>NW_028269909.1:0-338583 GCF_054644295.1 Miniopterus natalensis | reverse complement strand
CATACAGAGGATAAACGACCAAGTAGATACTTGGAAATTGGCTCTAATTAGGGAAGTAGATTCTTAGGGCAGTCCATCATCAGAAGAGTCCATGCTTATTGAGTTTCTGTGTATCACTGGCTACACACAAGGATTCCATGATCAAGAGTGTATATTCCTTGAACCTTTATGTTCAGGATATTCCACACTCATTGGTCCATGCAGAGTGTTGGTGTTTCTCAAAATGGCTCCATTATCAGAGGATATTCATATTCAGAAAAGTGTAGGATCCCATGATGTCATGCTCATGAGGTAGGGTCTACGGTCTGAAGTAGCAGAGTCAGCCAGGTTGCTGATCAGGGGCCGAGAAGAACATTTTCAGTTGTTATACATGTTCAGTGTTATACATGATCAAGAGGGGCTAAGATCACGGTAGTTTAGATTCACAGAATACATGATTAGGGGGATGGACTATTAAGAGCGTCCATGCTCAGGAAGGTACTCGTATGTTGTTACACAAATTCACAATGGTACAGCCCCAGGATGAACTAAGATCAAGGAAATGACAGAATTCCATGTATTTACGTCAACAATTCTATGGATATGCTTAGAAATGACTTCAGTGCGTGATTCCATGTTCAGAAGGGTCCTTTCTCAGATTCTTTAAGCTCAGGATGTCCCACAGGAAAGAATTCCATGTTCTTGTGGATACATTTTCTGAAGCGTGTCATTCTCAGAGTCGTTCACATTCAAAAGGCTACATGCTCAGCAGAATCAGCACTCAAGAAAGTATGAGTTATTATATCAAACACAATCAAGAGGATACATGCTCAAGTGGGGCTGTGTTAAGGGGAGGTTACAATCAAAGCAAGCCATGATTAAGGGAAGAGACAATTAGAGGATTCATGTTCAGGAAGGTACAGGGAAAGGGGTTCCATAAAATCACAACAGAACATTCTCTAGGTAAACAACAATCAGGGAAATTCATACTTACAGAATTCCATGAACAGAAATGTCCACTCTTCGTCGAAGATTCATGCTTAGATGTCATTGTGGTCATTGATTCCATGTTGAGGAGATTCATGTTCATGATGTTAATCCTCAAGTTATCCACACAACAGAGGCCATGGATAGGGTGTTTATTGTCAGGAGTGTTTCACTCTTAGTGCGGGTCATCATTCAAACGTGTCCATGCGCATAATTTTACACGTTCAGGCACTAAACATCAAGAAGAGGGTATATTCTCAAGTGGCGCGATATTCAAGTGAGATTGAAATAGTAGTATGTCCCAGTCGGTAGGGTTCATGCGCAGGCTGGTACACATTCGTGGCATAAGCAAGTAGGTACATATGGAAAGTATCTCCAATTAGACAAGTCGATTCTTAGTGCAGCCCCTGATCAGAAGTGTCCACACTTCTTGAGTTGCTGTTTATCATTGATTACGCCCAAGGATTCCATGATCAGGAGTGTATATTCCCTGGACCTTTCTGTTCAGGATATTCCACACTCATGGGTCCATGTTGAGTGTCGGTTTTCTCAGAATGGTTGCATTAGAAGGGCACATCCATATTCAGAATGGTGTAGGATCACATGGGTTCACGACCATGGGGACGGGTCTATGGTCTGAAGGTACATAGCCAGCTCTCTGCTCAGGCCTTTCATGCTCAGAAAACCACATATTCTGTTCTTAAACACAATCAGTGGTATACAGAATCCAGAGGGACTGAGAGCACGGTAGTTTAAATTCACAGAATACATGTTTAGATGGGTCGCATGTTAGAGCCTCCGTGCTCAGGAAGGTACTTGTTTGTTGTTACCCAAAATCACACAGGTATATTCTCAGGATGAACTAGGAGCAAGGAAATGATTGCAGCATTCCATGATGTACACATCAAGGATTCCTAGGTGTGTGCTTAGAAATGACGGGGCTCATTGATTCCATGTACAGAAGGGGCCATTCTCAGATTGTTTAAGCTCAGGATGTCCCACTGGAAGACATTCCATGGCCTAGGGGATACATTTTCTGAAGTGTGTCATTCTCGGAGCCATTCCAATTAAAAAGGCTCCGAGGTCAGTAGACTCCACGCTCCGGAAAGCATGGGTTATTATAATTACACATAATGTAGAGGGTACATACTCAAGTGGGGCTATGTTAAGGGGAGATGAATATCAAAGCAAGCCATGATCAGGAGAGTCTACAGTTAGGGGTTCCATGCTCAAGAAGGTACATGTACACGGTTACACAAAAGTCAGAAAACAACATTCTCAGAGGAAACAAGGGCCAAAGAAATGAATACTTACAGAATCCCATGAACAGCAACTCAAGAAGTGTGGACACTTCTGGATCTTGGTACATGCTTAGATGTTTTCGTGCTCATTGATTCCATGTCCAGGAGGGTCCATGCTCAGGTTGTTGAAGCTCGGGATGTTCCACATGAGCATGGTTAGGGCGTTTCATTATCCAAAGTGCATTATCCTTAGAGGGGTCCATATGCAAATGGTTCCATGCACAGCAGAATCCATGCTCAGCAATGTACATGTTCAGATTGAACATATAATCAAGACGGTACATGCTCAAAGGGAACTAACTAGAAGGGAGATTAACATCAAAGCGAGGCAGGAGAACAATTGTCTACAATTAGTGATTACATGTTCGAGTACTTACATGTACAGGGTTCAGACAAAATCACAACAGAACATTCTCTGGGCAAAAAACAATCAAGGAATTTAGTACTCACGGTATTCTATGAGCGGCAATCTCCACTCTTCTTAGATTCATGGTTAGATCTGCTTGCGGAAATTGATTCCACGTTCAGGCAATCCATGTTCACAGTGTGGATCCTCAAGTTATCCACCCAAGAGGGGCCAAAGATAGGGTACTTATTCTCACGAGTGTTTTATTCTTGGTGTGGGTCATTATTCAAATGTTTCCATGCACATAATTTTACATGTTCAGGCATTAAACATCAAGAAGTGGGTGTATTCTCAAGTGGCGTGACATTCAAGTGAGATTAAAAAAGCAGTATGTCACGGTCAGTAGGCTTCATGCTGAGGGTTTTGATGCTCATGCTGGTACACATTCAGGGCATAAACAAGTAGGCACATACTGCAAAGTGGCTCTAAGGAAGGAAGTTGACTCTCGGTGCTGCCCATGATCAGAAGTGTCCACACTTCTTGAGTTGCTGTTTATCACTGATCACGTCCAAGGGTTCCATGATCAAGAGTATATAATCCCCGGACCTTTCTGTTCAGGATATTCAACACTCAGGGGTCGATGCTGAGTGTCGGTATTTCTCAAAATGCTTCCATTATAAGAGGACATGCGTACTCAAAATGTTGTAAAATCACATGGGTTCATGCCCGTGAGGAAGGCTCTATGGTCTGAAGGTACATAGCCAGCTCTCTGATCAGGCCTTCCATGCTTAGAAAACTATATATTCTGGTCTTATACACAATCGGTGGTATACATGATCAAGAGGGGCTTAAGATCACGGTAGCTTAAATTCACAGAATACATGAATAGAGGCGTCGACCTTCAAAGCCTCCATACTCAGGAAGGTACTTGTATGTTGTTACTCAAAATCACACAGGTATATTCTCAGGGTGAACGAGGATCAAGGAAATTATGGCAGCATTCCATGGATGTACAGGTCAAGGATTCCTAGGGATATGCTTAGAAATGACGGGGCTCACTGATTCCATATTTCGAAGGGTCCATTCTCAGAGTGATGAAGCTCAAGCTGTCACACAGGCAGATACCCCATGGTCTTGGGGATACATTTTCTGAAGCGTGTCATTCTCAGAGTCGTTCAAATTCAAAAGGCTCCATGGTCAACAGAATGCATGCTCAGGAAAGTATGAGTTATTAAATTACACATAATCTACAAGATACATGCTCAAGTGGGCTACATTAAGGGGAGGTTACAATCAAAGAAGGTCAGGATCAGGGGAATATACAATTAGGCTTTTCATGCAAACGAAGGTACAGGAAAAGGGATTACACAAAACCGCAAAATAACATTTCCAAGTTAAACTAGGATCAAGGAAATTAAGACTTACAGAATTCCAATTGAAAAATGTCCACTCTTCTTACGTTCATGCATACATGTAATTGAGGTCATTCATTCCACGTTCAGGGGATCCATGTCCCCGGTGTTGATCCTCAAGTTATGCACACTAGAGTGGCCATGGGTAAGCTGTTTGTTCTCCTAAGCGTTTTATTCTCAGTGTGTGTCCTTACTGAAACCTTTTCATGCACAGAATTTACATGTTTAGGTTTTAAATATCAAGAAAAGGGTATATGCTCAAGTGACGCGATACTCAAGGGAGATTCAAATCGAAGTATGTCACGGTCCGTAGGCTCCATCCGGAGGGTTTTGATGCTCAGGCTGGTACACATACAGAGGATAAACGACCAAGTAGATACTTGGAAATTGGCTCTAATTAGGGAAGTAGATTCTTAGGGCAGTCCATCATCAGAAGAGTCCATGCTTATTGAGTTTCTGTGTATCACTGGCTACACACAAGGATTCCATGATCAAGAGTGTATATTCCTTGAACCTTTATGTTCAGGATATTCCACACTCATTGGTCCATGCAGAGTGTTGGTGTTTCTCAAAATGGCTCCATTATCAGAGGATATTCATATTCAGAAAAGTGTAGGATCCCATGATGTCATGCTCATGAGGTAGGGTCTACGGTCTGAAGTAGCAGAGTCAGCCAGGTTGCTGATCAGGGGCCGAGAAGAACATTTTCAGTTGTTATACATGTTCAGTGTTATACATGATCAAGAGGGGCTAAGATCACGGTAGTTTAGATTCACAGAATACATGATTAGGGGGATGGACTATTAAGAGCGTCCATGCTCAGGAAGGTACTCGTATGTTGTTACACAAATTCACAATGGTACAGCCCCAGGATGAACTAAGATCAAGGAAATGACAGAATTCCATGTATTTACGTCAACAATTCTATGGATATGCTTAGAAATGACTTCAGTGCGTGATTCCATGTTCAGAAGGGTCCTTTCTCAGATTCTTTAAGCTCAGGATGTCCCACAGGAAAGAATTCCATGTTCTTGTGGATACATTTTCTGAAGCCTGTCATTCTCAGAGTCGTTCACATTCAAAAGGCTACATGCTCAGCAGAATCAGCACTCAAGAAAGTATGAGTTATTATATCAAACACAATCAAGAGGATACATGCTCAAGTGGGGCTGTGTTAAGGGGAGGTTACAATCAAAGCAAGCCATGATTAAGGGAAGAGACAATTAGAGGATTCATGTTCAGGAAGGTACAGGGAAAGGGGTTCCATAAAATCACAACAGAACATTCTCTAGGTAAACAACAATCAGGGAAATTCATACTTACAGAATTCCATGAACAGAAATGTCCACTCTTCGTCGAAGATTCATGCTTAGATGTCATTGTGGTCATTGATTCCATGTTGAGGAGATTCATGTTCATGATGTTAATCCTCAAGTTATCCACACAACAGAGGCCATGGATAGGGTGTTTATTGTCAGGAGTGTTTCACTCTTAGTGCGGGTCATCATTCAAACGTGTCCATGCGCATAATTTTACACGTTCAGGCACTAAACATCAAGAAGAGGGTATATTCTCAAGTGGCGCGATATTCAAGTGAGATTGAAATAGTAGTATGTCCCAGTCGGTAGGGTTCATGCGCAGGCTGGTACACATTCGTGGCATAAGCAAGTAGGTACATATGGAAAGTATCTCCAATTAGACAAGTCGATTCTTAGTGCAGCCCCTGATCAGAAGTGTCCACACTTCTTGAGTTGCTGTTTATCATTGATTACGCCCAAGGATTCCATGATCAGGAGTGTATATTCCCTGGACCTTTCTGTTCAGGATATTCCACACTCATGGGTCCATGTTGAGTGTCGGTTTTCTCAGAATGGTTGCATTAGAAGGGCACATCCATATTCAGAATGGTGTAGGATCACATGGGTTCACGACCATGGGGACGGGTCTATGGTCTGAAGGTACATAGCCAGCTCTCTGCTCAGGCCTTTCATGCTCAGAAAACCACATATTCTGTTCTTAAACACAATCAGTGGTATACAGAATCCAGAGGGACTGAGAGCACGGTAGTTTAAATTCACAGAATACATGTTTAGATGGGTCGCATGTTAGAGCCTCCGTGCTCAGGAAGGTACTTGTTTGTTGTTACCCAAAATCACACAGGTATATTCTCAGGATGAACTAGGAGCAAGGAAATGATTGCAGCATTCCATGATGTACACATCAAGGATTCCTAGGTGTGTGCTTAGAAATGACGGGGCTCATTGATTCCATGTACAGAAGGGGCCATTCTCAGATTGTTTAAGCTCAGGATGTCCCACTGGAAGACATTCCATGGCCTAGGGGATACATTTTCTGAAGTGTGTCATTCTCGGAGCCATTCCAATTAAAAAGGCTCCGAGGTCAGTAGACTCCACGCTCCGGAAAGCATGGGTTATTATAATTACACATAATGTAGAGGGTACATACTCAAGTGGGGCTATGTTAAGGGGAGATGAATATCAAAGCAAGCCATGATCAGGAGAGTCTACAGTTAGGGGTTCCATGCTCAAGAAGGTACATGTACACGGTTACACAAAAGTCAGAAAACAACATTCTCAGAGGAAACAAGGGCCAAAGAAATGAATACTTACAGAATCCCATGAACAGCAACTCAAGAAGTGTGGACACTTCTGGATCTTGGTACATGCTTAGATGTTTTCGTGCTCATTGATTCCATGTCCAGGAGGGTCCATGCTCAGGTTGTTGAAGCTCGGGATGTTCCACATGAGCATGGTTAGGGCGTTTCATTATCCAAAGTGCATTATCCTTAGAGGGGTCCATATGCAAATGGTTCCATGCACAGCAGAATCCATGCTCAGCAATGTACATGTTCAGATTGAACATATAATCAAGACGGTACATGCTCAAAGGGAACTAACTAGAAGGGAGATTAACATCAAAGCGAGGCAGGAGAACAATTGTCTACAATTAGTGATTACATGTTCGAGTACTTACATGTACAGGGTTCAGACAAAATCACAACAGAACATTCTCTGGGCAAAAAACAATCAAGGAATTTAGTACTCACGGTATTCTATGAGCGGCAATCTCCACTCTTCTTAGATTCATGGTTAGATCTGCTTGCGGAAATTGATTCCACGTTCAGGCAATCCATGTTCACAGTGTGGATCCTCAAGTTATCCACCCAAGAGGGGCCAAAGATAGGGTACTTATTCTCACGAGTGTTTTATTCTTGGTGTGGGTCATTATTCAAATGTTTCCATGCACATAATTTTACATGTTCAGGCATTAAACATCAAGAAGTGGGTGTATTCTCAAGTGGCGTGACATTCAAGTGAGATTAAAAAAGCAGTATGTCACGGTCAGTAGGCTTCATGCTGAGGGTTTTGATGCTCATGCTGGTACACATTCAGGGCATAAACAAGTAGGCACATACTGCAAAGTGGCTCTAAGGAAGGAAGTTGACTCTCGGTGCTGCCCATGATCAGAAGTGTCCACACTTCTTGAGTTGCTGTTTATCACTGATCACGTCCAAGGGTTCCATGATCAAGAGTATATAATCCCCGGACCTTTCTGTTCAGGATATTCAACACTCAGGGGTCGATGCTGAGTGTCGGTATTTCTCAAAATGCTTCCATTATAAGAGGACATGCGTACTCAAAATGTTGTAAAATCACATGGGTTCATGCCCGTGAGGAAGGCTCTATGGTCTGAAGGTACATAGCCAGCTCTCTGATCAGGCCTTCCATGCTTAGAAAACTATATATTCTGGTCTTATACACAATCGGTGGTATACATGATCAAGAGGGGCTTAAGATCACGGTAGCTTAAATTCACAGAATACATGAATAGAGGCGTCGACCTTCAAAGCCTCCATACTCAGGAAGGTACTTGTATGTTGTTACTCAAAATCACACAGGTATATTCTCAGGGTGAACGAGGATCAAGGAAATTATGGCAGCATTCCATGGATGTACAGGTCAAGGATTCCTAGGGATATGCTTAGAAATGACGGGGCTCACTGATTCCATATTTCGAAGGGTCCATTCTCAGAGTGATGAAGCTCAAGCTGTCACACAGGCAGATACCCCATGGTCTTGGGGATACATTTTCTGAAGCGTGTCATTCTCAGAGTCGTTCAAATTCAAAAGGCTCCATGGTCAACAGAATGCATGCTCAGGAAAGTATGAGTTATTAAATTACACATAATCTACAAGATACATGCTCAAGTGGGCTACATTAAGGGGAGGTTACAATCAAAGAAGGTCAGGATCAGGGGAATATACAATTAGGCTTTTCATGCAAACGAAGGTACAGGAAAAGGGATTACACAAAACCGCAAAATAACATTTCCAAGTTAAACTAGGATCAAGGAAATTAAGACTTACAGAATTCCAATTGAAAAATGTCCACTCTTCTTACGTTCATGCATACATGTAATTGAGGTCATTCATTCCACGTTCAGGGGATCCATGTCCCCGGTGTTGATCCTCAAGTTATGCACACTAGAGTGGCCATGGGTAAGCTGTTTGTTCTCCTAAGCGTTTTATTCTCAGTGTGTGTCCTTACTGAAACCTTTTCATGCACAGAATTTACATGTTTAGGTTTTAAATATCAAGAAAAGGGTATATGCTCAAGTGACGCGATACTCAAGGGAGATTCAAATCGAAGTATGTCACGGTCCGTAGGCTCCATCCGGAGGGTTTTGATGCTCAGGCTGGTACACATACAGAGGATAAACGACCAAGTAGATACTTGGAAATTGGCTCTAATTAGGGAAGTAGATTCTTAGGGCAGTCCATCATCAGAAGAGTCCATGCTTATTGAGTTTCTGTGTATCACTGGCTACACACAAGGATTCCATGATCAAGAGTGTATATTCCTTGAACCTTTATGTTCAGGATATTCCACACTCATTGGTCCATGCAGAGTGTTGGTGTTTCTCAAAATGGCTCCATTATCAGAGGATATTCATATTCAGAAAAGTGTAGGATCCCATGATGTCATGCTCATGAGGTAGGGTCTACGGTCTGAAGTAGCAGAGTCAGCCAGGTTGCTGATCAGGGGCCGAGAAGAACATTTTCAGTTGTTATACATGTTCAGTGTTATACATGATCAAGAGGGGCTAAGATCACGGTAGTTTAGATTCACAGAATACATGATTAGGGGGATGGACTATTAAGAGCGTCCATGCTCAGGAAGGTACTCGTATGTTGTTACACAAATTCACAATGGTACAGCCCCAGGATGAACTAAGATCAAGGAAATGACAGAATTCCATGTATTTACGTCAACAATTCTATGGATATGCTTAGAAATGACTTCAGTGCGTGATTCCATGTTCAGAAGGGTCCTTTCTCAGATTCTTTAAGCTCAGGATGTCCCACAGGAAAGAATTCCATGTTCTTGTGGATACATTTTCTGAAGCCTGTCATTCTCAGAGTCGTTCACATTCAAAAGGCTACATGCTCAGCAGAATCAGCACTCAAGAAAGTATGAGTTATTATATCAAACACAATCAAGAGGATACATGCTCAAGTGGGGCTGTGTTAAGGGGAGGTTACAATCAAAGCAAGCCATGATTAAGGGAAGAGACAATTAGAGGATTCATGTTCAGGAAGGTACAGGGAAAGGGGTTCCATAAAATCACAACAGAACATTCTCTAGGTAAACAACAATCAGGGAAATTCATACTTACAGAATTCCATGAACAGAAATGTCCACTCTTCGTCGAAGATTCATGCTTAGATGTCATTGTGGTCATTGATTCCATGTTGAGGAGATTCATGTTCATGATGTTAATCCTCAAGTTATCCACACAACAGAGGCCATGGATAGGGTGTTTATTGTCAGGAGTGTTTCACTCTTAGTGCGGGTCATCATTCAAACGTGTCCATGCGCATAATTTTACACGTTCAGGCACTAAACATCAAGAAGAGGGTATATTCTCAAGTGGCGCGATATTCAAGTGAGATTGAAATAGTAGTATGTCCCAGTCGGTAGGGTTCATGCGCAGGCTGGTACACATTCGTGGCATAAGCAAGTAGGTACATATGGAAAGTATCTCCAATTAGACAAGTCGATTCTTAGTGCAGCCCCTGATCAGAAGTGTCCACACTTCTTGAGTTGCTGTTTATCATTGATTACGCCCAAGGATTCCATGATCAGGAGTGTATATTCCCTGGACCTTTCTGTTCAGGATATTCCACACTCATGGGTCCATGTTGAGTGTCGGTTTTCTCAGAATGGTTGCATTAGAAGGGCACATCCATATTCAGAATGGTGTAGGATCACATGGGTTCACGACCATGGGGACGGGTCTATGGTCTGAAGGTACATAGCCAGCTCTCTGCTCAGGCCTTTCATGCTCAGAAAACCACATATTCTGTTCTTAAACACAATCAGTGGTATACAGAATCCAGAGGGACTGAGAGCACGGTAGTTTAAATTCACAGAATACATGTTTAGATGGGTCGCATGTTAGAGCCTCCGTGCTCAGGAAGGTACTTGTTTGTTGTTACCCAAAATCACACAGGTATATTCTCAGGATGAACTAGGAGCAAGGAAATGATTGCAGCATTCCATGATGTACACATCAAGGATTCCTAGGTGTGTGCTTAGAAATGACGGGGCTCATTGATTCCATGTACAGAAGGGGCCATTCTCAGATTGTTTAAGCTCAGGATGTCCCACTGGAAGACATTCCATGGCCTAGGGGATACATTTTCTGAAGTGTGTCATTCTCGGAGCCATTCCAATTAAAAAGGCTCCGAGGTCAGTAGACTCCACGCTCCGGAAAGCATGGGTTATTATAATTACACATAATGTAGAGGGTACATACTCAAGTGGGGCTATGTTAAGGGGAGATGAATATCAAAGCAAGCCATGATCAGGAGAGTCTACAGTTAGGGGTTCCATGCTCAAGAAGGTACATGTACACGGTTACACAAAAGTCAGAAAACAACATTCTCAGAGGAAACAAGGGCCAAAGAAATGAATACTTACAGAATCCCATGAACAGCAACTCAAGAAGTGTGGACACTTCTGGATCTTGGTACATGCTTAGATGTTTTCGTGCTCATTGATTCCATGTCCAGGAGGGTCCATGCTCAGGTTGTTGAAGCTCGGGATGTTCCACATGAGCATGGTTAGGGCGTTTCATTATCCAAAGTGCATTATCCTTAGAGGGGTCCATATGCAAATGGTTCCATGCACAGCAGAATCCATGCTCAGCAATGTACATGTTCAGATTGAACATATAATCAAGACGGTACATGCTCAAAGGGAACTAACTAGAAGGGAGATTAACATCAAAGCGAGGCAGGAGAACAATTGTCTACAATTAGTGATTACATGTTCGAGTACTTACATGTACAGGGTTCAGACAAAATCACAACAGAACATTCTCTGGGCAAAAAACAATCAAGGAATTTAGTACTCACGGTATTCTATGAGCGGCAATCTCCACTCTTCTTAGATTCATGGTTAGATCTGCTTGCGGAAATTGATTCCACGTTCAGGCAATCCATGTTCACAGTGTGGATCCTCAAGTTATCCACCCAAGAGGGGCCAAAGATAGGGTACTTATTCTCACGAGTGTTTTATTCTTGGTGTGGGTCATTATTCAAATGTTTCCATGCACATAATTTTACATGTTCAGGCATTAAACATCAAGAAGTGGGTGTATTCTCAAGTGGCGTGACATTCAAGTGAGATTAAAAAAGCAGTATGTCACGGTCAGTAGGCTTCATGCTGAGGGTTTTGATGCTCATGCTGGTACACATTCAGGGCATAAACAAGTAGGCACATACTGCAAAGTGGCTCTAAGGAAGGAAGTTGACTCTCGGTGCTGCCCATGATCAGAAGTGTCCACACTTCTTGAGTTGCTGTTTATCACTGATCACGTCCAAGGGTTCCATGATCAAGAGTATATAATCCCCGGACCTTTCTGTTCAGGATATTCAACACTCAGGGGTCGATGCTGAGTGTCGGTATTTCTCAAAATGCTTCCATTATAAGAGGACATGCGTACTCAAAATGTTGTAAAATCACATGGGTTCATGCCCGTGAGGAAGGCTCTATGGTCTGAAGGTACATAGCCAGCTCTCTGATCAGGCCTTCCATGCTTAGAAAACTATATATTCTGGTCTTATACACAATCGGTGGTATACATGATCAAGAGGGGCTTAAGATCACGGTAGCTTAAATTCACAGAATACATGAATAGAGGCGTCGACCTTCAAAGCCTCCATACTCAGGAAGGTACTTGTATGTTGTTACTCAAAATCACACAGGTATATTCTCAGGGTGAACGAGGATCAAGGAAATTATGGCAGCATTCCATGGATGTACAGGTCAAGGATTCCTAGGGATATGCTTAGAAATGACGGGGCTCACTGATTCCATATTTCGAAGGGTCCATTCTCAGAGTGATGAAGCTCAAGCTGTCACACAGGCAGATACCCCATGGTCTTGGGGATACATTTTCTGAAGCGTGTCATTCTCAGAGTCGTTCAAATTCAAAAGGCTCCATGGTCAACAGAATGCATGCTCAGGAAAGTATGAGTTATTAAATTACACATAATCTACAAGATACATGCTCAAGTGGGCTACATTAAGGGGAGGTTACAATCAAAGAAGGTCAGGATCAGGGGAATATACAATTAGGCTTTTCATGCAAACGAAGGTACAGGAAAAGGGATTACACAAAACCGCAAAATAACATTTCCAAGTTAAACTAGGATCAAGGAAATTAAGACTTACAGAATTCCAATTGAAAAATGTCCACTCTTCTTACGTTCATGCATACATGTAATTGAGGTCATTCATTCCACGTTCAGGGGATCCATGTCCCCGGTGTTGATCCTCAAGTTATGCACACTAGAGTGGCCATGGGTAAGCTGTTTGTTCTCCTAAGCGTTTTATTCTCAGTGTGTGTCCTTACTGAAACCTTTTCATGCACAGAATTTACATGTTTAGGTTTTAAATATCAAGAAAAGGGTATATGCTCAAGTGACGCGATACTCAAGGGAGATTCAAATCGAAGTATGTCACGGTCCGTAGGCTCCATCCGGAGGGTTTTGATGCTCAGGCTGGTACACATACAGAGGATAAACGACCAAGTAGATACTTGGAAATTGGCTCTAATTAGGGAAGTAGATTCTTAGGGCAGTCCATCATCAGAAGAGTCCATGCTTATTGAGTTTCTGTGTATCACTGGCTACACACAAGGATTCCATGATCAAGAGTGTATATTCCTTGAACCTTTATGTTCAGGATATTCCACACTCATTGGTCCATGCAGAGTGTTGGTGTTTCTCAAAATGGCTCCATTATCAGAGGATATTCATATTCAGAAAAGTGTAGGATCCCATGATGTCATGCTCATGAGGTAGGGTCTACGGTCTGAAGTAGCAGAGTCAGCCAGGTTGCTGATCAGGGGCCGAGAAGAACATTTTCAGTTGTTATACATGTTCAGTGTTATACATGATCAAGAGGGGCTAAGATCACGGTAGTTTAGATTCACAGAATACATGATTAGGGGGATGGACTATTAAGAGCGTCCATGCTCAGGAAGGTACTCGTATGTTGTTACACAAATTCACAATGGTACAGCCCCAGGATGAACTAAGATCAAGGAAATGACAGAATTCCATGTATTTACGTCAACAATTCTATGGATATGCTTAGAAATGACTTCAGTGCGTGATTCCATGTTCAGAAGGGTCCTTTCTCAGATTCTTTAAGCTCAGGATGTCCCACAGGAAAGAATTCCATGTTCTTGTGGATACATTTTCTGAAGCGTGTCATTCTCAGAGTCGTTCACATTCAAAAGGCTACATGCTCAGCAGAATCAGCACTCAAGAAAGTATGAGTTATTATATCAAACACAATCAAGAGGATACATGCTCAAGTGGGGCTGTGTTAAGGGGAGGTTACAATCAAAGCAAGCCATGATTAAGGGAAGAGACAATTAGAGGATTCATGTTCAGGAAGGTACAGGGAAAGGGGTTCCATAAAATCACAACAGAACATTCTCTAGGTAAACAACAATCAGGGAAATTCATACTTACAGAATTCCATGAACAGAAATGTCCACTCTTCGTCGAAGATTCATGCTTAGATGTCATTGTGGTCATTGATTCCATGTTGAGGAGATTCATGTTCATGATGTTAATCCTCAAGTTATCCACACAACAGAGGCCATGGATAGGGTGTTTATTGTCAGGAGTGTTTCACTCTTAGTGCGGGTCATCATTCAAACGTGTCCATGCGCATAATTTTACACGTTCAGGCACTAAACATCAAGAAGAGGGTATATTCTCAAGTGGCGCGATATTCAAGTGAGATTGAAATAGTAGTATGTCCCAGTCGGTAGGGTTCATGCGCAGGCTGGTACACATTCGTGGCATAAGCAAGTAGGTACATATGGAAAGTATCTCCAATTAGACAAGTCGATTCTTAGTGCAGCCCCTGATCAGAAGTGTCCACACTTCTTGAGTTGCTGTTTATCATTGATTACGCCCAAGGATTCCATGATCAGGAGTGTATATTCCCTGGACCTTTCTGTTCAGGATATTCCACACTCATGGGTCCATGTTGAGTGTCGGTTTTCTCAGAATGGTTGCATTAGAAGGGCACATCCATATTCAGAATGGTGTAGGATCACATGGGTTCACGACCATGGGGACGGGTCTATGGTCTGAAGGTACATAGCCAGCTCTCTGCTCAGGCCTTTCATGCTCAGAAAACCACATATTCTGTTCTTAAACACAATCAGTGGTATACAGAATCCAGAGGGACTGAGAGCACGGTAGTTTAAATTCACAGAATACATGTTTAGATGGGTCGCATGTTAGAGCCTCCGTGCTCAGGAAGGTACTTGTTTGTTGTTACCCAAAATCACACAGGTATATTCTCAGGATGAACTAGGAGCAAGGAAATGATTGCAGCATTCCATGATGTACACATCAAGGATTCCTAGGTGTGTGCTTAGAAATGACGGGGCTCATTGATTCCATGTACAGAAGGGGCCATTCTCAGATTGTTTAAGCTCAGGATGTCCCACTGGAAGACATTCCATGGCCTAGGGGATACATTTTCTGAAGTGTGTCATTCTCGGAGCCATTCCAATTAAAAAGGCTCCGAGGTCAGTAGACTCCACGCTCAGGAAAGCATGGGTTATTATAATTACACATAATGTAGAGGGTACATACTCAAGTGGGGCTATGTTAAGGGGAGATGAATATCAAAGCAAGCCATGATCAGGAGAGTCTACAGTTAGGGGTTCCATGCTCAAGAAGGTACATGTACACGGTTACACAAAAGTCAGAAAACAACATTCTCAGAGGAAACAAGGGCCAAAGAAATGAATACTTACAGAATCCCATGAACAGCAACTCAAGAAGTGTGGACACTTCTGGATCTTGGTACATGCTTAGATGTTTTCGTGCTCATTGATTCCATGTCCAGGAGGGTCCATGCTCAGGTTGTTGAAGCTCGGGATGTTCCACATGAGCATGGTTAGGGCGTTTCATTATCCAAAGTGCATTATCCTTAGAGGGGTCCATATGCAAATGGTTCCATGCACAGCAGAATCCATGCTCAGCAATGTACATGTTCAGATTGAACATATAATCAAGACGGTACATGCTCAAAGGGAACTAACTAGAAGGGAGATTAACATCAAAGCGAGGCAGGAGAACAATTGTCTACAATTAGTGATTACATGTTCGAGTACTTACATGTACAGGGTTCAGACAAAATCACAACAGAACATTCTCTGGGCAAAAAACAATCAAGGAATTTAGTACTCACGGTATTCTATGAGCGGCAATCTCCACTCTTCTTAGATTCATGGTTAGATCTGCTTGCGGAAATTGATTCCACGTTCAGGCAATCCATGTTCACAGTGTGGATCCTCAAGTTATCCACCCAAGAGGGGCCAAAGATAGGGTACTTATTCTCACGAGTGTTTTATTCTTGGTGTGGGTCATTATTCAAATGTTTCCATGCACATAATTTTACATGTTCAGGCATTAAACATCAAGAAGTGGGTGTATTCTCAAGTGGCGTGACATTCAAGTGAGATTAAAAAAGCAGTATGTCACGGTCAGTAGGCTTCATGCTGAGGGTTTTGATGCTCATGCTGGTACACATTCAGGGCATAAACAAGTAGGCACATACTGCAAAGTGGCTCTAAGGAAGGAAGTTGACTCTCGGTGCTGCCCATGATCAGAAGTGTCCACACTTCTTGAGTTGCTGTTTATCACTGATCACGTCCAAGGGTTCCATGATCAAGAGTATATAATCCCCGGACCTTTCTGTTCAGGATATTCAACACTCAGGGGTCGATGCTGAGTGTCGGTATTTCTCAAAATGCTTCCATTATAAGAGGACATGCGTACTCAAAATGTTGTAAAATCACATGGGTTCATGCCCGTGAGGAAGGCTCTATGGTCTGAAGGTACATAGCCAGCTCTCTGATCAGGCCTTCCATGCTTAGAAAACTATATATTCTGGTCTTATACACAATCGGTGGTATACATGATCAAGAGGGGCTTAAGATCACGGTAGCTTAAATTCACAGAATACATGAATAGAGGCGTCGACCTTCAAAGCCTCCATACTCAGGAAGGTACTTGTATGTTGTTACTCAAAATCACACAGGTATATTCTCAGGGTGAACGAGGATCAAGGAAATTATGGCAGCATTCCATGGATGTACAGGTCAAGGATTCCTAGGGATATGCTTAGAAATGACGGGGCTCACTGATTCCATATTTCGAAGGGTCCATTCTCAGAGTGATGAAGCTCAAGCTGTCACACAGGCAGATACCCCATGGTCTTGGGGATACATTTTCTGAAGCGTGTCATTCTCAGAGTCGTTCAAATTCAAAAGGCTCCATGGTCAACAGAATGCATGCTCAGGAAAGTATGAGTTATTAAATTACACATAATCTACAAGATACATGCTCAAGTGGGCTACATTAAGGGGAGGTTACAATCAAAGAAGGTCAGGATCAGGGGAATATACAATTAGGCTTTTCATGCAAACGAAGGTACAGGAAAAGGGATTACACAAAACCGCAAAATAACATTTCCAAGTTAAACTAGGATCAAGGAAATTAAGACTTACAGAATTCCAATTGAAAAATGTCCACTCTTCTTACGTTCATGCATACATGTAATTGAGGTCATTCATTCCACGTTCAGGGGATCCATGTCCCCGGTGTTGATCCTCAAGTTATGCACACTAGAGTGGCCATGGGTAAGCTGTTTGTTCTCCTAAGCGTTTTATTCTCAGTGTGTGTCCTTACTGAAACCTTTTCATGCACAGAATTTACATGTTTAGGTTTTAAATATCAAGAAAAGGGTATATGCTCAAGTGACGCGATACTCAAGGGAGATTCAAATCGAAGTATGTCACGGTCCGTAGGCTCCATCCGGAGGGTTTTGATGCTCAGGCTGGTACACATACAGAGGATAAACGACCAAGTAGATACTTGGAAATTGGCTCTAATTAGGGAAGTAGATTCTTAGGGCAGTCCATCATCAGAAGAGTCCATGCTTATTGAGTTTCTGTGTATCACTGGCTACACACAAGGATTCCATGATCAAGAGTGTATATTCCTTGAACCTTTATGTTCAGGATATTCCACACTCATTGGTCCATGCAGAGTGTTGGTGTTTCTCAAAATGGCTCCATTATCAGAGGATATTCATATTCAGAAAAGTGTAGGATCCCATGATGTCATGCTCATGAGGTAGGGTCTACGGTCTGAAGTAGCAGAGTCAGCCAGGTTGCTGATCAGGGGCCGAGAAGAACATTTTCAGTTGTTATACATGTTCAGTGTTATACATGATCAAGAGGGGCTAAGATCACGGTAGTTTAGATTCACAGAATACATGATTAGGGGGATGGACTATTAAGAGCGTCCATGCTCAGGAAGGTACTCGTATGTTGTTACACAAATTCACAATGGTACAGCCCCAGGATGAACTAAGATCAAGGAAATGACAGAATTCCATGTATTTACGTCAACAGTTCTATGGATATGCTTAGAAATGACTTCAGTGCGTGATTCCATGTTCAGAAGGGTCCTTTCTCAGATTCTTTAAGCTCAGGATGTCCCACAGGAAAGAATTCCATGTTCTTGTGGATACATTTTCTGAAGCGTGTCATTCTCAGAGTCGTTCACATTCAAAAGGCTACATGCTCAGCAGAATCAGCACTCAAGAAAGTATGAGTTATTATATCAAACACAATCAAGAGGATACATGCTCAAGTGGGGCTGTGTTAAGGGGAGGTTACAATCAAAGCAAGCCATGATTAAGGGAAGAGACAATTAGAGGATTCATGTTCAGGAAGGTACAGGGAAAGGGGTTCCATAAAATCACAACAGAACATTCTCTAGGTAAACAACAATCAGGGAAATTCATACTTACAGAATTCCATGAACAGAAATGTCCACTCTTCGTCGAAGATTCATGCTTAGATGTCATTGTGGTCATTGATTCCATGTTGAGGAGATTCATGTTCATGATGTTAATCCTCAAGTTATCCACACAACAGAGGCCATGGATAGGGTGTTTATTGTCAGGAGTGTTTCACTCTTAGTGCGGGTCATCATTCAAACGTGTCCATGCGCATAATTTTACACGTTCAGGCACTAAACATCAAGAAGAGGGTATATTCTCAAGTGGCGCGATATTCAAGTGAGATTGAAATAGTAGTATGTCCCAGTCGGTAGGGTTCATGCGCAGGCTGGTACACATTCGTGGCATAAGCAAGTAGGTACATATGGAAAGTATCTCCAATTAGACAAGTCGATTCTTAGTGCAGCCCCTGATCAGAAGTGTCCACACTTCTTGAGTTGCTGTTTATCATTGATTACGCCCAAGGATTCCATGATCAGGAGTGTATATTCCCTGGACCTTTCTGTTCAGGATATTCCACACTCATGGGTCCATGTTGAGTGTCGGTTTTCTCAGAATGGTTGCATTAGAAGGGCACATCCATATTCAGAATGGTGTAGGATCACATGGGTTCACGACCATGGGGACGGGTCTATGGTCTGAAGGTACATAGCCAGCTCTCTGCTCAGGCCTTTCATGCTCAGAAAACCACATATTCTGTTCTTAAACACAATCAGTGGTATACAGAATCCAGAGGGACTGAGAGCACGGTAGTTTAAATTCACAGAATACATGTTTAGATGGGTCGCATGTTAGAGCCTCCGTGCTCAGGAAGGTACTTGTTTGTTGTTACCCAAAATCACACAGGTATATTCTCAGGATGAACTAGGAGCAAGGAAATGATTGCAGCATTCCATGATGTACACATCAAGGATTCCTAGGTGTGTGCTTAGAAATGACGGGGCTCATTGATTCCATGTACAGAAGGGGCCATTCTCAGATTGTTTAAGCTCAGGATGTCCCACTGGAAGACATTCCATGGCCTAGGGGATACATTTTCTGAAGTGTGTCATTCTCGGAGCCATTCCAATTAAAAAGGCTCCGAGGTCAGTAGACTCCACGCTCCGGAAAGCATGGGTTATTATAATTACACATAATGTAGAGGGTACATACTCAAGTGGGGCTATGTTAAGGGGAGATGAATATCAAAGCAAGCCATGATCAGGAGAGTCTACAGTTAGGGGTTCCATGCTCAAGAAGGTACATGTACACGGTTACACAAAAGTCAGAAAACAACATTCTCAGAGGAAACAAGGGCCAAAGAAATGAATACTTACAGAATCCCATGAACAGCAACTCAAGAAGTGTGGACACTTCTGGATCTTGGTACATGCTTAGATGTTTTCGTGCTCATTGATTCCATGTCCAGGAGGGTCCATGCTCAGGTTGTTGAAGCTCGGGATGTTCCACATGAGCATGGTTAGGGCGTTTCATTATCCAAAGTGCATTATCCTTAGAGGGGTCCATATGCAAATGGTTCCATGCACAGCAGAATCCATGCTCAGCAATGTACATGTTCAGATTGAACATATAATCAAGACGGTACATGCTCAAAGGGAACTAACTAGAAGGGAGATTAACATCAAAGCGAGGCAGGAGAACAATTGTCTACAATTAGTGATTACATGTTCGAGTACTTACATGTACAGGGTTCAGACAAAATCACAACAGAACATTCTCTGGGCAAAAAACAATCAAGGAATTTAGTACTCACGGTATTCTATGAGCGGCAATCTCCACTCTTCTTAGATTCATGGTTAGATCTGCTTGCGGAAATTGATTCCACGTTCAGGCAATCCATGTTCACAGTGTGGATCCTCAAGTTATCCACCCAAGAGGGGCCAAAGATAGGGTACTTATTCTCACGAGTGTTTTATTCTTGGTGTGGGTCATTATTCAAATGTTTCCATGCACATAATTTTACATGTTCAGGCATTAAACATCAAGAAGTGGGTGTATTCTCAAGTGGCGTGACATTCAAGTGAGATTAAAAAAGCAGTATGTCACGGTCAGTAGGCTTCATGCTGAGGGTTTTGATGCTCATGCTGGTACACATTCAGGGCATAAACAAGTAGGCACATACTGCAAAGTGGCTCTAAGGAAGGAAGTTGACTCTCGGTGCTGCCCATGATCAGAAGTGTCCACACTTCTTGAGTTGCTGTTTATCACTGATCACGTCCAAGGGTTCCATGATCAAGAGTATATAATCCCCGGACCTTTCTGTTCAGGATATTCAACACTCAGGGGTCGATGCTGAGTGTCGGTATTTCTCAAAATGCTTCCATTATAAGAGGACATGCGTACTCAAAATGTTGTAAAATCACATGGGTTCATGCCCGTGAGGAAGGCTCTATGGTCTGAAGGTACATAGCCAGCTCTCTGATCAGGCCTTCCATGCTTAGAAAACTATATATTCTGGTCTTATACACAATCGGTGGTATACATGATCAAGAGGGGCTTAAGATCACGGTAGCTTAAATTCACAGAATACATGAATAGAGGCGTCGACCTTCAAAGCCTCCATACTCAGGAAGGTACTTGTATGTTGTTACTCAAAATCACACAGGTATATTCTCAGGGTGAACGAGGATCAAGGAAATTATGGCAGCATTCCATGGATGTACAGGTCAAGGATTCCTAGGGATATGCTTAGAAATGACGGGGCTCACTGATTCCATATTTCGAAGGGTCCATTCTCAGAGTGATGAAGCTCAAGCTGTCACACAGGCAGATACCCCATGGTCTTGGGGATACATTTTCTGAAGCGTGTCATTCTCAGAGTCGTTCAAATTCAAAAGGCTCCATGGTCAACAGAATGCATGCTCAGGAAAGTATGAGTTATTAAATTACACATAATCTACAAGATACATGCTCAAGTGGGCTACATTAAGGGGAGGTTACAATCAAAGAAGGTCAGGATCAGGGGAATATACAATTAGGCTTTTCATGCAAACGAAGGTACAGGAAAAGGGATTACACAAAACCGCAAAATAACATTTCCAAGTTAAACTAGGATCAAGGAAATTAAGACTTACAGAATTCCAATTGAAAAATGTCCACTCTTCTTACGTTCATGCATACATGTAATTGAGGTCATTCATTCCACGTTCAGGGGATCCATGTCCCCGGTGTTGATCCTCAAGTTATGCACACTAGAGTGGCCATGGGTAAGCTGTTTGTTCTCCTAAGCGTTTTATTCTCAGTGTGTGTCCTTACTGAAACCTTTTCATGCACAGAATTTACATGTTTAGGTTTTAAATATCAAGAAAAGGGTATATGCTCAAGTGACGCGATACTCAAGGGAGATTCAAATCGAAGTATGTCACGGTCCGTAGGCTCCATCCGGAGGGTTTTGATGCTCAGGCTGGTACACATACAGAGGATAAACGACCAAGTAGATACTTGGAAATTGGCTCTAATTAGGGAAGTAGATTCTTAGGGCAGTCCATCATCAGAAGAGTCCATGCTTATTGAGTTTCTGTGTATCACTGGCTACACACAAGGATTCCATGATCAAGAGTGTATATTCCTTGAACCTTTATGTTCAGGATATTCCACACTCATTGGTCCATGCAGAGTGTTGGTGTTTCTCAAAATGGCTCCATTATCAGAGGATATTCATATTCAGAAAAGTGTAGGATCCCATGATGTCATGCTCATGAGGTAGGGTCTACGGTCTGAAGTAGCAGAGTCAGCCAGGTTGCTGATCAGGGGCCGAGAAGAACATTTTCAGTTGTTATACATGTTCAGTGTTATACATGATCAAGAGGGGCTAAGATCACGGTAGTTTAGATTCACAGAATACATGATTAGGGGGATGGACTATTAAGAGCGTCCATGCTCAGGAAGGTACTCGTATGTTGTTACACAAATTCACAATGGTACAGCCCCAGGATGAACTAAGATCAAGGAAATGACAGAATTCCATGTATTTACGTCAACAATTCTATGGATATGCTTAGAAATGACTTCAGTGCGTGATTCCATGTTCAGAAGGGTCCTTTCTCAGATTCTTTAAGCTCAGGATGTCCCACAGGAAAGAATTCCATGTTCTTGTGGATACATTTTCTGAAGCGTGTCATTCTCAGAGTCGTTCACATTCAAAAGGCTACATGCTCAGCAGAATCAGCACTCAAGAAAGTATGAGTTATTATATCAAACACAATCAAGAGGATACATGCTCAAGTGGGGCTGTGTTAAGGGGAGGTTACAATCAAAGCAAGCCATGATTAAGGGAAGAGACAATTAGAGGATTCATGTTCAGGAAGGTACAGGGAAAGGGGTTCCATAAAATCACAACAGAACATTCTCTAGGTAAACAACAATCAGGGAAATTCATACTTACAGAATTCCATGAACAGAAATGTCCACTCTTCGTCGAAGATTCATGCTTAGATGTCATTGTGGTCATTGATTCCATGTTGAGGAGATTCATGTTCATGATGTTAATCCTCAAGTTATCCACACAACAGAGGCCATGGATAGGGTGTTTATTGTCAGGAGTGTTTCACTCTTAGTGCGGGTCATCATTCAAACGTGTCCATGCGCATAATTTTACACGTTCAGGCACTAAACATCAAGAAGAGGGTATATTCTCAAGTGGCGCGATATTCAAGTGAGATTGAAATAGTAGTATGTCCCAGTCGGTAGGGTTCATGCGCAGGCTGGTACACATTCGTGGCATAAGCAAGTAGGTACATATGGAAAGTATCTCCAATTAGACAAGTCGATTCTTAGTGCAGCCCCTGATCAGAAGTGTCCACACTTCTTGAGTTGCTGTTTATCATTGATTACGCCCAAGGATTCCATGATCAGGAGTGTATATTCCCTGGACCTTTCTGTTCAGGATATTCCACACTCATGGGTCCATGTTGAGTGTCGGTTTTCTCAGAATGGTTGCATTAGAAGGGCACATCCATATTCAGAATGGTGTAGGATCACATGGGTTCACGACCATGGGGACGGGTCTATGGTCTGAAGGTACATAGCCAGCTCTCTGCTCAGGCCTTTCATGCTCAGAAAACCACATATTCTGTTCTTAAACACAATCAGTGGTATACAGAATCCAGAGGGACTGAGAGCACGGTAGTTTAAATTCACAGAATACATGTTTAGATGGGTCGCATGTTAGAGCCTCCGTGCTCAGGAAGGTACTTGTTTGTTGTTACCCAAAATCACACAGGTATATTCTCAGGATGAACTAGGAGCAAGGAAATGATTGCAGCATTCCATGATGTACACATCAAGGATTCCTAGGTGTGTGCTTAGAAATGACGGGGCTCATTGATTCCATGTACAGAAGGGGCCATTCTCAGATTGTTTAAGCTCAGGATGTCCCACTGGAAGACATTCCATGGCCTAGGGGATACATTTTCTGAAGTGTGTCATTCTCGGAGCCATTCCAATTAAAAAGGCTCCGAGGTCAGTAGACTCCACGCTCCGGAAAGCATGGGTTATTATAATTACACATAATGTAGAGGGTACATACTCAAGTGGGGCTATGTTAAGGGGAGATGAATATCAAAGCAAGCCATGATCAGGAGAGTCTACAGTTAGGGGTTCCATGCTCAAGAAGGTACATGTACACGGTTACACAAAAGTCAGAAAACAACATTCTCAGAGGAAACAAGGGCCAAAGAAATGAATACTTACAGAATCCCATGAACAGCAACTCAAGAAGTGTGGACACTTCTGGATCTTGGTACATGCTTAGATGTTTTCGTGCTCATTGATTCCATGTCCAGGAGGGTCCATGCTCAGGTTGTTGAAGCTCGGGATGTTCCACATGAGCATGGTTAGGGCGTTTCATTATCCAAAGTGCATTATCCTTAGAGGGGTCCATATGCAAATGGTTCCATGCACAGCAGAATCCATGCTCAGCAATGTACATGTTCAGATTGAACATATAATCAAGACGGTACATGCTCAAAGGGAACTAACTAGAAGGGAGATTAACATCAAAGCGAGGCAGGAGAACAATTGTCTACAATTAGTGATTACATGTTCGAGTACTTACATGTACAGGGTTCAGACAAAATCACAACAGAACATTCTCTGGGCAAAAAACAATCAAGGAATTTAGTACTCACGGTATTCTATGAGCGGCAATCTCCACTCTTCTTAGATTCATGGTTAGATCTGCTTGCGGAAATTGATTCCACGTTCAGGCAATCCATGTTCACAGTGTGGATCCTCAAGTTATCCACCCAAGAGGGGCCAAAGATAGGGTACTTATTCTCACGAGTGTTTTATTCTTGGTGTGGGTCATTATTCAAATGTTTCCATGCACATAATTTTACATGTTCAGGCATTAAACATCAAGAAGTGGGTGTATTCTCAAGTGGCGTGACATTCAAGTGAGATTAAAAAAGCAGTATGTCACGGTCAGTAGGCTTCATGCTGAGGGTTTTGATGCTCATGCTGGTACACATTCAGGGCATAAACAAGTAGGCACATACTGCAAAGTGGCTCTAAGGAAGGAAGTTGACTCTCGGTGCTGCCCATGATCAGAAGTGTCCACACTTCTTGAGTTGCTGTTTATCACTGATCACGTCCAAGGGTTCCATGATCAAGAGTATATAATCCCCGGACCTTTCTGTTCAGGATATTCAACACTCAGGGGTCGATGCTGAGTGTCGGTATTTCTCAAAATGCTTCCATTATAAGAGGACATGCGTACTCAAAATGTTGTAAAATCACATGGGTTCATGCCCGTGAGGAAGGCTCTATGGTCTGAAGGTACATAGCCAGCTCTCTGATCAGGCCTTCCATGCTTAGAAAACTATATATTCTGGTCTTATACACAATCGGTGGTATACATGATCAAGAGGGGCTTAAGATCACGGTAGCTTAAATTCACAGAATACATGAATAGAGGCGTCGACCTTCAAAGCCTCCATACTCAGGAAGGTACTTGTATGTTGTTACTCAAAATCACACAGGTATATTCTCAGGGTGAACGAGGATCAAGGAAATTATGGCAGCATTCCATGGATGTACAGGTCAAGGATTCCTAGGGATATGCTTAGAAATGACGGGGCTCACTGATTCCATATTTCGAAGGGTCCATTCTCAGAGTGATGAAGCTCAAGCTGTCACACAGGCAGATACCCCATGGTCTTGGGGATACATTTTCTGAAGCGTGTCATTCTCAGAGTCGTTCAAATTCAAAAGGCTCCATGGTCAACAGAATGCATGCTCAGGAAAGTATGAGTTATTAAATTACACATAATCTACAAGATACATGCTCAAGTGGGCTACATTAAGGGGAGGTTACAATCAAAGAAGGTCAGGATCAGGGGAATATACAATTAGGCTTTTCATGCAAACGAAGGTACAGGAAAAGGGATTACACAAAACCGCAAAATAACATTTCCAAGTTAAACTAGGATCAAGGAAATTAAGACTTACAGAATTCCAATTGAAAAATGTCCACTCTTCTTACGTTCATGCATACATGTAATTGAGGTCATTCATTCCACGTTCAGGGGATCCATGTCCCCGGTGTTGATCCTCAAGTTATGCACACTAGAGTGGCCATGGGTAAGCTGTTTGTTCTCCTAAGCGTTTTATTCTCAGTGTGTGTCCTTACTGAAACCTTTTCATGCACAGAATTTACATGTTTAGGTTTTAAATATCAAGAAAAGGGTATATGCTCAAGTGACGCGATACTCAAGGGAGATTCAAATCGAAGTATGTCACGGTCCGTAGGCTCCATCCGGAGGGTTTTGATGCTCAGGCTGGTACACATACAGAGGATAAACGACCAAGTAGATACTTGGAAATTGGCTCTAATTAGGGAAGTAGATTCTTAGGGCAGTCCATCATCAGAAGAGTCCATGCTTATTGAGTTTCTGTGTATCACTGGCTACACACAAGGATTCCATGATCAAGAGTGTATATTCCTTGAACCTTTATGTTCAGGATATTCCACACTCATTGGTCCATGCAGAGTGTTGGTGTTTCTCAAAATGGCTCCATTATCAGAGGATATTCATATTCAGAAAAGTGTAGGATCCCATGATGTCATGCTCATGAGGTAGGGTCTACGGTCTGAAGTAGCAGAGTCAGCCAGGTTGCTGATCAGGGGCCGAGAAGAACATTTTCAGTTGTTATACATGTTCAGTGTTATACATGATCAAGAGGGGCTAAGATCACGGTAGTTTAGATTCACAGAATACATGATTAGGGGGATGGACTATTAAGAGCGTCCATGCTCAGGAAGGTACTCGTATGTTGTTACACAAATTCACAATGGTACAGCCCCAGGATGAACTAAGATCAAGGAAATGACAGAATTCCATGTATTTACGTCAACAGTTCTATGGATATGCTTAGAAATGACTTCAGTGCGTGATTCCATGTTCAGAAGGGTCCTTTCTCAGATTCTTTAAGCTCAGGATGTCCCACAGGAAAGAATTCCATGTTCTTGTGGATACATTTTCTGAAGCGTGTCATTCTCAGAGTCGTTCACATTCAAAAGGCTACATGCTCAGCAGAATCAGCACTCAAGAAAGTATGAGTTATTATATCAAACACAATCAAGAGGATACATGCTCAAGTGGGGCTGTGTTAAGGGGAGGTTACAATCAAAGCAAGCCATGATTAAGGGAAGAGACAATTAGAGGATTCATGTTCAGGAAGGTACAGGGAAAGGGGTTCCATAAAATCACAACAGAACATTCTCTAGGTAAACAACAATCAGGGAAATTCATACTTACAGAATTCCATGAACAGAAATGTCCACTCTTCGTCGAAGATTCATGCTTAGATGTCATTGTGGTCATTGATTCCATGTTGAGGAGATTCATGTTCATGATGTTAATCCTCAAGTTATCCACACAACAGAGGCCATGGATAGGGTGTTTATTGTCAGGAGTGTTTCACTCTTAGTGCGGGTCATCATTCAAACGTGTCCATGCGCATAATTTTACACGTTCAGGCACTAAACATCAAGAAGAGGGTATATTCTCAAGTGGCGCGATATTCAAGTGAGATTGAAATAGTAGTATGTCCCAGTCGGTAGGGTTCATGCGCAGGCTGGTACACATTCGTGGCATAAGCAAGTAGGTACATATGGAAAGTATCTCCAATTAGACAAGTCGATTCTTAGTGCAGCCCCTGATCAGAAGTGTCCACACTTCTTGAGTTGCTGTTTATCATTGATTACGCCCAAGGATTCCATGATCAGGAGTGTATATTCCCTGGACCTTTCTGTTCAGGATATTCCACACTCATGGGTCCATGTTGAGTGTCGGTTTTCTCAGAATGGTTGCATTAGAAGGGCACATCCATATTCAGAATGGTGTAGGATCACATGGGTTCACGACCATGGGGACGGGTCTATGGTCTGAAGGTACATAGCCAGCTCTCTGCTCAGGCCTTTCATGCTCAGAAAACCACATATTCTGTTCTTAAACACAATCAGTGGTATACAGAATCCAGAGGGACTGAGAGCACGGTAGTTTAAATTCACAGAATACATGTTTAGATGGGTCGCATGTTAGAGCCTCCGTGCTCAGGAAGGTACTTGTTTGTTGTTACCCAAAATCACACAGGTATATTCTCAGGATGAACTAGGAGCAAGGAAATGATTGCAGCATTCCATGATGTACACATCAAGGATTCCTAGGTGTGTGCTTAGAAATGACGGGGCTCATTGATTCCATGTACAGAAGGGGCCATTCTCAGATTGTTTAAGCTCAGGATGTCCCACTGGAAGACATTCCATGGCCTAGGGGATACATTTTCTGAAGTGTGTCATTCTCGGAGCCATTCCAATTAAAAAGGCTCCGAGGTCAGTAGACTCCACGCTCCGGAAAGCATGGGTTATTATAATTACACATAATGTAGAGGGTACATACTCAAGTGGGGCTATGTTAAGGGGAGATGAATATCAAAGCAAGCCATGATCAGGAGAGTCTACAGTTAGGGGTTCCATGCTCAAGAAGGTACATGTACACGGTTACACAAAAGTCAGAAAACAACATTCTCAGAGGAAACAAGGGCCAAAGAAATGAATACTTACAGAATCCCATGAACAGCAACTCAAGAAGTGTGGACACTTCTGGATCTTGGTACATGCTTAGATGTTTTCGTGCTCATTGATTCCATGTCCAGGAGGGTCCATGCTCAGGTTGTTGAAGCTCGGGATGTTCCACATGAGCATGGTTAGGGCGTTTCATTATCCAAAGTGCATTATCCTTAGAGGGGTCCATATGCAAATGGTTCCATGCACAGCAGAATCCATGCTCAGCAATGTACATGTTCAGATTGAACATATAATCAAGACGGTACATGCTCAAAGGGAACTAACTAGAAGGGAGATTAACATCAAAGCGAGGCAGGAGAACAATTGTCTACAATTAGTGATTACATGTTCGAGTACTTACATGTACAGGGTTCAGACAAAATCACAACAGAACATTCTCTGGGCAAAAAACAATCAAGGAATTTAGTACTCACGGTATTCTATGAGCGGCAATCTCCACTCTTCTTAGATTCATGGTTAGATCTGCTTGCGGAAATTGATTCCACGTTCAGGCAATCCATGTTCACAGTGTGGATCCTCAAGTTATCCACCCAAGAGGGGCCAAAGATAGGGTACTTATTCTCACGAGTGTTTTATTCTTGGTGTGGGTCATTATTCAAATGTTTCCATGCACATAATTTTACATGTTCAGGCATTAAACATCAAGAAGTGGGTGTATTCTCAAGTGGCGTGACATTCAAGTGAGATTAAAAAAGCAGTATGTCACGGTCAGTAGGCTTCATGCTGAGGGTTTTGATGCTCATGCTGGTACACATTCAGGGCATAAACAAGTAGGCACATACTGCAAAGTGGCTCTAAGGAAGGAAGTTGACTCTCGGTGCTGCCCATGATCAGAAGTGTCCACACTTCTTGAGTTGCTGTTTATCACTGATCACGTCCAAGGGTTCCATGATCAAGAGTATATAATCCCCGGACCTTTCTGTTCAGGATATTCAACACTCAGGGGTCGATGCTGAGTGTCGGTATTTCTCAAAATGCTTCCATTATAAGAGGACATGCGTACTCAAAATGTTGTAAAATCACATGGGTTCATGCCCGTGAGGAAGGCTCTATGGTCTGAAGGTACATAGCCAGCTCTCTGATCAGGCCTTCCATGCTTAGAAAACTATATATTCTGGTCTTATACACAATCGGTGGTATACATGATCAAGAGGGGCTTAAGATCACGGTAGCTTAAATTCACAGAATACATGAATAGAGGCGTCGACCTTCAAAGCCTCCATACTCAGGAAGGTACTTGTATGTTGTTACTCAAAATCACACAGGTATATTCTCAGGGTGAACGAGGATCAAGGAAATTATGGCAGCATTCCATGGATGTACAGGTCAAGGATTCCTAGGGATATGCTTAGAAATGACGGGGCTCACTGATTCCATATTTCGAAGGGTCCATTCTCAGAGTGATGAAGCTCAAGCTGTCACACAGGCAGATACCCCATGGTCTTGGGGATACATTTTCTGAAGCGTGTCATTCTCAGAGTCGTTCAAATTCAAAAGGCTCCATGGTCAACAGAATGCATGCTCAGGAAAGTATGAGTTATTAAATTACACATAATCTACAAGATACATGCTCAAGTGGGCTACATTAAGGGGAGGTTACAATCAAAGAAGGTCAGGATCAGGGGAATATACAATTAGGCTTTTCATGCAAACGAAGGTACAGGAAAAGGGATTACACAAAACCGCAAAATAACATTTCCAAGTTAAACTAGGATCAAGGAAATTAAGACTTACAGAATTCCAATTGAAAAATGTCCACTCTTCTTACGTTCATGCATACATGTAATTGAGGTCATTCATTCCACGTTCAGGGGATCCATGTCCCCGGTGTTGATCCTCAAGTTATGCACACTAGAGTGGCCATGGGTAAGCTGTTTGTTCTCCTAAGCGTTTTATTCTCAGTGTGTGTCCTTACTGAAACCTTTTCATGCACAGAATTTACATGTTTAGGTTTTAAATATCAAGAAAAGGGTATATGCTCAAGTGACGCGATACTCAAGGGAGATTCAAATCGAAGTATGTCACGGTCCGTAGGCTCCATCCGGAGGGTTTTGATGCTCAGGCTGGTACACATACAGAGGATAAACGACCAAGTAGATACTTGGAAATTGGCTCTAATTAGGGAAGTAGATTCTTAGGGCAGTCCATCATCAGAAGAGTCCATGCTTATTGAGTTTCTGTGTATCACTGGCTACACACAAGGATTCCATGATCAAGAGTGTATATTCCTTGAACCTTTATGTTCAGGATATTCCACACTCATTGGTCCATGCAGAGTGTTGGTGTTTCTCAAAATGGCTCCATTATCAGAGGATATTCATATTCAGAAAAGTGTAGGATCCCATGATGTCATGCTCATGAGGTAGGGTCTACGGTCTGAAGTAGCAGAGTCAGCCAGGTTGCTGATCAGGGGCCGAGAAGAACATTTTCAGTTGTTATACATGTTCAGTGTTATACATGATCAAGAGGGGCTAAGATCACGGTAGTTTAGATTCACAGAATACATGATTAGGGGGATGGACTATTAAGAGCGTCCATGCTCAGGAAGGTACTCGTATGTTGTTACACAAATTCACAATGGTACAGCCCCAGGATGAACTAAGATCAAGGAAATGACAGAATTCCATGTATTTACGTCAACAATTCTATGGATATGCTTAGAAATGACTTCAGTGCGTGATTCCATGTTCAGAAGGGTCCTTTCTCAGATTCTTTAAGCTCAGGATGTCCCACAGGAAAGAATTCCATGTTCTTGTGGATACATTTTCTGAAGCGTGTCATTCTCAGAGTCGTTCACATTCAAAAGGCTACATGCTCAGCAGAATCAGCACTCAAGAAAGTATGAGTTATTATATCAAACACAATCAAGAGGATACATGCTCAAGTGGGGCTGTGTTAAGGGGAGGTTACAATCAAAGCAAGCCATGATTAAGGGAAGAGACAATTAGAGGATTCATGTTCAGGAAGGTACAGGGAAAGGGGTTCCATAAAATCACAACAGAACATTCTCTAGGTAAACAACAATCAGGGAAATTCATACTTACAGAATTCCATGAACAGAAATGTCCACTCTTCGTCGAAGATTCATGCTTAGATGTCATTGTGGTCATTGATTCCATGTTGAGGAGATTCATGTTCATGATGTTAATCCTCAAGTTATCCACACAACAGAGGCCATGGATAGGGTGTTTATTGTCAGGAGTGTTTCACTCTTAGTGCGGGTCATCATTCAAACGTGTCCATGCGCATAATTTTACACGTTCAGGCACTAAACATCAAGAAGAGGGTATATTCTCAAGTGGCGCGATATTCAAGTGAGATTGAAATAGTAGTATGTCCCAGTCGGTAGGGTTCATGCGCAGGCTGGTACACATTCGTGGCATAAGCAAGTAGGTACATATGGAAAGTATCTCCAATTAGACAAGTCGATTCTTAGTGCAGCCCCTGATCAGAAGTGTCCACACTTCTTGAGTTGCTGTTTATCATTGATTACGCCCAAGGATTCCATGATCAGGAGTGTATATTCCCTGGACCTTTCTGTTCAGGATATTCCACACTCATGGGTCCATGTTGAGTGTCGGTTTTCTCAGAATGGTTGCATTAGAAGGGCACATCCATATTCAGAATGGTGTAGGATCACATGGGTTCACGACCATGGGGACGGGTCTATGGTCTGAAGGTACATAGCCAGCTCTCTGCTCAGGCCTTTCATGCTCAGAAAACCACATATTCTGTTCTTAAACACAATCAGTGGTATACAGAATCCAGAGGGACTGAGAGCACGGTAGTTTAAATTCACAGAATACATGTTTAGATGGGTCGCATGTTAGAGCCTCCGTGCTCAGGAAGGTACTTGTTTGTTGTTACCCAAAATCACACAGGTATATTCTCAGGATGAACTAGGAGCAAGGAAATGATTGCAGCATTCCATGATGTACACATCAAGGATTCCTAGGTGTGTGCTTAGAAATGACGGGGCTCATTGATTCCATGTACAGAAGGGGCCATTCTCAGATTGTTTAAGCTCAGGATGTCCCACTGGAAGACATTCCATGGCCTAGGGGATACATTTTCTGAAGTGTGTCATTCTCGGAGCCATTCCAATTAAAAAGGCTCCGAGGTCAGTAGACTCCACGCTCCGGAAAGCATGGGTTATTATAATTACACATAATGTAGAGGGTACATACTCAAGTGGGGCTATGTTAAGGGGAGATGAATATCAAAGCAAGCCATGATCAGGAGAGTCTACAGTTAGGGGTTCCATGCTCAAGAAGGTACATGTACACGGTTACACAAAAGTCAGAAAACAACATTCTCAGAGGAAACAAGGGCCAAAGAAATGAATACTTACAGAATCCCATGAACAGCAACTCAAGAAGTGTGGACACTTCTGGATCTTGGTACATGCTTAGATGTTTTCGTGCTCATTGATTCCATGTCCAGGAGGGTCCATGCTCAGGTTGTTGAAGCTCGGGATGTTCCACATGAGCATGGTTAGGGCGTTTCATTATCCAAAGTGCATTATCCTTAGAGGGGTCCATATGCAAATGGTTCCATGCACAGCAGAATCCATGCTCAGCAATGTACATGTTCAGATTGAACATATAATCAAGACGGTACATGCTCAAAGGGAACTAACTAGAAGGGAGATTAACATCAAAGCGAGGCAGGAGAACAATTGTCTACAATTAGTGATTACATGTTCGAGTACTTACATGTACAGGGTTCAGACAAAATCACAACAGAACATTCTCTGGGCAAAAAACAATCAAGGAATTTAGTACTCACGGTATTCTATGAGCGGCAATCTCCACTCTTCTTAGATTCATGGTTAGATCTGCTTGCGGAAATTGATTCCACGTTCAGGCAATCCATGTTCACAGTGTGGATCCTCAAGTTATCCACCCAAGAGGGGCCAAAGATAGGGTACTTATTCTCACGAGTGTTTTATTCTTGGTGTGGGTCATTATTCAAATGTTTCCATGCACATAATTTTACATGTTCAGGCATTAAACATCAAGAAGTGGGTGTATTCTCAAGTGGCGTGACATTCAAGTGAGATTAAAAAAGCAGTATGTCACGGTCAGTAGGCTTCATGCTGAGGGTTTTGATGCTCATGCTGGTACACATTCAGGGCATAAACAAGTAGGCACATACTGCAAAGTGGCTCTAAGGAAGGAAGTTGACTCTCGGTGCTGCCCATGATCAGAAGTGTCCACACTTCTTGAGTTGCTGTTTATCACTGATCACGTCCAAGGGTTCCATGATCAAGAGTATATAATCCCCGGACCTTTCTGTTCAGGATATTCAACACTCAGGGGTCGATGCTGAGTGTCGGTATTTCTCAAAATGCTTCCATTATAAGAGGACATGCGTACTCAAAATGTTGTAAAATCACATGGGTTCATGCCCGTGAGGAAGGCTCTATGGTCTGAAGGTACATAGCCAGCTCTCTGATCAGGCCTTCCATGCTTAGAAAACTATATATTCTGGTCTTATACACAATCGGTGGTATACATGATCAAGAGGGGCTTAAGATCACGGTAGCTTAAATTCACAGAATACATGAATAGAGGCGTCGACCTTCAAAGCCTCCATACTCAGGAAGGTACTTGTATGTTGTTACTCAAAATCACACAGGTATATTCTCAGGGTGAACGAGGATCAAGGAAATTATGGCAGCATTCCATGGATGTACAGGTCAAGGATTCCTAGGGATATGCTTAGAAATGACGGGGCTCACTGATTCCATATTTCGAAGGGTCCATTCTCAGAGTGATGAAGCTCAAGCTGTCACACAGGCAGATACCCCATGGTCTTGGGGATACATTTTCTGAAGCGTGTCATTCTCAGAGTCGTTCAAATTCAAAAGGCTCCATGGTCAACAGAATGCATGCTCAGGAAAGTATGAGTTATTAAATTACACATAATCTACAAGATACATGCTCAAGTGGGCTACATTAAGGGGAGGTTACAATCAAAGAAGGTCAGGATCAGGGGAATATACAATTAGGCTTTTCATGCAAACGAAGGTACAGGAAAAGGGATTACACAAAACCGCAAAATAACATTTCCAAGTTAAACTAGGATCAAGGAAATTAAGACTTACAGAATTCCAATTGAAAAATGTCCACTCTTCTTACGTTCATGCATACATGTAATTGAGGTCATTCATTCCACGTTCAGGGGATCCATGTCCCCGGTGTTGATCCTCAAGTTATGCACACTAGAGTGGCCATGGGTAAGCTGTTTGTTCTCCTAAGCGTTTTATTCTCAGTGTGTGTCCTTACTGAAACCTTTTCATGCACAGAATTTACATGTTTAGGTTTTAAATATCAAGAAAAGGGTATATGCTCAAGTGACGCGATACTCAAGGGAGATTCAAATCGAAGTATGTCACGGTCCGTAGGCTCCATCCGGAGGGTTTTGATGCTCAGGCTGGTACACATACAGAGGATAAACGACCAAGTAGATACTTGGAAATTGGCTCTAATTAGGGAAGTAGATTCTTAGGGCAGTCCATCATCAGAAGAGTCCATGCTTATTGAGTTTCTGTGTATCACTGGCTACACACAAGGATTCCATGATCAAGAGTGTATATTCCTTGAACCTTTATGTTCAGGATATTCCACACTCATTGGTCCATGCAGAGTGTTGGTGTTTCTCAAAATGGCTCCATTATCAGAGGATATTCATATTCAGAAAAGTGTAGGATCCCATGATGTCATGCTCATGAGGTAGGGTCTACGGTCTGAAGTAGCAGAGTCAGCCAGGTTGCTGATCAGGGGCCGAGAAGAACATTTTCAGTTGTTATACATGTTCAGTGTTATACATGATCAAGAGGGGCTAAGATCACGGTAGTTTAGATTCACAGAATACATGATTAGGGGGATGGACTATTAAGAGCGTCCATGCTCAGGAAGGTACTCGTATGTTGTTACACAAATTCACAATGGTACAGCCCCAGGATGAACTAAGATCAAGGAAATGACAGAATTCCATGTATTTACGTCAACAATTCTATGGATATGCTTAGAAATGACTTCAGTGCGTGATTCCATGTTCAGAAGGGTCCTTTCTCAGATTCTTTAAGCTCAGGATGTCCCACAGGAAAGAATTCCATGTTCTTGTGGATACATTTTCTGAAGCCTGTCATTCTCAGAGTCGTTCACATTCAAAAGGCTACATGCTCAGCAGAATCAGCACTCAAGAAAGTATGAGTTATTATATCAAACACAATCAAGAGGATACATGCTCAAGTGGGGCTGTGTTAAGGGGAGGTTACAATCAAAGCAAGCCATGATTAAGGGAAGAGACAATTAGAGGATTCATGTTCAGGAAGGTACAGGGAAAGGGGTTCCATAAAATCACAACAGAACATTCTCTAGGTAAACAACAATCAGGGAAATTCATACTTACAGAATTCCATGAACAGAAATGTCCACTCTTCGTCGAAGATTCATGCTTAGATGTCATTGTGGTCATTGATTCCATGTTGAGGAGATTCATGTTCATGATGTTAATCCTCAAGTTATCCACACAACAGAGGCCATGGATAGGGTGTTTATTGTCAGGAGTGTTTCACTCTTAGTGCGGGTCATCATTCAAACGTGTCCATGCGCATAATTTTACACGTTCAGGCACTAAACATCAAGAAGAGGGTATATTCTCAAGTGGCGCGATATTCAAGTGAGATTGAAATAGTAGTATGTCCCAGTCGGTAGGGTTCATGCGCAGGCTGGTACACATTCGTGGCATAAGCAAGTAGGTACATATGGAAAGTATCTCCAATTAGACAAGTCGATTCTTAGTGCAGCCCCTGATCAGAAGTGTCCACACTTCTTGAGTTGCTGTTTATCATTGATTACGCCCAAGGATTCCATGATCAGGAGTGTATATTCCCTGGACCTTTCTGTTCAGGATATTCCACACTCATGGGTCCATGTTGAGTGTCGGTTTTCTCAGAATGGTTGCATTAGAAGGGCACATCCATATTCAGAATGGTGTAGGATCACATGGGTTCACGACCATGGGGACGGGTCTATGGTCTGAAGGTACATAGCCAGCTCTCTGCTCAGGCCTTTCATGCTCAGAAAACCACATATTCTGTTCTTAAACACAATCAGTGGTATACAGAATCCAGAGGGACTGAGAGCACGGTAGTTTAAATTCACAGAATACATGTTTAGATGGGTCGCATGTTAGAGCCTCCGTGCTCAGGAAGGTACTTGTTTGTTGTTACCCAAAATCACACAGGTATATTCTCAGGATGAACTAGGAGCAAGGAAATGATTGCAGCATTCCATGATGTACACATCAAGGATTCCTAGGTGTGTGCTTAGAAATGACGGGGCTCATTGATTCCATGTACAGAAGGGGCCATTCTCAGATTGTTTAAGCTCAGGATGTCCCACTGGAAGACATTCCATGGCCTAGGGGATACATTTTCTGAAGTGTGTCATTCTCGGAGCCATTCCAATTAAAAAGGCTCCGAGGTCAGTAGACTCCACGCTCCGGAAAGCATGGGTTATTATAATTACACATAATGTAGAGGGTACATACTCAAGTGGGGCTATGTTAAGGGGAGATGAATATCAAAGCAAGCCATGATCAGGAGAGTCTACAGTTAGGGGTTCCATGCTCAAGAAGGTACATGTACACGGTTACACAAAAGTCAGAAAACAACATTCTCAGAGGAAACAAGGGCCAAAGAAATGAATACTTACAGAATCCCATGAACAGCAACTCAAGAAGTGTGGACACTTCTGGATCTTGGTACATGCTTAGATGTTTTCGTGCTCATTGATTCCATGTCCAGGAGGGTCCATGCTCAGGTTGTTGAAGCTCGGGATGTTCCACATGAGCATGGTTAGGGCGTTTCATTATCCAAAGTGCATTATCCTTAGAGGGGTCCATATGCAAATGGTTCCATGCACAGCAGAATCCATGCTCAGCAATGTACATGTTCAGATTGAACATATAATCAAGACGGTACATGCTCAAAGGGAACTAACTAGAAGGGAGATTAACATCAAAGCGAGGCAGGAGAACAATTGTCTACAATTAGTGATTACATGTTCGAGTACTTACATGTACAGGGTTCAGACAAAATCACAACAGAACATTCTCTGGGCAAAAAACAATCAAGGAATTTAGTACTCACGGTATTCTATGAGCGGCAATCTCCACTCTTCTTAGATTCATGGTTAGATCTGCTTGCGGAAATTGATTCCACGTTCAGGCAATCCATGTTCACAGTGTGGATCCTCAAGTTATCCACCCAAGAGGGGCCAAAGATAGGGTACTTATTCTCACGAGTGTTTTATTCTTGGTGTGGGTCATTATTCAAATGTTTCCATGCACATAATTTTACATGTTCAGGCATTAAACATCAAGAAGTGGGTGTATTCTCAAGTGGCGTGACATTCAAGTGAGATTAAAAAAGCAGTATGTCACGGTCAGTAGGCTTCATGCTGAGGGTTTTGATGCTCATGCTGGTACACATTCAGGGCATAAACAAGTAGGCACATACTGCAAAGTGGCTCTAAGGAAGGAAGTTGACTCTCGGTGCTGCCCATGATCAGAAGTGTCCACACTTCTTGAGTTGCTGTTTATCACTGATCACGTCCAAGGGTTCCATGATCAAGAGTATATAATCCCCGGACCTTTCTGTTCAGGATATTCAACACTCAGGGGTCGATGCTGAGTGTCGGTATTTCTCAAAATGCTTCCATTATAAGAGGACATGCGTACTCAAAATGTTGTAAAATCACATGGGTTCATGCCCGTGAGGAAGGCTCTATGGTCTGAAGGTACATAGCCAGCTCTCTGATCAGGCCTTCCATGCTTAGAAAACTATATATTCTGGTCTTATACACAATCGGTGGTATACATGATCAAGAGGGGCTTAAGATCACGGTAGCTTAAATTCACAGAATACATGAATAGAGGCGTCGACCTTCAAAGCCTCCATACTCAGGAAGGTACTTGTATGTTGTTACTCAAAATCACACAGGTATATTCTCAGGGTGAACGAGGATCAAGGAAATTATGGCAGCATTCCATGGATGTACAGGTCAAGGATTCCTAGGGATATGCTTAGAAATGACGGGGCTCACTGATTCCATATTTCGAAGGGTCCATTCTCAGAGTGATGAAGCTCAAGCTGTCACACAGGCAGATACCCCATGGTCTTGGGGATACATTTTCTGAAGCGTGTCATTCTCAGAGTCGTTCAAATTCAAAAGGCTCCATGGTCAACAGAATGCATGCTCAGGAAAGTATGAGTTATTAAATTACACATAATCTACAAGATACATGCTCAAGTGGGCTACATTAAGGGGAGGTTACAATCAAAGAAGGTCAGGATCAGGGGAATATACAATTAGGCTTTTCATGCAAACGAAGGTACAGGAAAAGGGATTACACAAAACCGCAAAATAACATTTCCAAGTTAAACTAGGATCAAGGAAATTAAGACTTACAGAATTCCAATTGAAAAATGTCCACTCTTCTTACGTTCATGCATACATGTAATTGAGGTCATTCATTCCACGTTCAGGGGATCCATGTCCCCGGTGTTGATCCTCAAGTTATGCACACTAGAGTGGCCATGGGTAAGCTGTTTGTTCTCCTAAGCGTTTTATTCTCAGTGTGTGTCCTTACTGAAACCTTTTCATGCACAGAATTTACATGTTTAGGTTTTAAATATCAAGAAAAGGGTATATGCTCAAGTGACGCGATACTCAAGGGAGATTCAAATCGAAGTATGTCACGGTCCGTAGGCTCCATCCGGAGGGTTTTGATGCTCAGGCTGGTACACATACAGAGGATAAACGACCAAGTAGATACTTGGAAATTGGCTCTAATTAGGGAAGTAGATTCTTAGGGCAGTCCATCATCAGAAGAGTCCATGCTTATTGAGTTTCTGTGTATCACTGGCTACACACAAGGATTCCATGATCAAGAGTGTATATTCCTTGAACCTTTATGTTCAGGATATTCCACACTCATTGGTCCATGCAGAGTGTTGGTGTTTCTCAAAATGGCTCCATTATCAGAGGATATTCATATTCAGAAAAGTGTAGGATCCCATGATGTCATGCTCATGAGGTAGGGTCTACGGTCTGAAGTAGCAGAGTCAGCCAGGTTGCTGATCAGGGGCCGAGAAGAACATTTTCAGTTGTTATACATGTTCAGTGTTATACATGATCAAGAGGGGCTAAGATCACGGTAGTTTAGATTCACAGAATACATGATTAGGGGGATGGACTATTAAGAGCGTCCATGCTCAGGAAGGTACTCGTATGTTGTTACACAAATTCACAATGGTACAGCCCCAGGATGAACTAAGATCAAGGAAATGACAGAATTCCATGTATTTACGTCAACAATTCTATGGATATGCTTAGAAATGACTTCAGTGCGTGATTCCATGTTCAGAAGGGTCCTTTCTCAGATTCTTTAAGCTCAGGATGTCCCACAGGAAAGAATTCCATGTTCTTGTGGATACATTTTCTGAAGCCTGTCATTCTCAGAGTCGTTCACATTCAAAAGGCTACATGCTCAGCAGAATCAGCACTCAAGAAAGTATGAGTTATTATATCAAACACAATCAAGAGGATACATGCTCAAGTGGGGCTGTGTTAAGGGGAGGTTACAATCAAAGCAAGCCATGATTAAGGGAAGAGACAATTAGAGGATTCATGTTCAGGAAGGTACAGGGAAAGGGGTTCCATAAAATCACAACAGAACATTCTCTAGGTAAACAACAATCAGGGAAATTCATACTTACAGAATTCCATGAACAGAAATGTCCACTCTTCGTCGAAGATTCATGCTTAGATGTCATTGTGGTCATTGATTCCATGTTGAGGAGATTCATGTTCATGATGTTAATCCTCAAGTTATCCACACAACAGAGGCCATGGATAGGGTGTTTATTGTCAGGAGTGTTTCACTCTTAGTGCGGGTCATCATTCAAACGTGTCCATGCGCATAATTTTACACGTTCAGGCACTAAACATCAAGAAGAGGGTATATTCTCAAGTGGCGCGATATTCAAGTGAGATTGAAATAGTAGTATGTCCCAGTCGGTAGGGTTCATGCGCAGGCTGGTACACATTCGTGGCATAAGCAAGTAGGTACATATGGAAAGTATCTCCAATTAGACAAGTCGATTCTTAGTGCAGCCCCTGATCAGAAGTGTCCACACTTCTTGAGTTGCTGTTTATCATTGATTACGCCCAAGGATTCCATGATCAGGAGTGTATATTCCCTGGACCTTTCTGTTCAGGATATTCCACACTCATGGGTCCATGTTGAGTGTCGGTTTTCTCAGAATGGTTGCATTAGAAGGGCACATCCATATTCAGAATGGTGTAGGATCACATGGGTTCACGACCATGGGGACGGGTCTATGGTCTGAAGGTACATAGCCAGCTCTCTGCTCAGGCCTTTCATGCTCAGAAAACCACATATTCTGTTCTTAAACACAATCAGTGGTATACAGAATCCAGAGGGACTGAGAGCACGGTAGTTTAAATTCACAGAATACATGTTTAGATGGGTCGCATGTTAGAGCCTCCGTGCTCAGGAAGGTACTTGTTTGTTGTTACCCAAAATCACACAGGTATATTCTCAGGATGAACTAGGAGCAAGGAAATGATTGCAGCATTCCATGATGTACACATCAAGGATTCCTAGGTGTGTGCTTAGAAATGACGGGGCTCATTGATTCCATGTACAGAAGGGGCCATTCTCAGATTGTTTAAGCTCAGGATGTCCCACTGGAAGACATTCCATGGCCTAGGGGATACATTTTCTGAAGTGTGTCATTCTCGGAGCCATTCCAATTAAAAAGGCTCCGAGGTCAGTAGACTCCACGCTCCGGAAAGCATGGGTTATTATAATTACACATAATGTAGAGGGTACATACTCAAGTGGGGCTATGTTAAGGGGAGATGAATATCAAAGCAAGCCATGATCAGGAGAGTCTACAGTTAGGGGTTCCATGCTCAAGAAGGTACATGTACACGGTTACACAAAAGTCAGAAAACAACATTCTCAGAGGAAACAAGGGCCAAAGAAATGAATACTTACAGAATCCCATGAACAGCAACTCAAGAAGTGTGGACACTTCTGGATCTTGGTACATGCTTAGATGTTTTCGTGCTCATTGATTCCATGTCCAGGAGGGTCCATGCTCAGGTTGTTGAAGCTCGGGATGTTCCACATGAGCATGGTTAGGGCGTTTCATTATCCAAAGTGCATTATCCTTAGAGGGGTCCATATGCAAATGGTTCCATGCACAGCAGAATCCATGCTCAGCAATGTACATGTTCAGATTGAACATATAATCAAGACGGTACATGCTCAAAGGGAACTAACTAGAAGGGAGATTAACATCAAAGCGAGGCAGGAGAACAATTGTCTACAATTAGTGATTACATGTTCGAGTACTTACATGTACAGGGTTCAGACAAAATCACAACAGAACATTCTCTGGGCAAAAAACAATCAAGGAATTTAGTACTCACGGTATTCTATGAGCGGCAATCTCCACTCTTCTTAGATTCATGGTTAGATCTGCTTGCGGAAATTGATTCCACGTTCAGGCAATCCATGTTCACAGTGTGGATCCTCAAGTTATCCACCCAAGAGGGGCCAAAGATAGGGTACTTATTCTCACGAGTGTTTTATTCTTGGTGTGGGTCATTATTCAAATGTTTCCATGCACATAATTTTACATGTTCAGGCATTAAACATCAAGAAGTGGGTGTATTCTCAAGTGGCGTGACATTCAAGTGAGATTAAAAAAGCAGTATGTCACGGTCAGTAGGCTTCATGCTGAGGGTTTTGATGCTCATGCTGGTACACATTCAGGGCATAAACAAGTAGGCACATACTGCAAAGTGGCTCTAAGGAAGGAAGTTGACTCTCGGTGCTGCCCATGATCAGAAGTGTCCACACTTCTTGAGTTGCTGTTTATCACTGATCACGTCCAAGGGTTCCATGATCAAGAGTATATAATCCCCGGACCTTTCTGTTCAGGATATTCAACACTCAGGGGTCGATGCTGAGTGTCGGTATTTCTCAAAATGCTTCCATTATAAGAGGACATGCGTACTCAAAATGTTGTAAAATCACATGGGTTCATGCCCGTGAGGAAGGCTCTATGGTCTGAAGGTACATAGCCAGCTCTCTGATCAGGCCTTCCATGCTTAGAAAACTATATATTCTGGTCTTATACACAATCGGTGGTATACATGATCAAGAGGGGCTTAAGATCACGGTAGCTTAAATTCACAGAATACATGAATAGAGGCGTCGACCTTCAAAGCCTCCATACTCAGGAAGGTACTTGTATGTTGTTACTCAAAATCACACAGGTATATTCTCAGGGTGAACGAGGATCAAGGAAATTATGGCAGCATTCCATGGATGTACAGGTCAAGGATTCCTAGGGATATGCTTAGAAATGACGGGGCTCACTGATTCCATATTTCGAAGGGTCCATTCTCAGAGTGATGAAGCTCAAGCTGTCACACAGGCAGATACCCCATGGTCTTGGGGATACATTTTCTGAAGCGTGTCATTCTCAGAGTCGTTCAAATTCAAAAGGCTCCATGGTCAACAGAATGCATGCTCAGGAAAGTATGAGTTATTAAATTACACATAATCTACAAGATACATGCTCAAGTGGGCTACATTAAGGGGAGGTTACAATCAAAGAAGGTCAGGATCAGGGGAATATACAATTAGGCTTTTCATGCAAACGAAGGTACAGGAAAAGGGATTACACAAAACCGCAAAATAACATTTCCAAGTTAAACTAGGATCAAGGAAATTAAGACTTACAGAATTCCAATTGAAAAATGTCCACTCTTCTTACGTTCATGCATACATGTAATTGAGGTCATTCATTCCACGTTCAGGGGATCCATGTCCCCGGTGTTGATCCTCAAGTTATGCACACTAGAGTGGCCATGGGTAAGCTGTTTGTTCTCCTAAGCGTTTTATTCTCAGTGTGTGTCCTTACTGAAACCTTTTCATGCACAGAATTTACATGTTTAGGTTTTAAATATCAAGAAAAGGGTATATGCTCAAGTGACGCGATACTCAAGGGAGATTCAAATCGAAGTATGTCACGGTCCGTAGGCTCCATCCGGAGGGTTTTGATGCTCAGGCTGGTACACATACAGAGGATAAACGACCAAGTAGATACTTGGAAATTGGCTCTAATTAGGGAAGTAGATTCTTAGGGCAGTCCATCATCAGAAGAGTCCATGCTTATTGAGTTTCTGTGTATCACTGGCTACACACAAGGATTCCATGATCAAGAGTGTATATTCCTTGAACCTTTATGTTCAGGATATTCCACACTCATTGGTCCATGCAGAGTGTTGGTGTTTCTCAAAATGGCTCCATTATCAGAGGATATTCATATTCAGAAAAGTGTAGGATCCCATGATGTCATGCTCATGAGGTAGGGTCTACGGTCTGAAGTAGCAGAGTCAGCCAGGTTGCTGATCAGGGGCCGAGAAGAACATTTTCAGTTGTTATACATGTTCAGTGTTATACATGATCAAGAGGGGCTAAGATCACGGTAGTTTAGATTCACAGAATACATGATTAGGGGGATGGACTATTAAGAGCGTCCATGCTCAGGAAGGTACTCGTATGTTGTTACACAAATTCACAATGGTACAGCCCCAGGATGAACTAAGATCAAGGAAATGACAGAATTCCATGTATTTACGTCAACAATTCTATGGATATGCTTAGAAATGACTTCAGTGCGTGATTCCATGTTCAGAAGGGTCCTTTCTCAGATTCTTTAAGCTCAGGATGTCCCACAGGAAAGAATTCCATGTTCTTGTGGATACATTTTCTGAAGCGTGTCATTCTCAGAGTCGTTCACATTCAAAAGGCTACATGCTCAGCAGAATCAGCACTCAAGAAAGTATGAGTTATTATATCAAACACAATCAAGAGGATACATGCTCAAGTGGGGCTGTGTTAAGGGGAGGTTACAATCAAAGCAAGCCATGATTAAGGGAAGAGACAATTAGAGGATTCATGTTCAGGAAGGTACAGGGAAAGGGGTTCCATAAAATCACAACAGAACATTCTCTAGGTAAACAACAATCAGGGAAATTCATACTTACAGAATTCCATGAACAGAAATGTCCACTCTTCGTCGAAGATTCATGCTTAGATGTCATTGTGGTCATTGATTCCATGTTGAGGAGATTCATGTTCATGATGTTAATCCTCAAGTTATCCACACAATAGAGGCCATGGATAGGGTGTTTATTGTCAGGAGTGTTTCACTCTTAGTGCGGGTCATCATTCAAACGTGTCCATGCGCATAATTTTACACGTTCAGGCACTAAACATCAAGAAGAGGGTATATTCTCAAGTGGCGCGATATTCAAGTGAGATTGAAATAGTAGTATGTCCCAGTCGGTAGGGTTCATGCGCAGGCTGGTACACATTCGTGGCATAAGCAAGTAGGTACATATGGAAAGTATCTCCAATTAGACAAGTCGATTCTTAGTGCAGCCCCTGATCAGAAGTGTCCACACTTCTTGAGTTGCTGTTTATCATTGATTACGCCCAAGGATTCCATGATCAGGAGTGTATATTCCCTGGACCTTTCTGTTCAGGATATTCCACACTCATGGGTCCATGTTGAGTGTCGGTTTTCTCAGAATGGTTGCATTAGAAGGGCACATCCATATTCAGAATGGTGTAGGATCACATGGGTTCACGACCATGGGGACGGGTCTATGGTCTGAAGGTACATAGCCAGCTCTCTGCTCAGGCCTTTCATGCTCAGAAAACCACATATTCTGTTCTTAAACACAATCAGTGGTATACAGAATCCAGAGGGACTGAGAGCACGGTAGTTTAAATTCACAGAATACATGTTTAGATGGGTCGCATGTTAGAGCCTCCGTGCTCAGGAAGGTACTTGTTTGTTGTTACCCAAAATCACACAGGTATATTCTCAGGATGAACTAGGAGCAAGGAAATGATTGCAGCATTCCATGATGTACACATCAAGGATTCCTAGGTGTGTGCTTAGAAATGACGGGGCTCATTGATTCCATGTACAGAAGGGGCCATTCTCAGATTGTTTAAGCTCAGGATGTCCCACTGGAAGACATTCCATGGCCTAGGGGATACATTTTCTGAAGTGTGTCATTCTCGGAGCCATTCCAATTAAAAAGGCTCCGAGGTCAGTAGACTCCACGCTCAGGAAAGCATGGGTTATTATAATTACACATAATGTAGAGGGTACATACTCAAGTGGGGCTATGTTAAGGGGAGATGAATATCAAAGCAAGCCATGATCAGGAGAGTCTACAGTTAGGGGTTCCATGCTCAAGAAGGTACATGTACACGGTTACACAAAAGTCAGAAAACAACATTCTCAGAGGAAACAAGGGCCAAAGAAATGAATACTTACAGAATCCCATGAACAGCAACTCAAGAAGTGTGGACACTTCTGGATCTTGGTACATGCTTAGATGTTTTCGTGCTCATTGATTCCATGTCCAGGAGGGTCCATGCTCAGGTTGTTGAAGCTCGGGATGTTCCACATGAGCATGGTTAGGGCGTTTCATTATCCAAAGTGCATTATCCTTAGAGGGGTCCATATGCAAATGGTTCCATGCACAGCAGAATCCATGCTCAGCAATGTACATGTTCAGATTGAACATATAATCAAGACGGTACATGCTCAAAGGGAACTAACTAGAAGGGAGATTAACATCAAAGCGAGGCAGGAGAACAATTGTCTACAATTAGTGATTACATGTTCGAGTACTTACATGTACAGGGTTCAGACAAAATCACAACAGAACATTCTCTGGGCAAAAAACAATCAAGGAATTTAGTACTCACGGTATTCTATGAGCGGCAATCTCCACTCTTCTTAGATTCATGGTTAGATCTGCTTGCGGAAATTGATTCCACGTTCAGGCAATCCATGTTCACAGTGTGGATCCTCAAGTTATCCACCCAAGAGGGGCCAAAGATAGGGTACTTATTCTCACGAGTGTTTTATTCTTGGTGTGGGTCATTATTCAAATGTTTCCATGCACATAATTTTACATGTTCAGGCATTAAACATCAAGAAGTGGGTGTATTCTCAAGTGGCGTGACATTCAAGTGAGATTAAAAAAGCAGTATGTCACGGTCAGTAGGCTTCATGCTGAGGGTTTTGATGCTCATGCTGGTACACATTCAGGGCATAAACAAGTAGGCACATACTGCAAAGTGGCTCTAAGGAAGGAAGTTGACTCTCGGTGCTGCCCATGATCAGAAGTGTCCACACTTCTTGAGTTGCTGTTTATCACTGATCACGTCCAAGGGTTCCATGATCAAGAGTATATAATCCCCGGACCTTTCTGTTCAGGATATTCAACACTCAGGGGTCGATGCTGAGTGTCGGTATTTCTCAAAATGCTTCCATTATAAGAGGACATGCGTACTCAAAATGTTGTAAAATCACATGGGTTCATGCCCGTGAGGAAGGCTCTATGGTCTGAAGGTACATAGCCAGCTCTCTGATCAGGCCTTCCATGCTTAGAAAACTATATATTCTGGTCTTATACACAATCGGTGGTATACATGATCAAGAGGGGCTTAAGATCACGGTAGCTTAAATTCACAGAATACATGAATAGAGGCGTCGACCTTCAAAGCCTCCATACTCAGGAAGGTACTTGTATGTTGTTACTCAAAATCACACAGGTATATTCTCAGGGTGAACGAGGATCAAGGAAATTATGGCAGCATTCCATGGATGTACAGGTCAAGGATTCCTAGGGATATGCTTAGAAATGACGGGGCTCACTGATTCCATATTTCGAAGGGTCCATTCTCAGAGTGATGAAGCTCAAGCTGTCACACAGGCAGATACCCCATGGTCTTGGGGATACATTTTCTGAAGCGTGTCATTCTCAGAGTCGTTCAAATTCAAAAGGCTCCATGGTCAACAGAATGCATGCTCAGGAAAGTATGAGTTATTAAATTACACATAATCTACAAGATACATGCTCAAGTGGGCTACATTAAGGGGAGGTTACAATCAAAGAAGGTCAGGATCAGGGGAATATACAATTAGGCTTTTCATGCAAACGAAGGTACAGGAAAAGGGATTACACAAAACCGCAAAATAACATTTCCAAGTTAAACTAGGATCAAGGAAATTAAGACTTACAGAATTCCAATTGAAAAATGTCCACTCTTCTTACGTTCATGCATACATGTAATTGAGGTCATTCATTCCACGTTCAGGGGATCCATGTCCCCGGTGTTGATCCTCAAGTTATGCACACTAGAGTGGCCATGGGTAAGCTGTTTGTTCTCCTAAGCGTTTTATTCTCAGTGTGTGTCCTTACTGAAACCTTTTCATGCACAGAATTTACATGTTTAGGTTTTAAATATCAAGAAAAGGGTATATGCTCAAGTGACGCGATACTCAAGGGAGATTCAAATCGAAGTATGTCACGGTCCGTAGGCTCCATCCGGAGGGTTTTGATGCTCAGGCTGGTACACATACAGAGGATAAACGACCAAGTAGATACTTGGAAATTGGCTCTAATTAGGGAAGTAGATTCTTAGGGCAGTCCATCATCAGAAGAGTCCATGCTTATTGAGTTTCTGTGTATCACTGGCTACACACAAGGATTCCATGATCAAGAGTGTATATTCCTTGAACCTTTATGTTCAGGATATTCCACACTCATTGGTCCATGCAGAGTGTTGGTGTTTCTCAAAATGGCTCCATTATCAGAGGATATTCATATTCAGAAAAGTGTAGGATCCCATGATGTCATGCTCATGAGGTAGGGTCTACGGTCTGAAGTAGCAGAGTCAGCCAGGTTGCTGATCAGGGGCCGAGAAGAACATTTTCAGTTGTTATACATGTTCAGTGTTATACATGATCAAGAGGGGCTAAGATCACGGTAGTTTAGATTCACAGAATACATGATTAGGGGGATGGACTATTAAGAGCGTCCATGCTCAGGAAGGTACTCGTATGTTGTTACACAAATTCACAATGGTACAGCCCCAGGATGAACTAAGATCAAGGAAATGACAGAATTCCATGTATTTACGTCAACAATTCTATGGATATGCTTAGAAATGACTTCAGTGCGTGATTCCATGTTCAGAAGGGTCCTTTCTCAGATTCTTTAAGCTCAGGATGTCCCACAGGAAAGAATTCCATGTTCTTGTGGATACATTTTCTGAAGCGTGTCATTCTCAGAGTCGTTCACATTCAAAAGGCTACATGCTCAGCAGAATCAGCACTCAAGAAAGTATGAGTTATTATATCAAACACAATCAAGAGGATACATGCTCAAGTGGGGCTGTGTTAAGGGGAGGTTACAATCAAAGCAAGCCATGATTAAGGGAAGAGACAATTAGAGGATTCATGTTCAGGAAGGTACAGGGAAAGGGGTTCCATAAAATCACAACAGAACATTCTCTAGGTAAACAACAATCAGGGAAATTCATACTTACAGAATTCCATGAACAGAAATGTCCACTCTTCGTCGAAGATTCATGCTTAGATGTCATTGTGGTCATTGATTCCATGTTGAGGAGATTCATGTTCATGATGTTAATCCTCAAGTTATCCACACAATAGAGGCCATGGATAGGGTGTTTATTGTCAGGAGTGTTTCACTCTTAGTGCGGGTCATCATTCAAACGTGTCCATGCGCATAATTTTACACGTTCAGGCACTAAACATCAAGAAGAGGGTATATTCTCAAGTGGCGCGATATTCAAGTGAGATTGAAATAGTAGTATGTCCCAGTCGGTAGGGTTCATGCGCAGGCTGGTACACATTCGTGGCATAAGCAAGTAGGTACATATGGAAAGTATCTCCAATTAGACAAGTCGATTCTTAGTGCAGCCCCTGATCAGAAGTGTCCACACTTCTTGAGTTGCTGTTTATCATTGATTACGCCCAAGGATTCCATGATCAGGAGTGTATATTCCCTGGACCTTTCTGTTCAGGATATTCCACACTCATGGGTCCATGTTGAGTGTCGGTTTTCTCAGAATGGTTGCATTAGAAGGGCACATCCATATTCAGAATGGTGTAGGATCACATGGGTTCACGACCATGGGGACGGGTCTATGGTCTGAAGGTACATAGCCAGCTCTCTGCTCAGGCCTTTCATGCTCAGAAAACCACATATTCTGTTCTTAAACACAATCAGTGGTATACAGAATCCAGAGGGACTGAGAGCACGGTAGTTTAAATTCACAGAATACATGTTTAGATGGGTCGCATGTTAGAGCCTCCGTGCTCAGGAAGGTACTTGTTTGTTGTTACCCAAAATCACACAGGTATATTCTCAGGATGAACTAGGAGCAAGGAAATGATTGCAGCATTCCATGATGTACACATCAAGGATTCCTAGGTGTGTGCTTAGAAATGACGGGGCTCATTGATTCCATGTACAGAAGGGGCCATTCTCAGATTGTTTAAGCTCAGGATGTCCCACTGGAAGACATTCCATGGCCTAGGGGATACATTTTCTGAAGTGTGTCATTCTCGGAGCCATTCCAATTAAAAAGGCTCCGAGGTCAGTAGACTCCACGCTCAGGAAAGCATGGGTTATTATAATTACACATAATGTAGAGGGTACATACTCAAGTGGGGCTATGTTAAGGGGAGATGAATATCAAAGCAAGCCATGATCAGGAGAGTCTACAGTTAGGGGTTCCATGCTCAAGAAGGTACATGTACACGGTTACACAAAAGTCAGAAAACAACATTCTCAGAGGAAACAAGGGCCAAAGAAATGAATACTTACAGAATCCCATGAACAGCAACTCAAGAAGTGTGGACACTTCTGGATCTTGGTACATGCTTAGATGTTTTCGTGCTCATTGATTCCATGTCCAGGAGGGTCCATGCTCAGGTTGTTGAAGCTCGGGATGTTCCACATGAGCATGGTTAGGGCGTTTCATTATCCAAAGTGCATTATCCTTAGAGGGGTCCATATGCAAATGGTTCCATGCACAGCAGAATCCATGCTCAGCAATGTACATGTTCAGATTGAACATATAATCAAGACGGTACATGCTCAAAGGGAACTAACTAGAAGGGAGATTAACATCAAAGCGAGGCAGGAGAACAATTGTCTACAATTAGTGATTACATGTTCGAGTACTTACATGTACAGGGTTCAGACAAAATCACAACAGAACATTCTCTGGGCAAAAAACAATCAAGGAATTTAGTACTCACGGTATTCTATGAGCGGCAATCTCCACTCTTCTTAGATTCATGGTTAGATCTGCTTGCGGAAATTGATTCCACGTTCAGGCAATCCATGTTCACAGTGTGGATCCTCAAGTTATCCACCCAAGAGGGGCCAAAGATAGGGTACTTATTCTCACGAGTGTTTTATTCTTGGTGTGGGTCATTATTCAAATGTTTCCATGCACATAATTTTACATGTTCAGGCATTAAACATCAAGAAGTGGGTGTATTCTCAAGTGGCGTGACATTCAAGTGAGATTAAAAAAGCAGTATGTCACGGTCAGTAGGCTTCATGCTGAGGGTTTTGATGCTCATGCTGGTACACATTCAGGGCATAAACAAGTAGGCACATACTGCAAAGTGGCTCTAAGGAAGGAAGTTGACTCTCGGTGCTGCCCATGATCAGAAGTGTCCACACTTCTTGAGTTGCTGTTTATCACTGATCACGTCCAAGGGTTCCATGATCAAGAGTATATAATCCCCGGACCTTTCTGTTCAGGATATTCAACACTCAGGGGTCGATGCTGAGTGTCGGTATTTCTCAAAATGCTTCCATTATAAGAGGACATGCGTACTCAAAATGTTGTAAAATCACATGGGTTCATGCCCGTGAGGAAGGCTCTATGGTCTGAAGGTACATAGCCAGCTCTCTGATCAGGCCTTCCATGCTTAGAAAACTATATATTCTGGTCTTATACACAATCGGTGGTATACATGATCAAGAGGGGCTTAAGATCACGGTAGCTTAAATTCACAGAATACATGAATAGAGGCGTCGACCTTCAAAGCCTCCATACTCAGGAAGGTACTTGTATGTTGTTACTCAAAATCACACAGGTATATTCTCAGGGTGAACGAGGATCAAGGAAATTATGGCAGCATTCCATGGATGTACAGGTCAAGGATTCCTAGGGATATGCTTAGAAATGACGGGGCTCACTGATTCCATATTTCGAAGGGTCCATTCTCAGAGTGATGAAGCTCAAGCTGTCACACAGGCAGATACCCCATGGTCTTGGGGATACATTTTCTGAAGCGTGTCATTCTCAGAGTCGTTCAAATTCAAAAGGCTCCATGGTCAACAGAATGCATGCTCAGGAAAGTATGAGTTATTAAATTACACATAATCTACAAGATACATGCTCAAGTGGGCTACATTAAGGGGAGGTTACAATCAAAGAAGGTCAGGATCAGGGGAATATACAATTAGGCTTTTCATGCAAACGAAGGTACAGGAAAAGGGATTACACAAAACCGCAAAATAACATTTCCAAGTTAAACTAGGATCAAGGAAATTAAGACTTACAGAATTCCAATTGAAAAATGTCCACTCTTCTTACGTTCATGCATACATGTAATTGAGGTCATTCATTCCACGTTCAGGGGATCCATGTCCCCGGTGTTGATCCTCAAGTTATGCACACTAGAGTGGCCATGGGTAAGCTGTTTGTTCTCCTAAGCGTTTTATTCTCAGTGTGTGTCCTTACTGAAACCTTTTCATGCACAGAATTTACATGTTTAGGTTTTAAATATCAAGAAAAGGGTATATGCTCAAGTGACGCGATACTCAAGGGAGATTCAAATCGAAGTATGTCACGGTCCGTAGGCTCCATCCGGAGGGTTTTGATGCTCAGGCTGGTACACATACAGAGGATAAACGACCAAGTAGATACTTGGAAATTGGCTCTAATTAGGGAAGTAGATTCTTAGGGCAGTCCATCATCAGAAGAGTCCATGCTTATTGAGTTTCTGTGTATCACTGGCTACACACAAGGATTCCATGATCAAGAGTGTATATTCCTTGAACCTTTATGTTCAGGATATTCCACACTCATTGGTCCATGCAGAGTGTTGGTGTTTCTCAAAATGGCTCCATTATCAGAGGATATTCATATTCAGAAAAGTGTAGGATCCCATGATGTCATGCTCATGAGGTAGGGTCTACGGTCTGAAGTAGCAGAGTCAGCCAGGTTGCTGATCAGGGGCCGAGAAGAACATTTTCAGTTGTTATACATGTTCAGTGTTATACATGATCAAGAGGGGCTAAGATCACGGTAGTTTAGATTCACAGAATACATGATTAGGGGGATGGACTATTAAGAGCGTCCATGCTCAGGAAGGTACTCGTATGTTGTTACACAAATTCACAATGGTACAGCCCCAGGATGAACTAAGATCAAGGAAATGACAGAATTCCATGTATTTACGTCAACAATTCTATGGATATGCTTAGAAATGACTTCAGTGCGTGATTCCATGTTCAGAAGGGTCCTTTCTCAGATTCTTTAAGCTCAGGATGTCCCACAGGAAAGAATTCCATGTTCTTGTGGATACATTTTCTGAAGCGTGTCATTCTCAGAGTCGTTCACATTCAAAAGGCTACATGCTCAGCAGAATCAGCACTCAAGAAAGTATGAGTTATTATATCAAACACAATCAAGAGGATACATGCTCAAGTGGGGCTGTGTTAAGGGGAGGTTACAATCAAAGCAAGCCATGATTAAGGGAAGAGACAATTAGAGGATTCATGTTCAGGAAGGTACAGGGAAAGGGGTTCCATAAAATCACAACAGAACATTCTCTAGGTAAACAACAATCAGGGAAATTCATACTTACAGAATTCCATGAACAGAAATGTCCACTCTTCGTCGAAGATTCATGCTTAGATGTCATTGTGGTCATTGATTCCATGTTGAGGAGATTCATGTTCATGATGTTAATCCTCAAGTTATCCACACAATAGAGGCCATGGATAGGGTGTTTATTGTCAGGAGTGTTTCACTCTTAGTGCGGGTCATCATTCAAACGTGTCCATGCGCATAATTTTACACGTTCAGGCACTAAACATCAAGAAGAGGGTATATTCTCAAGTGGCGCGATATTCAAGTGAGATTGAAATAGTAGTATGTCCCAGTCGGTAGGGTTCATGCGCAGGCTGGTACACATTCGTGGCATAAGCAAGTAGGTACATATGGAAAGTATCTCCAATTAGACAAGTCGATTCTTAGTGCAGCCCCTGATCAGAAGTGTCCACACTTCTTGAGTTGCTGTTTATCATTGATTACGCCCAAGGATTCCATGATCAGGAGTGTATATTCCCTGGACCTTTCTGTTCAGGATATTCCACACTCATGGGTCCATGTTGAGTGTCGGTTTTCTCAGAATGGTTGCATTAGAAGGGCACATCCATATTCAGAATGGTGTAGGATCACATGGGTTCACGACCATGGGGACGGGTCTATGGTCTGAAGGTACATAGCCAGCTCTCTGCTCAGGCCTTTCATGCTCAGAAAACCACATATTCTGTTCTTAAACACAATCAGTGGTATACAGAATCCAGAGGGACTGAGAGCACGGTAGTTTAAATTCACAGAATACATGTTTAGATGGGTCGCATGTTAGAGCCTCCGTGCTCAGGAAGGTACTTGTTTGTTGTTACCCAAAATCACACAGGTATATTCTCAGGATGAACTAGGAGCAAGGAAATGATTGCAGCATTCCATGATGTACACATCAAGGATTCCTAGGTGTGTGCTTAGAAATGACGGGGCTCATTGATTCCATGTACAGAAGGGGCCATTCTCAGATTGTTTAAGCTCAGGATGTCCCACTGGAAGACATTCCATGGCCTAGGGGATACATTTTCTGAAGTGTGTCATTCTCGGAGCCATTCCAATTAAAAAGGCTCCGAGGTCAGTAGACTCCACGCTCAGGAAAGCATGGGTTATTATAATTACACATAATGTAGAGGGTACATACTCAAGTGGGGCTATGTTAAGGGGAGATGAATATCAAAGCAAGCCATGATCAGGAGAGTCTACAGTTAGGGGTTCCATGCTCAAGAAGGTACATGTACACGGTTACACAAAAGTCAGAAAACAACATTCTCAGAGGAAACAAGGGCCAAAGAAATGAATACTTACAGAATCCCATGAACAGCAACTCAAGAAGTGTGGACACTTCTGGATCTTGGTACATGCTTAGATGTTTTCGTGCTCATTGATTCCATGTCCAGGAGGGTCCATGCTCAGGTTGTTGAAGCTCGGGATGTTCCACATGAGCATGGTTAGGGCGTTTCATTATCCAAAGTGCATTATCCTTAGAGGGGTCCATATGCAAATGGTTCCATGCACAGCAGAATCCATGCTCAGCAATGTACATGTTCAGATTGAACATATAATCAAGACGGTACATGCTCAAAGGGAACTAACTAGAAGGGAGATTAACATCAAAGCGAGGCAGGAGAACAATTGTCTACAATTAGTGATTACATGTTCGAGTACTTACATGTACAGGGTTCAGACAAAATCACAACAGAACATTCTCTGGGCAAAAAACAATCAAGGAATTTAGTACTCACGGTATTCTATGAGCGGCAATCTCCACTCTTCTTAGATTCATGGTTAGATCTGCTTGCGGAAATTGATTCCACGTTCAGGCAATCCATGTTCACAGTGTGGATCCTCAAGTTATCCACCCAAGAGGGGCCAAAGATAGGGTACTTATTCTCACGAGTGTTTTATTCTTGGTGTGGGTCATTATTCAAATGTTTCCATGCACATAATTTTACATGTTCAGGCATTAAACATCAAGAAGTGGGTGTATTCTCAAGTGGCGTGACATTCAAGTGAGATTAAAAAAGCAGTATGTCACGGTCAGTAGGCTTCATGCTGAGGGTTTTGATGCTCATGCTGGTACACATTCAGGGCATAAACAAGTAGGCACATACTGCAAAGTGGCTCTAAGGAAGGAAGTTGACTCTCGGTGCTGCCCATGATCAGAAGTGTCCACACTTCTTGAGTTGCTGTTTATCACTGATCACGTCCAAGGGTTCCATGATCAAGAGTATATAATCCCCGGACCTTTCTGTTCAGGATATTCAACACTCAGGGGTCGATGCTGAGTGTCGGTATTTCTCAAAATGCTTCCATTATAAGAGGACATGCGTACTCAAAATGTTGTAAAATCACATGGGTTCATGCCCGTGAGGAAGGCTCTATGGTCTGAAGGTACATAGCCAGCTCTCTGATCAGGCCTTCCATGCTTAGAAAACTATATATTCTGGTCTTATACACAATCGGTGGTATACATGATCAAGAGGGGCTTAAGATCACGGTAGCTTAAATTCACAGAATACATGAATAGAGGCGTCGACCTTCAAAGCCTCCATACTCAGGAAGGTACTTGTATGTTGTTACTCAAAATCACACAGGTATATTCTCAGGGTGAACGAGGATCAAGGAAATTATGGCAGCATTCCATGGATGTACAGGTCAAGGATTCCTAGGGATATGCTTAGAAATGACGGGGCTCACTGATTCCATATTTCGAAGGGTCCATTCTCAGAGTGATGAAGCTCAAGCTGTCACACAGGCAGATACCCCATGGTCTTGGGGATACATTTTCTGAAGCGTGTCATTCTCAGAGTCGTTCAAATTCAAAAGGCTCCATGGTCAACAGAATGCATGCTCAGGAAAGTATGAGTTATTAAATTACACATAATCTACAAGATACATGCTCAAGTGGGCTACATTAAGGGGAGGTTACAATCAAAGAAGGTCAGGATCAGGGGAATATACAATTAGGCTTTTCATGCAAACGAAGGTACAGGAAAAGGGATTACACAAAACCGCAAAATAACATTTCCAAGTTAAACTAGGATCAAGGAAATTAAGACTTACAGAATTCCAATTGAAAAATGTCCACTCTTCTTACGTTCATGCATACATGTAATTGAGGTCATTCATTCCACGTTCAGGGGATCCATGTCCCCGGTGTTGATCCTCAAGTTATGCACACTAGAGTGGCCATGGGTAAGCTGTTTGTTCTCCTAAGCGTTTTATTCTCAGTGTGTGTCCTTACTGAAACCTTTTCATGCACAGAATTTACATGTTTAGGTTTTAAATATCAAGAAAAGGGTATATGCTCAAGTGACGCGATACTCAAGGGAGATTCAAATCGAAGTATGTCACGGTCCGTAGGCTCCATCCGGAGGGTTTTGATGCTCAGGCTGGTACACATACAGAGGATAAACGACCAAGTAGATACTTGGAAATTGGCTCTAATTAGGGAAGTAGATTCTTAGGGCAGTCCATCATCAGAAGAGTCCATGCTTATTGAGTTTCTGTGTATCACTGGCTACACACAAGGATTCCATGATCAAGAGTGTATATTCCTTGAACCTTTATGTTCAGGATATTCCACACTCATTGGTCCATGCAGAGTGTTGGTGTTTCTCAAAATGGCTCCATTATCAGAGGATATTCATATTCAGAAAAGTGTAGGATCCCATGATGTCATGCTCATGAGGTAGGGTCTACGGTCTGAAGTAGCAGAGTCAGCCAGGTTGCTGATCAGGGGCCGAGAAGAACATTTTCAGTTGTTATACATGTTCAGTGTTATACATGATCAAGAGGGGCTAAGATCACGGTAGTTTAGATTCACAGAATACATGATTAGGGGGATGGACTATTAAGAGCGTCCATGCTCAGGAAGGTACTCGTATGTTGTTACACAAATTCACAATGGTACAGCCCCAGGATGAACTAAGATCAAGGAAATGACAGAATTCCATGTATTTACGTCAACAATTCTATGGATATGCTTAGAAATGACTTCAGTGCGTGATTCCATGTTCAGAAGGGTCCTTTCTCAGATTCTTTAAGCTCAGGATGTCCCACAGGAAAGAATTCCATGTTCTTGTGGATACATTTTCTGAAGCGTGTCATTCTCAGAGTCGTTCACATTCAAAAGGCTACATGCTCAGCAGAATCAGCACTCAAGAAAGTATGAGTTATTATATCAAACACAATCAAGAGGATACATGCTCAAGTGGGGCTGTGTTAAGGGGAGGTTACAATCAAAGCAAGCCATGATTAAGGGAAGAGACAATTAGAGGATTCATGTTCAGGAAGGTACAGGGAAAGGGGTTCCATAAAATCACAACAGAACATTCTCTAGGTAAACAACAATCAGGGAAATTCATACTTACAGAATTCCATGAACAGAAATGTCCACTCTTCGTCGAAGATTCATGCTTAGATGTCATTGTGGTCATTGATTCCATGTTGAGGAGATTCATGTTCATGATGTTAATCCTCAAGTTATCCACACAATAGAGGCCATGGATAGGGTGTTTATTGTCAGGAGTGTTTCACTCTTAGTGCGGGTCATCATTCAAACGTGTCCATGCGCATAATTTTACACGTTCAGGCACTAAACATCAAGAAGAGGGTATATTCTCAAGTGGCGCGATATTCAAGTGAGATTGAAATAGTAGTATGTCCCAGTCGGTAGGGTTCATGCGCAGGCTGGTACACATTCGTGGCATAAGCAAGTAGGTACATATGGAAAGTATCTCCAATTAGACAAGTCGATTCTTAGTGCAGCCCCTGATCAGAAGTGTCCACACTTCTTGAGTTGCTGTTTATCATTGATTACGCCCAAGGATTCCATGATCAGGAGTGTATATTCCCTGGACCTTTCTGTTCAGGATATTCCACACTCATGGGTCCATGTTGAGTGTCGGTTTTCTCAGAATGGTTGCATTAGAAGGGCACATCCATATTCAGAATGGTGTAGGATCACATGGGTTCACGACCATGGGGACGGGTCTATGGTCTGAAGGTACATAGCCAGCTCTCTGCTCAGGCCTTTCATGCTCAGAAAACCACATATTCTGTTCTTAAACACAATCAGTGGTATACAGAATCCAGAGGGACTGAGAGCACGGTAGTTTAAATTCACAGAATACATGTTTAGATGGGTCGCATGTTAGAGCCTCCGTGCTCAGGAAGGTACTTGTTTGTTGTTACCCAAAATCACACAGGTATATTCTCAGGATGAACTAGGAGCAAGGAAATGATTGCAGCATTCCATGATGTACACATCAAGGATTCCTAGGTGTGTGCTTAGAAATGACGGGGCTCATTGATTCCATGTACAGAAGGGGCCATTCTCAGATTGTTTAAGCTCAGGATGTCCCACTGGAAGACATTCCATGGCCTAGGGGATACATTTTCTGAAGTGTGTCATTCTCGGAGCCATTCCAATTAAAAAGGCTCCGAGGTCAGTAGACTCCACGCTCAGGAAAGCATGGGTTATTATAATTACACATAATGTAGAGGGTACATACTCAAGTGGGGCTATGTTAAGGGGAGATGAATATCAAAGCAAGCCATGATCAGGAGAGTCTACAGTTAGGGGTTCCATGCTCAAGAAGGTACATGTACACGGTTACACAAAAGTCAGAAAACAACATTCTCAGAGGAAACAAGGGCCAAAGAAATGAATACTTACAGAATCCCATGAACAGCAACTCAAGAAGTGTGGACACTTCTGGATCTTGGTACATGCTTAGATGTTTTCGTGCTCATTGATTCCATGTCCAGGAGGGTCCATGCTCAGGTTGTTGAAGCTCGGGATGTTCCACATGAGCATGGTTAGGGCGTTTCATTATCCAAAGTGCATTATCCTTAGAGGGGTCCATATGCAAATGGTTCCATGCACAGCAGAATCCATGCTCAGCAATGTACATGTTCAGATTGAACATATAATCAAGACGGTACATGCTCAAAGGGAACTAACTAGAAGGGAGATTAACATCAAAGCGAGGCAGGAGAACAATTGTCTACAATTAGTGATTACATGTTCGAGTACTTACATGTACAGGGTTCAGACAAAATCACAACAGAACATTCTCTGGGCAAAAAACAATCAAGGAATTTAGTACTCACGGTATTCTATGAGCGGCAATCTCCACTCTTCTTAGATTCATGGTTAGATCTGCTTGCGGAAATTGATTCCACGTTCAGGCAATCCATGTTCACAGTGTGGATCCTCAAGTTATCCACCCAAGAGGGGCCAAAGATAGGGTACTTATTCTCACGAGTGTTTTATTCTTGGTGTGGGTCATTATTCAAATGTTTCCATGCACATAATTTTACATGTTCAGGCATTAAACATCAAGAAGTGGGTGTATTCTCAAGTGGCGTGACATTCAAGTGAGATTAAAAAAGCAGTATGTCACGGTCAGTAGGCTTCATGCTGAGGGTTTTGATGCTCATGCTGGTACACATTCAGGGCATAAACAAGTAGGCACATACTGCAAAGTGGCTCTAAGGAAGGAAGTTGACTCTCGGTGCTGCCCATGATCAGAAGTGTCCACACTTCTTGAGTTGCTGTTTATCACTGATCACGTCCAAGGGTTCCATGATCAAGAGTATATAATCCCCGGACCTTTCTGTTCAGGATATTCAACACTCAGGGGTCGATGCTGAGTGTCGGTATTTCTCAAAATGCTTCCATTATAAGAGGACATGCGTACTCAAAATGTTGTAAAATCACATGGGTTCATGCCCGTGAGGAAGGCTCTATGGTCTGAAGGTACATAGCCAGCTCTCTGATCAGGCCTTCCATGCTTAGAAAACTATATATTCTGGTCTTATACACAATCGGTGGTATACATGATCAAGAGGGGCTTAAGATCACGGTAGCTTAAATTCACAGAATACATGAATAGAGGCGTCGACCTTCAAAGCCTCCATACTCAGGAAGGTACTTGTATGTTGTTACTCAAAATCACACAGGTATATTCTCAGGGTGAACGAGGATCAAGGAAATTATGGCAGCATTCCATGGATGTACAGGTCAAGGATTCCTAGGGATATGCTTAGAAATGACGGGGCTCACTGATTCCATATTTCGAAGGGTCCATTCTCAGAGTGATGAAGCTCAAGCTGTCACACAGGCAGATACCCCATGGTCTTGGGGATACATTTTCTGAAGCGTGTCATTCTCAGAGTCGTTCAAATTCAAAAGGCTCCATGGTCAACAGAATGCATGCTCAGGAAAGTATGAGTTATTAAATTACACATAATCTACAAGATACATGCTCAAGTGGGCTACATTAAGGGGAGGTTACAATCAAAGAAGGTCAGGATCAGGGGAATATACAATTAGGCTTTTCATGCAAACGAAGGTACAGGAAAAGGGATTACACAAAACCGCAAAATAACATTTCCAAGTTAAACTAGGATCAAGGAAATTAAGACTTACAGAATTCCAATTGAAAAATGTCCACTCTTCTTACGTTCATGCATACATGTAATTGAGGTAATTCATTCCACGTTCAGGGGATCCATGTCCCCGGTGTTGATCCTCAAGTTATGCACACTAGAGTGGCCATGGGTAAGCTGTTTGTTCTCCTAAGCGTTTTATTCTCAGTGTGTGTCCTTACTGAAACCTTTTCATGCACAGAATTTACATGTTTAGGTTTTAAATATCAAGAAAAGGGTATATGCTCAAGTGACGCGATACTCAAGGGAGATTCAAATCGAAGTATGTCACGGTCCGTAGGCTCCATCCGGAGGGTTTTGATGCTCAGGCTGGTACACATACAGAGGATAAACGACCAAGTAGATACTTGGAAATTGGCTCTAATTAGGGAAGTAGATTCTTAGGGCAGTCCATCATCAGAAGAGTCCATGCTTATTGAGTTTCTGTGTATCACTGGCTACACACAAGGATTCCATGATCAAGAGTGTATATTCCTTGAACCTTTATGTTCAGGGTATTCCACACTCATTGGTCCATGCAGAGTGTTGGTGTTTCTCAAAATGGCTCCATTATCAGAGGATATTCATATTCAGAAAAGTGTAGGATCCCATGATGTCATGCTCATGAGGTAGGGTCTACGGTCTGAAGTAGCAGAGTCAGCCAGGTTGCTGATCAGGGGCCGAGAAGAACATTTTCAGTTGTTATACATGTTCAGTGTTATACATGATCAAGAGGGGCTAAGATCACGGTAGTTTAGATTCACAGAATACATGATTAGGGGGATGGACTATTAAGAGCGTCCATGCTCAGGAAGGTACTCGTATGTTGTTACACAAATTCACAATGGTACAGCCCCAGGATGAACTAAGATCAAGGAAATGACAGAATTCCATGTATTTACGTCAACAATTCTATGGATATGCTTAGAAATGACTTCAGTGCGTGATTCCATGTTCAGAAGGGTCCTTTCTCAGATTCTTTAAGCTCAGGATGTCCCACAGGAAAGAATTCCATGTTCTTGTGGATACATTTTCTGAAGCGTGTCATTCTCAGAGTCGTTCACATTCAAAAGGCTACATGCTCAGCAGAATCAGCACTCAAGAAAGTATGAGTTATTATATCAAACACAATCAAGAGGATACATGCTCAAGTGGGGCTGTGTTAAGGGGAGGTTACAATCAAAGCAAGCCATGATTAAGGGAAGAGACAATTAGAGGATTCATGTTCAGGAAGGTACAGGGAAAGGGGTTCCATAAAATCACAACAGAACATTCTCTAGGTAAACAACAATCAGGGAAATTCATACTTACAGAATTCCATGAACAGAAATGTCCACTCTTCGTCGAAGATTCATGCTTAGATGTCATTGTGGTCATTGATTCCATGTTGAGGAGATTCATGTTCATGATGTTAATCCTCAAGTTATCCACACAATAGAGGCCATGGATAGGGTGTTTATTGTCAGGAGTGTTTCACTCTTAGTGCGGGTCATCATTCAAACGTGTCCATGCGCATAATTTTACACGTTCAGGCACTAAACATCAAGAAGAGGGTATATTCTCAAGTGGCGCGATATTCAAGTGAGATTTAAATAGTAGTATGTCCCAGTCGGTAGGGTTCATGCGCAGGCTGGTACACATTCGTGGCATAAGCAAGTAGGTACATATGGAAAGTATCTCCAATTAGACAAGTCGATTCTTAGTGCAGCCCCTGATCAGAAGTGTCCACACTTCTTGAGTTGCTGTTTATCATTGATTACGCCCAAGGATTCCATGATCAGGAGTGTATATTCCCTGGACCTTTCTGTTCAGGATATTCCACACTCATGGGTCCATGTTGAGTGTCGGTTTTCTCAGAATGGTTGCATTAGAAGGGCACATCCATATTCAGAATGGTGTAGGATCACATGGGTTCACGACCATGGGGACGGGTCTATGGTCTGAAGGTACATAGCCAGCTCTCTGCTCAGGCCTTTCATGCTCAGAAAACCACATATTCTGTTCTTAAACACAATCAGTGGTATACAGAATCCAGAGGGACTGAGAGCACGGTAGTTTAAATTCACAGAATACATGTTTAGATGGGTCGCATGTTAGAGCCTCCGTGCTCAGGAAGGTACTTGTTTGTTGTTACCCAAAATCACACAGGTATATTCTCAGGATGAACTAGGAGCAAGGAAATGATTGCAGCATTCCATGATGTACACATCAAGGATTCCTAGGTGTGTGCTTAGAAACGACGGGGCTCATTGATTCCATGTACAGAAGGGGCCATTCTCAGATTGTTTAAGCTCAGGATGTCCCACTGGAAGACATTCCATGGCCTAGGGGATACATTTTCTGAAGTGTGTCATTCTCGGAGCCATTCCAATTAAAAAGGCTCCGAGGTCAGTAGACTCCACGCTCAGGAAAGCATGGGTTATTATATTACACATAATGTAGAGGGTACATACTCAAGTGGGGCTATGTTAAGGGGAGATGAATATCAAAGCAAGCCATGATCAGGAGAGTCTACAGTTAGGGGTTCCATGCTCAAGAAGGTACATGTACACGGTTACACAAAAGTCAGAAAACAACATTCTCAGAGGAAACAAGGGCCAAAGAAATGAATACTTACAGAATCCCATGAACAGCAACTCAAGAAGTGTGGACACTTCTGGATCTTGGTACATGCTTAGATGTTTTCGTGCTCATTGATTCCATGTCCAGGAGGGTCCATGCTCAGGTTGTTGAAGCTCGGGATGTTCCACATGAGCATGGTTAGGGCGTTTCATTATCCAAAGTGCATTATCCTTAGAGGGGTCCATATGCAAATGGTTCCATGCACAGCAGAATCCATGCTCAGCAATGTACATGTTCAGATTGAACATATAATCAAGACGGTACATGCTCAAAGGGAACTAACTAGAAGGGAGATTAACATCAAAGCGAGGCAGGAGAACAATTGTCTACAATTAGTGATTACATGTTCGAGTACTTACATGTACAGGGTTCAGACAAAATCACAACAGAACATTCTCTGGGCAAAAAACAATCAAGGAATTTAGTACTCACGGTATTCTATGAGCGGCAATCTCCACTCTTCTTAGATTCATGGTTAGATCTGCTTGCGGAAATTGATTCCACGTTCAGGCAATCCATGTTCACAGTGTGGATCCTCAAGTTATCCACCCAAGAGGGGCCAAAGATAGGGTACTTATTCTCACGAGTGTTTTATTCTTGGTGTGGGTCATTATTCAAATGTTTCCATGCACATAATTTTACATGTTCAGGCATTAAACATCAAGAAGTGGGTGTATTCTCAAGTGGCGTGACATTCAAGTGAGATTAAAAAAGCAGTATGTCACGGTCAGTAGGCTTCATGCTGAGGGTTTTGATGCTCATGCTGGTACACATTCAGGGCATAAACAAGTAGGCACATACTGCAAAGTGGCTCTAAGGAAGGAAGTTGACTCTCGGTGCTGCCCATGATCAGAAGTGTCCACACTTCTTGAGTTGCTGTTTATCACTGATCACGTCCAAGGGTTCCATGATCAAGAGTATATAATCCCCGGACCTTTCTGTTCAGGATATTCAACACTCAGGGGTCGATGCTGAGTGTCGGTATTTCTCAAAATGCTTCCATTATAAGAGGACATGCGTACTCAAAATGTTGTAAAATCACATGGGTTCATGCCCGTGAGGAAGGCTCTATGGTCTGAAGGTACATAGCCAGCTCTCTGATCAGGCCTTCCATGCTTAGAAAACTATATATTCTGGTCTTATACACAATCGGTGGTATACATGATCAAGAGGGGCTTAAGATCACGGTAGCTTAAATTCACAGAATACATGAATAGAGGCGTCGACCTTCAAAGCCTCCATACTCAGGAAGGTACTTGTATGTTGTTACTCAAAATCACACAGGTATATTCTCAGGGTGAACGAGGATCAAGGAAATTATGGCAGCATTCCATGGATGTACAGGTCAAGGATTCCTAGGGATATGCTTAGAAATGACGGGGCTCACTGATTCCATATTTCGAAGGGTCCATCCTCAGAGTGATGAAGCTCAAGCTGTCACACAGGGAGATACCCCATGGTCTTGGGGATACATTTTCTGAAGCGTGTCATTCTCAGAGTCGTTCAAATTCAAAAGGCTCCATGGTCAACAGAATGCATGCTCAGGAAAGTATGAGTTATTAAATTACACATAATCTACAAGATACATGCTCAAGTGGGCTACATTAAGGGGAGGTTACAATCAAAGAAGGTCAGGATCAGGGGAATATACAATTAGGCTTTTCATGCAAACGAAGGTACAGGAAAAGGGATTACACAAAACCGCAAAATAACATTTCCAAGTTAAACTAGGATCAAGGAAATTAAGACTTACAGAATTCCAATTGAAAAATGTCCACTCTTCTTACGTTCATGCATACATGTAATTGAGGTCATTCATTCCACGTTCAGGGGATCCATGTCCCCGGTGTTGATCCTCAAGTTATGCACACTAGAGTGGCCATGGGTAAGCTGTTTGTTCTCCTAAGCGTTTTATTCTCAGTGTGTGTCCTTACTGAAACCTTTTCATGCACAGAATTTACATGTTTAGGTTTTAAATATCAAGAAAAGGGTATATGCTCAAGTGACGCGATACTCAAGGGAGATTCAAATCGAAGTATGTCACGGTCCGTAGGCTCCATCCGGAGGGTTTTGATGCTCAGGCTGGTACACATACAGAGGATAAACGACCAAGTAGATACTTGGAAATTGGCTCTAATTAGGGAAGTAGATTCTTAGGGCAGTCCATCATCAGAAGAGTCCATGCTTATTGAGTTTCTGTGTATCACTGGCTACACACAAGGATTCCATGATCAAGAGTGTATATTCCTTGAACCTTTATGTTCAGGATATTCCACACTCATTGGTCCATGCAGAGTGTTGGTGTTTCTCAAAATGGCTCCATTATCAGAGGATATTCATATTCAGAAAAGTGTAGGATCCCATGATGTCATGCTCATGAGGTAGGGTCTACGGTCTGAAGTCACAGAGTCAGCCAGGTTGCTGATCAGGGGCCGAGAAGAACATTTTCAGTTGTTATACATGTTCAGTGTTATACATGATCAAGAGGGGCTAAGATCACGGTAGTTTAGATTCACAGAATACATGATTAGGGGGATGGACTATTAAGAGCGTCCATGCTCAGGAAGGTACTCGTATGTTGTTACACAAATTCACAATGGTACAGCCCCAGGATGAACTAAGATCAAGGAAATGACAGAATTCCATGTATTTACGTCAACAATTCTATGGATATGCTTAGAAATGACTTCAGTGCGTGATTCCATGTTCAGAAGGGTCCTTTCTCAGATTCTTTTAGCTCAGGATGTCCCACAGGAAAGAATTCCATGTTCTTGTGGATACATTTTCTGAAGCGTGTCATTCTCAGAGTCGTTCACATTCAAAAGGCTACATGCTCAGCAGAATCAGCACTCAAGAAAGTATGAGTTATTATATCAAACACAATCAAGAGGATACATGCTCAAGTGGGGCTGTGTTAAGGGGAGGTTACAATCAAAGCAAGCCATGATTAAGGGAAGAGACAATTAGAGGATTCATGTTCAGGAAGGTACAGGGAAAGGGGTTCCATAAAATCACAACAGAACATTCTCTAGGTAAACAACAATCAGGGAAATTCATACTTACAGAATTCCATGAACAGAAATGTCCACTCTTCGTCGAAGATTCATGCTTAGATGTCATTGTGGTCATTGATTCCATGTTGAGGAGATTCATGTTCATGATGTTAATCCTCAAGTTATCCACACAATAGAGGCCATGGATAGGGTGTTTATTGTCAGGAGTGTTTCACTCTTAGTGCGGGTCATCATTCAAACGTGTCCATGCGCATAATTTTACACGTTCAGGCACTAAACATCAAGAAGAGGGTATATTCTCAAGTGGCGCGATATTCAAGTGAGATTTAAATAGTAGTATGTCCCAGTCGGTAGGGTTCATGCGCAGGCTGGTACACATTCGTGGCATAAGCAAGTAGGTACATATGGAAAGTATCTCCAATTAGACAAGTCGATTCTTAGTGCAGCCCCTGATCAGAAGTGTCCACACTTCTTGAGTTGCTGTTTATCATTGATTACGCCCAAGGATTCCATGATCAGGAGTGTATATTCCCTGGACCTTTCTGTTCAGGATATTCCACACTCATGGGTCCATGTTGAGTGTCGGTTTTCTCAGAATGGTTGCATTAGAAGGGCACATCCATATTCAGAATGGTGTAGGATCACATGGGTTCACGACCATGGGGACGGGTCTATGGTCTGAAGGTACATAGCCAGCTCTCTGCTCAGGCCTTTCATGCTCAGAAAACCACATATTCTGTTCTTAAACACAATCAGTGGTATACAGAATCCAGAGGGACTGAGAGCACGGTAGTTTAAATTCACAGAATACATGTTTAGATGGGTCGCATGTTAGAGCCTCCGTGCTCAGGAAGGTACTTGTTTGTTGTTACCCAAAATCACACAGGTATATTCTCAGGATGAACTAGGAGCAAGGAAATGATTGCAGCATTCCATGATGTACACATCAAGGATTCCTAGGTGTGTGCTTAGAAATGACGGGGCTCATTGATTCCATGTACAGAAGGGGCCATTCTCAGATTGTTTAAGCTCAGGATGTCCCACTGGAAGACATTCCATGGCCTAGGGGATACATTTTCTGAAGTGTGTCATTCTCGGAGCCATTCCAATTAAAAAGGCTCCGAGGTCAGTAGACTCCACGCTCAGGAAAGCATGGGTTATTATAATTACACATAATGTAGAGGGTACATACTCAAGTGGGGCTATGTTAAGGGGAGATGAATATCAAAGCAAGCCATGATCAGGAGAGTCTACAGTTAGGGGTTCCATGCTCAAGAAGGTACATGTACACGGTTACACAAAAGTCAGAAAACAACATTCTCAGAGGAAACAAGGGCCAAAGAAATGAATACTTACAGAATCCCATGAACAGCAACTCAAGAAGTGTGGACACTTCTGGATCTTGGTACATGCTTAGATGTTTTCGTGCTCATTGATTCCATGTCCAGGAGGGTCCATGCTCAGGTTGTTGAAGCTCGGGATGTTCCACATGAGCATGGTTAGGGCGTTTCATTATCCAAAGTGCATTATCCTTAGAGGGGTCCATATGCAAATGGTTCCATGCACAGCAGAATCCATGCTCAGCAATGTACATGTTCAGATTGAACATATAATCAAGACGGTACATGCTCAAAGGGAACTAACTAGAAGGGAGATTAACATCAAAGCGAGGCAGGAGAACAATTGTCTACAATTAGTGATTACATGTTCGAGTACTTACATGTACAGGGTTCAGACAAAATCACAACAGAACATTCTCTGGGCAAAAAACAATCAAGGAATTTAGTACTCACGGTATTCTATGAGCGGCAATCTCCACTCTTCTTAGATTCATGGTTAGATCTGCTTGCGGAAATTGATTCCACGTTCAGGCAATCCATGTTCACAGTGTGGATCCTCAAGTTATCCACCCAAGAGGGGCCAAAGATAGGGTACTTATTCTCACGAGTGTTTTATTCTTGGTGTGGGTCATTATTCAAATGTTTCCATGCACATAATTTTACATGTTCAGGCATTAAACATCAAGAAGTGGGTGTATTCTCAAGTGGCGTGACATTCAAGTGAGATTAAAAAAGCAGTATGTCACGGTCAGTAGGCTTCATGCTGAGGGTTTTGAAGCTCATGCTGGTACACATTCAGGGCATAAACAAGTAGGCACATACTGCAAAGTGGCTCTAAGGAAGGAAGTTGACTCTCGGTGCTGCCCATGATCAGAAGTGTCCACACTTCTTGAGTTGCTGTTTATCACTGATCACGTCCAAGGGTTCCATGATCAAGAGTATATAATCCCCGGACCTTTCTGTTCAGGATATTCAACACTCAGGGGTCGATGCTGAGTGTCGGTATTTCTCAAAATGCTTCCATTATAAGAGGACATGCGTACTCAAAATGTTGTAAAATCACATGGGTTCATGCCCGTGAGGAAGGCTCTATGGTCTGAAGGTACATAGCCAGCTCTCTGATCAGGCCTTCCATGCTTAGAAAACTATATATTCTGGTCTTATACACAATCGGTGGTATACATGATCAAGAGGGGCTTAAGATCACGGTAGCTTAAATTCACAGAATACATGAATAGAGGCGTCGACCTTCAAAGCCTCCATACTCAGGAAGGTACTTGTATGTTGTTACTCAAAATCACACAGGTATATTCTCAGGGTGAACGAGGATCAAGGAAATTATGGCAGCATTCCATGGATGTACAGGTCAAGGATTCCTAGGGATATGCTTAGAAATGACGGGGCTCACTGATTCCATATTTCGAAGGGTCCATTCTCAGAGTGATGAAGCTCAAGCTGTCACACAGGCAGATACCCCATGGTCTTGGGGATACATTTTCTGAAGCGTGTCATTCTCAGAGTCGTTCAAATTCAAAAGGCTCCATGGTCAACAGAATGCATGCTCAGGAAAGTATGAGTTATTAAATTACACATAATCTACAAGATACATGCTCAAGTGGGCTACATTAAGGGGAGGTTACAATCAAAGAAGGTCAGGATCAGGGGAATATACAATTAGGCTTTTCATGCAAACGAAGGTACAGGAAAAGGGATTACACAAAACCGCAAAATAACATTTCCAAGTTAAACTAGGATCAAGGAAATTAAGACTTACAGAATTCCAATTGAAAAATGTCCACTCTTCTTACGTTCATGCATACATGTAATTGAGGTCATTCATTCCACGTTCAGGGGATCCATGTCCCCGGTGTTGATCCTCAAGTTATGCACACTAGAGTGGCCATGGGTAAGCTGTTTGTTCTCCTAAGCGTTTTATTCTCAGTGTGTGTCCTTACTGAAACCTTTTCATGCACAGAATTTACATGTTTAGGTTTTAAATATCAAGAAAAGGGTATATGCTCAAGTGACGCGATACTCAAGGGAGATTCAAATCGAAGTATGTCACGGTCCGTAGGCTCCATCCGGAGGGTTTTGATGCTCAGGCTGGTACACATACAGAGGATAAACGACCAAGTAGATACTTGGAAATTGGCTCTAATTAGGGAAGTAGATTCTTAGGGCAGTCCATCATCAGAAGAGTCCATGCTTATTGAGTTTCTGTGTATCACTGGCTACACACAAGGATTCCATGATCAAGAGTGTATATTCCTTGAACCTTTATGTTCAGGGTATTCCACACTCATTGGTCCATGCAGAGTGTTGGTGTTTCTCAAAATGGCTCCATTATCAGAGGATATTCATATTCAGAAAAGTGTAGGATCCCATGATGTCATGCTCATGAGGTAGGGTCTACGGTCTGAAGTAGCAGAGTCAGCCAGGTTGCTGATCAGGGGCCGAGAAGAACATTTTCAGTTGTTATACATGTTCAGTGTTATACATGATCAAGAGGGGCTAAGATCACGGTAGTTTAGATTCACAGAATACATGATTAGGGGGATGGACTATTAAGAGCGTCCATGCTCAGGAAGGTACTCGTATGTTGTTACACAAATTCACAATGGTACAGCCCCAGGATGAACTAAGATCAAGGAAATGACAGAATTCCATGTATTTACGTCAACAATTCTATGGATATGCTTAGAAATGACTTCAGTGCGTGATTCCATGTTCAGAAGGGTCCTTTCTCAGATTCTTTTAGCTCAGGATGTCCCACAGGAAAGAATTCCATGTTCTTGTGGATACATTTTCTGAAGCGTGTCATTCTCAGAGTCGTTCACATTCAAAAGGCTACATGCTCAGCAGAATCAGCACTCAAGAAAGTATGAGTTATTATATCAAACACAATCAAGAGGATACATGCTCAAGTGGGGCTGTGTTAAGGGGAGGTTACAATCAAAGCAAGCCATGATTAAGGGAAGAGACAATTAGAGGATTCATGTTCAGGAAGGTACAGGGAAAGGGGTTCCATAAAATCACAACAGAACATTCTCTAGGTAAACAACAATCAGGGAAATTCATACTTACAGAATTCCATGAACAGAAATGTCCACTCTTCGTCGAAGATTCATGCTTAGATGTCATTGTGGTCATTGATTCCATGTTGAGGAGATTCATGTTCATGATGTTAATCCTCAAGTTATCCACACAATAGAGGCCATGGATAGGGTGTTTATTGTCAGGAGTGTTTCACTCTTAGTGCGGGTCATCATTCAAACGTGTCCATGCGCATAATTTTACACGTTCAGGCACTAAACATCAAGAAGAGGGTATATTCTCAAGTGGCGCGATATTCAAGTGAGATTTAAATAGTAGTATGTCCCAGTCGGTAGGGTTCATGCGCAGGCTGGTACACATTCGTGGCATAAGCAAGTAGGTACATATGGAAAGTATCTCCAATTAGACAAGTCGATTCTTAGTGCAGCCCCTGATCAGAAGTGTCCACACTTCTTGAGTTGCTGTTTATCATTGATTACGCCCAAGGATTCCATGATCAGGAGTGTATATTCCCTGGACCTTTCTGTTCAGGATATTCCACACTCATGGGTCCATGTTGAGTGTCGGTTTTCTCAGAATGGTTGCATTAGAAGGGCACATCCATATTCAGAATGGTGTAGGATCACATGGGTTCACGACCATGGGGACGGGTCTATGGTCTGAAGGTACATAGCCAGCTCTCTGCTCAGGCCTTTCATGCTCAGAAAACCACATATTCTGTTCTTAAACACAATCAGTGGTATACAGAATCCAGAGGGACTGAGAGCACGGTAGTTTAAATTCACAGAATACATGTTTAGATGGGTCGCATGTTAGAGCCTCCGTGCTCAGGAAGGTACTTGTTTGTTGTTACCCAAAATCACACAGGTATATTCTCAGGATGAACTAGGAGCAAGGAAATGATTGCAGCATTCCATGATGTACACATCAAGGATTCCTAGGTGTGTGCTTAGAAATGACGGGGCTCATTGATTCCATGTACAGAAGGGGCCATTCTCAGATTGTTTAAGCTCAGGATGTCCCACTGGAAGACATTCCATGGCCTAGGGGATACATTTTCTGAAGTGTGTCATTCTCGGAGCCATTCCAATTAAAAAGGCTCCGAGGTCAGTAGACTCCACGCTCAGGAAAGCATGGGTTATTATAATTACACATAATGTAGAGGGTACATACTCAAGTGGGGCTATGTTAAGGGGAGATGAATATCAAAGCAAGCCATGATCAGGAGAGTCTACAGTTAGGGGTTCCATGCTCAAGAAGGTACATGTACACGGTTACACAAAAGTCAGAAAACAACATTCTCAGAGGAAACAAGGGCCAAAGAAATGAATACTTACAGAATCCCATGAACAGCAACTCAAGAAGTGTGGACACTTCTGGATCTTGGTACATGCTTAGATGTTTTCGTGCTCATTGATTCCATGTCCAGGAGGGTCCATGCTCAGGTTGTTGAAGCTCGGGATGTTCCACATGAGCATGGTTAGGGCGTTTCATTATCCAAAGTGCATTATCCTTAGAGGGGTCCATATGCAAATGGTTCCATGCACAGCAGAATCCATGCTCAGCAATGTACATGTTCAGATTGAACATATAATCAAGACGGTACATGCTCAAAGGGAACTAACTAGAAGGGAGATTAACATCAAAGCGAGGCAGGAGAACAATTGTCTACAATTAGTGATTACATGTTCGAGTACTTACATGTACAGGGTTCAGACAAAATCACAACAGAACATTCTCTGGGCAAAAAACAATCAAGGAATTTAGTACTCACGGTATTCTATGAGCGGCAATCTCCACTCTTCTTAGATTCATGGTTAGATCTGCTTGCGGAAATTGATTCCACGTTCAGGCAATCCATGTTCACAGTGTGGATCCTCAAGTTATCCACCCAAGAGGGGCCAAAGATAGGGTACTTATTCTCACGAGTGTTTTATTCTTGGTGTGGGTCATTATTCAAATGTTTCCATGCACATAATTTTACATGTTCAGGCATTAAACATCAAGAAGTGGGTGTATTCTCAAGTGGCGTGACATTCAAGTGAGATTAAAAAAGCAGTATGTCACGGTCAGTAGGCTTCATGCTGAGGGTTTTGATGCTCATGCTGGTACACATTCAGGGCATAAACAAGTAGGCACATACTGCAAAGTGGCTCTAAGGAAGGAAGTTGACTCTCGGTGCTGCCCATGATCAGAAGTGTCCACACTTCTTGAGTTGCTGTTTATCACTGATCACGTCCAAGGGTTCCATGATCAAGAGTATATAATCCCCGGACCTTTCTGTTCAGGATATTCAACACTCAGGGGTCGATGCTGAGTGTCGGTATTTCTCAAAATGCTTCCATTATAAGAGGACATGCGTACTCAAAATGTTGTAAAATCACATGGGTTCATGCCCGTGAGGAAGGCTCTATGGTCTGAAGGTACATAGCCAGCTCTCTGATCAGGCCTTCCATGCTTAGAAAACTATATATTCTGGTCTTATACACAATCGGTGGTATACATGATCAAGAGGGGCTTAAGATCACGGTAGCTTAAATTCACAGAATACATGAATAGAGGCGTCGACCTTCAAAGCCTCCATACTCAGGAAGGTACTTGTATGTTGTTACTCAAAATCACACAGGTATATTCTCAGGGTGAACGAGGATCAAGGAAATTATGGCAGCATTCCATGGATGTACAGGTCAAGGATTCCTAGGGATATGCTTAGAAATGACGGGGCTCACTGATTCCATATTTCGAAGGGTCCATTCTCAGAGTGATGAAGCTCAAGCTGTCACACAGGCAGATACCCCATGGTCTTGGGGATACATTTTCTGAAGCGTGTCATTCTCAGAGTCGTTCAAATTCAAAAGGCTCCATGGTCAACAGAATCAGCACTCAAGAAAGTATGAGTTATTATATCAAACACAATCAAGAGGATACATGCTCAAGTGGGGCTGTGTTAAGGGGAGGTTACAATCAAAGCAAGCCATGATTAAGGGAAGAGACAATTAGAGGATTCATGTTCAGGAAGGTACAGGGAAAGGGGTTCCATAAAATCACAACAGAACATTCTCTAGGTAAACAACAATCAGGGAAATTCATAGTTACAGAATTCCATGAACAGAAATGTCCACTCTTCGTCGAAGATTCATGCTTAGATGTCATTGTGGTCATTGATTCCATGTTGAGGAGATTCATGTTCATGATGTTAATCCTCAAGTTATCCACACAATAGAGGCCATGGATAGGGTGTTTATTGTCAGGAGTGTTTCACTCTTAGTGCGGGTCATCATTCAAACGTGTCCATGCGCATAATTTTACACGTTCAGGCACTAAACATCAAGAAGAGGGTATATTCTCAAGTGGCGCGATATTCAAGTGAGATTGAAATAGTAGTATGTCCCAGTCGGTAGGGTTCATGCGCAGGCTGGTACACATTCGTGGCATAAGCAAGTAGGTACATATGGAAAGTATCTCCAATTAGACAAGTCGATTCTTAGTGCAGCCCCTGATCAGAAGTGTCCACACTTCTTGAGTTGCTGTTTATCATTGATTACGCCCAAGGATTCCATGATCAGGAGTGTATATTCCCTGGACCTTTCTGTTCAGGATATTCCACACTCATGGGTCCATGTTGAGTGTCGGTTTTCTCAGAATGGTTGCATTAGAAGGGCACATCCATATTCAGAATGGTGTAGGATCACATGGGTTCACGACCATGGGGACGGGTCTATGGTCTGAAGGTACATAGCCAGCTCTCTGCTCAGGCCTTTCATGCTCAGAAAACCACATATTCTGTTCTTAAACACAATCAGTGGTATACAGAATCCAGAGGGACTGAGAGCACGGTAGTTTAAATTCACAGAATACATGTTTAGATGGGTCGCATGTTAGAGCCTCCGTGCTCAGGAAGGTACTTGTTTGTTGTTACCCAAAATCACACAGGTATATTCTCAGGATGAACTAGGAGCAAGGAAATGATTGCAGCATTCCATGATGTACACATCAAGGATTCCTAGGTGTGTGCTTAGAAATGACGGGGCTCATTGATTCCATGTACAGAAGGGGCCATTCTCAGATTGTTTAAGCTCAGGATGTCCCACTGGAAGACATTCCATGGCCTAGGGGATACATTTTCTGAAGTGTGTCATTCTCGGAGCCATTCCAATTAAAAAGGCTCCGAGGTCAGTAGACTCCACGCTCAGGAAAGCATGGGTTATTATAATTACACATAATGTAGAGGGTACATACTCAAGTGGGGCTATGTTAAGGGGAGATGAATATCAAAGCAAGCCATGATCAGGAGAGTCTACAGTTAGGGGTTCCATGCTCAAGAAGGTACATGTACACGGTTACACAAAAGTCAGAAAACAACATTCTCAGAGGAAACAAGGGCCAAAGAAATGAATACTTACAGAATCCCATGAACAGCAACTCAAGAAGTGTGGACACTTCTGGATCTTGGTACATGCTTAGATGTTTTCGTGCTCATTGATTCCATGTCCAGGAGGGTCCATGCTCAGGTTGTTGAAGCTCGGGATGTTCCACATGAGCATGGTTAGGGCGTTTCATTATCCAAAGTGCATTATCCTTAGAGGGGTCCATATGCAAATGGTTCCATGCACAGCAGAATCCATGCTCAGCAATGTACATGTTCAGATTGAACATATAATCAAGACGGTACATGCTCAAAGGGAACTAACTAGAAGGGAGATTAACATCAAAGCGAGGCAGGAGAACAATTGTCTACAATTAGTGATTACATGTTCGAGTACTTACATGTACAGGGTTCAGACAAAATCACAACAGAACATTCTCTGGGCAAAAAACAATCAAGGAATTTAGTACTCACGGTATTCTATGAGCGGCAATCTCCACTCTTCTTAGATTCATGGTTAGATCTGCTTGCGGAAATTGATTCCACGTTCAGGCAATCCATGTTCACAGTGTGGATCCTCAAGTTATCCACCCAAGAGGGGCCAAAGATAGGGTACTTATTCTCACGAGTGTTTTATTCTTGGTGTGGGTCATTATTCAAATGTTTCCATGCACATAATTTTACATGTTCAGGCATTAAACATCAAGAAGTGGGTGTATTCTCAAGTGGCGTGACATTCAAGTGAGATTAAAAAAGCAGTATGTCACGGTCAGTAGGCTTCATGCTGAGGGTTTTGATGCTCATGCTGGTACACATTCAGGGCATAAACAAGTAGGCACATACTGCAAAGTGGCTCTAAGGAAGGAAGTTGACTCTCGGTGCTGCCCATGATCAGAAGTGTCCACACTTCTTGAGTTGCTGTTTATCACTGATCACGTCCAAGGGTTCCATGATCAAGAGTATATAATCCCCGGACCTTTCTGTTCAGGATATTCAACACTCAGGGGTCGATGCTGAGTGTCGGTATTTCTCAAAATGCTTCCATTATAAGAGGACATGCGTACTCAAAATGTTGTAAAATCACATGGGTTCATGCCCGTGAGGAAGGCTCTATGGTCTGAAGGTACATAGCCAGCTCTCTGATCAGGCCTTCCATGCTTAGAAAACTATATATTCTGGTCTTATACACAATCGGTGGTATACATGATCAAGAGGGGCTTAAGATCACGGTAGCTTAAATTCACAGAATACATGAATAGAGGCGTCGACCTTCAAAGCCTCCATACTCAGGAAGGTACTTGTATGTTGTTACTCAAAATCACACAGGTATATTCTCAGGGTGAACGAGGATCAAGGAAATTATGGCAGCATTCCATGGATGTACAGGTCAAGGATTCCTAGGGATATGCTTAGAAATGACGGGGCTCACTGATTCCATATTTCGAAGGGTCCATTCTCAGAGTGATGAAGCTCAAGCTGTCACACAGGCAGATACCCCATGGTCTTGGGGATACATTTTCTGAAGCGTGTCATTCTCAGAGTCGTTCAAATTCAAAAGGCTCCATGGTCAACAGAATGCATGCTCAGGAAAGTATGAGTTATTAAATTACACATAATCTACAAGATACATGCTCAAGTGGGCTACATTAAGGGGAGGTTACAATCAAAGAAGGTCAGGATCAGGGGAATATACAATTAGGCTTTTCATGCAAACGAAGGTACAGGAAAAGGGATTACACAAAACCGCAAAATAACATTTCCAAGTTAAACTAGGATCAAGGAAATTAAGACTTACAGAATTCCAATTGAAAAATGTCCACTCTTCTTACGTTCATGCATACATGTAATTGAGGTCATTCATTTCACGTTCAGGGGATCCATGTCCCCGGTGTTGATCCTCAAGTTATGCACACTAGAGTGGCCATGGGTAAGCTGTTTGTTCTCCTAAGCGTTTTATTCTCAGTGTGTGTCCTTACTGAAACCTTTTCATGCACAGAATTTACATGTTTAGGTTTTAAATATCAAGAAAAGGGTATATGCTCAAGTGACGCGATACTCAAGGGAGATTCAAATCGAAGTATGTCACGGTCCGTAGGCTCCATCCGGAGGGTTTTGATGCTCAGGCTGGTACACATACAGAGGATAAACGACCAAGTAGATACTTGGAAATTGGCTCTAATTAGGGAAGTAGATTCTTAGGGCAGTCCATCATCAGAAGAGTCCATGCTTATTGAGTTTCTGTGTATCACTGGCTACACACAAGGATTCCATGATCAAGAGTGTATATTCCTTGAACCTTTATGTTCAGGGTATTCCACACTCATTGGTCCATGCAGAGTGTTGGTGTTTCTCAAAATGGCTCCATTATCAGAGGATATTCATATTCAGAAAAGTGTAGGATCCCATGATGTCATGCTCATGAGGTAGGGTCTACGGTCTGAAGTAGCAGAGTCAGCCAGGTTGCTGATCAGGGGCCGAGAAGAACATTTTCAGTTGTTATACATGTTCAGTGTTATACATGATCAAGAGGGGCTAAGATCACGGTAGTTTAGATTCACAGAATACATGATTAGGGGGATGGACTATTAAGAGCGTCCATGCTCAGGAAGGTACTCGTATGTTGTTACACAAATTCACAATGGTACAGCCCCAGGATGAACTAAGATCAAGGAAATGACAGAATTCCATGTATTTACGTCAACAATTCTATGGATATGCTTAGAAATGACTTCAGTGCGTGATTCCATGTTCAGAAGGGTCCTTTCTCAGATTCTTTTAGCTCAGGATGTCCCACAGGAAAGAATTCCATGTTCTTGTGGATACATTTTCTGAAGCGTGTCATTCTCAGAGTCGTTCACATTCAAAAGGCTACATGCTCAGCAGAATCAGCACTCAAGAAAGTATGAGTTATTATATCAAACACAATCAAGAGGATACATGCTCAAGTGGGGCTGTGTTAAGGGGAGGTTACAATCAAAGCAAGCCATGATTAAGGGAAGAGACAATTAGAGGATTCATGTTCAGGAAGGTACAGGGAAAGGGGTTCCATAAAATCACAACAGAACATTCTCTAGGTAAACAACAATCAGGGAAATTCATACTTACAGAATTCCATGAACAGAAATGTCCACTCTTCGTCGAAGATTCATGCTTAGATGTCATTGTGGTCATTGATTCCATGTTGAGGAGATTCATGTTCATGATGTTAATCCTCAAGTTATCCACACAACAGAGGCCATGGATAGGGTGTTTATTGTCAGGAGTGTTTCACTCTTAGTGCGGGTCATCATTCAAACGTGTCCATGCGCATAATTTTACACGTTCAGGCACTAAACATCAAGAAGAGGGTATATTCTCAAGTGGCGCGATATTCAAGTGAGATTGAAATAGTAGTATGTCCCAGTCGGTAGGGTTCATGCGCAGGCTGGTACACATTCGTGGCATAAGCAAGTAGGTACATATGGAAAGTATCTCCAATTAGACAAGTCGATTCTTAGTGCAGCCCCTGATCAGAAGTGTCCACACTTCTTGAGTTGCTGTTTATCATTGATTACGCCCAAGGATTCCATGATCAGGAGTGTATATTCCCTGGACCTTTCTGTTCAGGATATTCCACACTCATGGGTCCATGTTGAGTGTCGGTTTTCTCAGAATGGTTGCATTAGAAGGGCACATCCATATTCAGAATGGTGTAGGATCACATGGGTTCACGACCATGGGGACGGGTCTATGGTCTGAAGGTACATAGCCAGCTCTCTGCTCAGGCCTTTCATGCTCAGAAAACCACATATTCTGTTCTTAAACACAATCAGTGGTATACAGAATCCAGAGGGACTGAGAGCACGGTAGTTTAAATTCACAGAATACATGTTTAGATGGGTCGCATGTTAGAGCCTCCGTGCTCAGGAAGGTACTTGTTTGTTGTTACCCAAAATCACACAGGTATATTCTCAGGATGAACTAGGAGCAAGGAAATGATTGCAGCATTCCATGATGTACACATCAAGGATTCCTAGGTGTGTGCTTAGAAATGACGGGGCTCATTGATTCCATGTACAGAAGGGGCCATTCTCAGATTGTTTAAGCTCAGGATGTCCCACTGGAAGACATTCCATGGCCTAGGGGATACATTTTCTGAAGTGTGTCATTCTCGGAGCCATTCCAATTAAAAAGGCTCCGAGGTCAGTAGACTCCACGCTCAGGAAAGCATGGGTTATTATAATTACACATAATGTAGAGGGTACATACTCAAGTGGGGCTATGTTAAGGGGAGATGAATATCAAAGCAAGCCATGATCAGGAGAGTCTACAGTTAGGGGTTCCATGCTCAAGAAGGTACATGTACACGGTTACACAAAAGTCAGAAAACAACATTCTCAGAGGAAACAAGGGCCAAAGAAATGAATACTTACAGAATCCCATGAACAGCAACTCAAGAAGTGTGGACACTTCTGGATCTTGGTACATGCTTAGATGTTTTCGTGCTCATTGATTCCATGTCCAGGAGGGTCCATGCTCAGGTTGTTGAAGCTCGGGATGTTCCACATGAGCATGGTTAGGGCGTTTCATTATCCAAAGTGCATTATCCTTAGAGGGGTCCATATGCAAATGGTTCCATGCACAGCAGAATCCATGCTCAGCAATGTACATGTTCAGATTGAACATATAATCAAGACGGTACATGCTCAAAGGGAACTAACTAGAAGGGAGATTAACATCAAAGCGAGGCAGGAGAACAATTGTCTACAATTAGTGATTACATGTTCGAGTACTTACATGTACAGGGTTCAGACAAAATCACAACAGAACATTCTCTGGGCAAAAAACAATCAAGGAATTTAGTACTCACGGTATTCTATGAGGGACAATCTCCACTCTTCTTAGATTCATGGTTAGATCTGCTTGCGGAAATTGATTCCACGTTCAGGCAATCCATGTTCACAGTGTGGATCCTCAAGTTATCCACCCAAGAGGGGCCAAAGATAGGGTACTTATTCTCACGAGTGTTTTATTCTTGGTGTGGGTCATTATTCAAATGTTTCCATGCACATAATTTTACATGTTCAGGCATTAAACATCAAGAAGTGGGTGTATTCTCAAGTGGCGTGACATTCAAGTGAGATTAAAAAAGCAGTATGTCACGGTCAGTAGGCTTCATGCTGAGGGTTTTGATGCTCATGCTGGTACACATTCAGGGCATAAACAAGTAGGCACATACTGCAAAGTGGCTCTAAGGAAGGAAGTTGACTCTCGGTGCTGCCCATGATCAGAAGTGTCCACACTTCTTGAGTTGCTGTTTATCACTGATCACGTCCAAGGGTTCCATGATCAAGAGTATATAATCCCCGGACCTTTCTGTTCAGGATATTCAACACTCAGGGGTCGATGCTGAGTGTCGGTATTTCTCAAAATGCTTCCATTATAAGAGGACATGCGTACTCAAAATGTTGTAAAATCACATGGGTTCATGCCCGTGAGGAAGGCTCTATGGTCTGAAGGTACATAGCCAGCTCTCTGATCAGGCCTTCCATGCTTAGAAAACTATATATTCTGGTCTTATACACAATCGGTGGTATACATGATCAAGAGGGGCTTAAGATCACGGTAGCTTAAATTCACAGAATACATGAATAGAGGCGTCGACCTTCAAAGCCTCCATACTCAGGAAGGTACTTGTATGTTGTTACTCAAAATCACACAGGTATATTCTCAGGGTGAACGAGGATCAAGGAAATTATGGCAGCATTCCATGGATGTACAGGTCAAGGATTCCTAGGGATATGCTTAGAAATGACGGGGCTCACTGATTCCATATTTCGAAGGGTCCATTCTCAGAGTGATGAAGCTCAAGCTGTCACACAGGCAGATACCCCATGGTCTTGGGGATACATTTTCTGAAGCGTGTCATTCTCAGAGTCGTTCAAATTCAAAAGGCTCCATGGTCAACAGAATGCATGCTCAGGAAAGTATGAGTTATTAAATTACACATAATCTACAAGATACATGCTCAAGTGGGCTACATTAAGGGGAGGTTACAATCAAAGAAGGTCAGGATCAGGGGAATATACAATTAGGCTTTTCATGCAAACGAAGGTACAGGAAAAGGGATTACACAAAACCGCAAAATAACATTTCCAAGTTAAACTAGGATCAAGGAAATTAAGACTTACAGAATTCCAATTGAAAAATGTCCACTCTTCTTACGTTCATGCATACATGTAATTGAGGTCATTCATTCCACGTTCAGGGGATCCATGTCCCCGGTGTTGATCCTCAAGTTATGCACACTAGAGTGGCCATGGGTAAGCTGTTTGTTCTCCTAAGCGTTTTATTCTCAGTGTGTGTCCTTACTGAAACCTTTTCATGCACAGAATTTACATGTTTAGGTTTTAAATATCAAGAAAAGGGTATATGCTCAAGTGACGCGATACTCAAGGGAGATTCAAATCGAAGTATGTCACGGTCCGTAGGCTCCATCCGGAGGGTTTTGATGCTCAGGCTGGTACACATACAGAGGATAAACGACCAAGTAGATACTTGGAAATTGGCTCTAATTAGGGAAGTAGATTCTTAGGGCAGTCCATCATCAGAAGAGTCCATGCTTATTGAGTTTCTGTGTATCACTGGCTACACACAAGGATTCCATGATCAAGAGTGTATATTCCTTGAACCTTTATGTTCAGGGTATTCCACACTCATTGGTCCATGCAGAGTGTTGGTGTTTCTCAAAATGGCTCCATTATCAGAGGATATTCATATTCAGAAAAGTGTAGGATCCCATGATGTCATGCTCATGAGGTAGGGTCTACGGTCTGAAGTAGCAGAGTCAGCCAGGTTGCTGATCAGGGGCCGAGAAGAACATTTTCAGTTGTTATACATGTTCAGTGTTATACATGATCAAGAGGGGCTAAGATCACGGTAGTTTAGATTCACAGAATACATGATTAGGGGGATGGACTATTAAGAGCGTCCATGCTCAGGAAGGTACTCGTATGTTGTTACACAAATTCACAATGGTACAGCCCCAGGATGAACTAAGATCAAGGAAATGACAGGATTCCATGTATTTACGTCAACAATTCTATGGATATGCTTAGAAATGACTTCAGTGCGTGATTCCATGTTCAGAAGGGTCCTTTCTCAGATTCTTTTAGCTCAGGATGTCCCACAGGAAAGAATTCCATGTTCTTGTGGATACATTTTCTGAAGCGTGTCATTCTCAGAGTCGTTCACATTCAAAAGGCTACATGCTCAGCAGAATCAGCACTCAAGAAAGTATGAGTTATTATATCAAACACAATCAAGAGGATACATGCTCAAGTGGGGCTGTGTTAAGGGGAGGTTACAATCAAAGCAAGCCATGATTAAGGGAAGAGACAATTAGAGGATTCATGTTCAGGAAGGTACAGGGAAAGGGGTTCCATAAAATCACAACAGAACATTCTCTAGGTAAACAACAATCAGGGAAATTCATACTTACAGAATTCCATGAACAGAAATGTCCACTCTTCGTCGAAGATTCATGCTTAGATGTCATTGTGGTCATTGATTCCATGTTGAGGAGATTCATGTTCATGATGTTAATCCTCAAGTTATCCACACAATAGAGGCCATGGATAGGGTGTTTATTGTCAGGAGTGTTTCACTCTTAGTGCGGGTCATCATTCAAACGTGTCCATGCGCATAATTTTACACGTTCAGGCACTAAACATCAAGAAGAGGGTATATTCTCAAGTGGCGCGATATTCAAGTGAGATTGAAATAGTAGTATGTCCCAGTCGGTAGGGTTCATGCGCAGGCTGGTACACATTCGTGGCATAAGCAAGTAGGTACATATGGAAAGTATCTCCAATTAGACAAGTCGATTCTTAGTGCAGCCCCTGATCAGAAGTGTCCACACTTCTTGAGTTGCTGTTTATCATTGATTACGCCCAAGGATTCCATGATCAGGAGTGTATATTCCCTGGACCTTTCTGTTCAGGATATTCCACACTCATGGGTCCATGTTGAGTGTCGGTTTTCTCAGAATGGTTGCATTAGAAGGGCACATCCATATTCAGAATGGTGTAGGATCACATGGGTTCACGACCATGGGGACGGGTCTATGGTCTGAAGGTACATAGCCAGCTCTCTGCTCAGGCCTTTCATGCTCAGAAAACCACATATTCTGTTCTTAAACACAATCAGTGGTATACAGAATCCAGAGGGACTGAGAGCACGGTAGTTTAAATTCACAGAATACATGTTTAGATGGGTCGCATGTTAGAGCCTCCGTGCTCAGGAAGGTACTTGTTTGTTGTTACCCAAAATCACACAGGTATATTCTCAGGATGAACTAGGAGCAAGGAAATGATTGCAGCATTCCATGATGTACACATCAAGGATTCCTAGGTGTGTGCTTAGAAATGACGGGGCTCATTGATTCCATGTACAGAAGGGGCCATTCTCAGATTGTTTAAGCTCAGGATGTCCCACTGGAAGACATTCCATGGCCTAGGGGATACATTTTCTGAAGTGTGTCATTCTCGGAGCCATTCCAATTAAAAAGGCTCCGAGGTCAGTAGACTCCACGCTCAGGAAAGCATGGGTTATTATAATTACACATAATGTAGAGGGTACATACTCAAGTGGGGCTATGTTAAGGGGAGATGAATATCAAAGCAAGCCATGATCAGGAGAGTCTACAGTTAGGGGTTCCATGCTCAAGAAGGTACATGTACACGGTTACACAAAAGTCAGAAAACAACATTCTCAGAGGAAACAAGGGCCAAAGAAATGAATACTTACAGAATCCCATGAACAGCAACTCAAGAAGTGTGGACACTTCTGGATCTTGGTACATGCTTAGATGTTTTCGTGCTCATTGATTCCATGTCCAGGAGGGTCCATGCTCAGGTTGTTGAAGCTCGGGATGTTCCACATGAGCATGGTTAGGGCGTTTCATTATCCAAAGTGCATTATCCTTAGAGGGGTCCATATGCAAATGGTTCCATGCACAGCAGAATCCATGCTCAGCAATGTACATGTTCAGATTGAACATATAATCAAGACGGTACATGCTCAAAGGGAACTAACTAGAAGGGAGATTAACATCAAAGCGAGGCAGGAGAACAATTGTCTACAATTAGTGATTACATGTTCGAGTACTTACATGTACAGGGTTCAGACAAAATCACAACAGAACATTCTCTGGGCAAAAAACAATCAAGGAATTTAGTACTCACGGTATTCTATGAGCGGCAATCTCCACTCTTCTTAGATTCATGGTTAGATCTGCTTGCGGAAATTGATTCCACGTTCAGGCAATCCATGTTCACAGTGTGGATCCTCAAGTTATCCACCCAAGAGGGGCCAAAGATAGGGTACTTATTCTCACGAGTGTTTTATTCTTGGTGTGGGTCATTATTCAAATGTTTCCATGCACATAATTTTACATGTTCAGGCATTAAACATCAAGAAGTGGGTGTATTCTCAAGTGGCGTGACATTCAAGTGAGATTAAAAAAGCAGTATGTCACGGTCAGTAGGCTTCATGCTGAGGGTTTTGATGCTCATGCTGGTACACATTCAGGGCATAAACAAGTAGGCACATACTGCAAAGTGGCTCTAAGGAAGGAAGTTGACTCTCGGTGCTGCCCATGATCAGAAGTGTCCACACTTCTTGAGTTGCTGTTTATCACTGATCACGTCCAAGGGTTCCATGATCAAGAGTATATAATCCCCGGACCTTTCTGTTCAGGATATTCAACACTCAGGGGTCGATGCTGAGTGTCGGTATTTCTCAAAATGCTTCCATTATAAGAGGACATGCGTACTCAAAATGTTGTAAAATCACATGGGTTCATGCCCGTGAGGAAGGCTCTATGGTCTGAAGGTACATAGCCAGCTCTCTGATCAGGCCTTCCATGCTTAGAAAACTATATATTCTGGTCTTATACACAATCGGTGGTATACATGATCAAGAGGGGCTTAAGATCACGGTAGCTTAAATTCACAGAATACATGAATAGAGGCGTCGACCTTCAAAGCCTCCATACTCAGGAAGGTACTTGTATGTTGTTACTCAAAATCACACAGGTATATTCTCAGGGTGAACGAGGATCAAGGAAATTATGGCAGCATTCCATGGATGTACAGGTCAAGGATTCCTAGGGATATGCTTAGAAATGACGGGGCTCACTGATTCCATATTTCGAAGGGTCCATTCTCAGAGTGATGAAGCTCAAGCTGTCACACAGGCAGATACCCCATGGTCTTGGGGATACATTTTCTGAAGCGTGTCATTCTCAGAGTCGTTCAAATTCAAAAGGCTCCATGGTCAACAGAATGCATGCTCAGGAAAGTATGAGTTATTAAATTACACATAATCTACAAGATACATGCTCAAGTGGGCTACATTAAGGGGAGGTTACAATCAAAGAAGGTCAGGATCAGGGGAATATACAATTAGGCTTTTCATGCAAACGAAGGTACAGGAAAAGGGATTACACAAAACCGCAAAATAACATTTCCAAGTTAAACTAGGATCAAGGAAATTAAGACTTACAGAATTCCAATTGAAAAATGTCCACTCTTCTTACGTTCATGCATACATGTAATTGAGGTCATTCATTCCACGTTCAGGGGATCCATGTCCCCGGTGTTGATCCTCAAGTTATGCACACTAGAGTGGCCATGGGTAAGCTGTTTGTTCTCCTAAGCGTTTTATTCTCAGTGTGTGTCCTTACTGAAACCTTTTCATGCACAGAATTTACATGTTTAGGTTTTAAATATCAAGAAAAGGGTATATGCTCAAGTGACGCGATACTCAAGGGAGATTCAAATCGAAGTATGTCACGGTCCGTAGGCTCCATCCGGAGGGTTTTGATGCTCAGGCTGGTACACATACAGAGGATAAACGACCAAGTAGATACTTGGAAATTGGCTCTAATTAGGGAAGTAGATTCTTAGGGCAGTCCATCATCAGAAGAGTCCATGCTTATTGAGTTTCTGTGTATCACTGGCTACACACAAGGATTCCATGATCAAGAGTGTATATTCCTTGAACCTTTATGTTCAGGGTATTCCACACTCATTGGTCCATGCAGAGTGTTGGTGTTTCTCAAAATGGCTCCATTATCAGAGGATATTCATATTCAGAAAAGTGTAGGATCCCATGATGTCATGCTCATGAGGTAGGGTCTACGGTCTGAAGTAGCAGAGTCAGCCAGGTTGCTGATCAGGGGCCGAGAAGAACATTTTCAGTTGTTATACATGTTCAGTGTTATACATGATCAAGAGGGGCTAAGATCACGGTAGTTTAGATTCACAGAATACATGATTAGGGGGATGGACTATTAAGAGCGTCCATGCTCAGGAAGGTACTCGTATGTTGTTACACAAATTCACAATGGTACAGCCCCAGGATGAACTAAGATCAAGGAAATGACAGAATTCCATGTATTTACGTCAACAATTCTATGGATATGCTTAGAAATGACTTCAGTGCGTGATTCCATGTTCAGAAGGGTCCTTTCTCAGATTCTTTTAGCTCAGGATGTCCCACAGGAAAGAATTCCATGTTCTTGTGGATACATTTTCTGAAGCGTGTCATTCTCAGAGTCGTTCACATTCAAAAGGCTACATGCTCAGCAGAATCAGCACTCAAGAAAGTATGAGTTATTATATCAAACACAATCAAGAGGATACATGCTCAAGTGGGGCTGTGTTAAGGGGAGGTTACAATCAAAGCAAGCCATGATTAAGGGAAGAGACAATTAGAGGATTCATGTTCAGGAAGGTACAGGGAAAGGGGTTCCATAAAATCACAACAGAACATTCTCTAGGTAAACAACAATCAGGGAAATTCATACTTACAGAATTCCATGAACAGAAATGTCCACTCTTCGTCGAAGATTCATGCTTAGATGTCATTGTGGTCATTGATTCCATGTTGAGGAGATTCATGTTCATGATGTTAATCCTCAAGTTATCCACACAACAGAGGCCATGGATAGGGTGTTTATTGTCAGGAGTGTTTCACTCTTAGTGCGGGTCATCATTCAAACGTGTCCATGCGCATAATTTTACACGTTCAGGCACTAAACATCAAGAAGAGGGTATATTCTCAAGTGGCGCGATATTCAAGTGAGATTTAAATAGTAGTATGTCCCAGTCGGTAGGGTTCATGCGCAGGCTGGTACACATTCGTGGCATAAGCAAGTAGGTACATATGGAAAGTATCTCCAATTAGACAAGTCGATTCTTAGTGCAGCCCCTGATCAGAAGTGTCCACACTTCTTGAGTTGCTGTTTATCATTGATTACGCCCAAGGATTCCATGATCAGGAGTGTATATTCCCTGGACCTTTCTGTTCAGGATATTCCACACTCATGGGTCCATGTTGAGTGTCGGTTTTCTCAGAATGGTTGCATTAGAAGGGCACATCCATATTCAGAATGGTGTAGGATCACATGGGTTCACGACCATGGGGACGGGTCTATGGTCTGAAGGTACATAGCCAGCTCTCTGCTCAGGCCTTTCATGCTCAGAAAACCACATATTCTGTTCTTAAACACAATCAGTGGTATACAGAATCCAGAGGGACTGAGAGCACGGTAGTTTAAATTCACAGAATACATGTTTAGATGGGTCGCATGTTAGAGCCTCCGTGCTCAGGAAGGTACTTGTTTGTTGTTACCCAAAATCACACAGGTATATTCTCAGGATGAACTAGGAGCAAGGAAATGATTGCAGCATTCCATGATGTACACATCAAGGATTCCTAGGTGTGTGCTTAGAAATGACGGGGCTCATTGATTCCATGTACAGAAGGGGCCATTCTCAGATTGTTTAAGCTCAGGATGTCCCACTGGAAGACATTCCATGGCCTAGGGGATACATTTTCTGAAGTGTGTCATTCTCGGAGCCATTCCAATTAAAAAGGCTCCGAGGTCAGTAGACTCCACGCTCAGGAAAGCATGGGTTATTATATTACACATAATGTAGAGGGTACATACTCAAGTGGGGCTATGTTAAGGGGAGATGAATATCAAAGCAAGCCATGATCAGGAGAGTCTACAGTTAGGGGTTCCATGCTCAAGAAGGTACATGTACACGGTTACACAAAAGTCAGAAAACAACATTCTCAGAGGAAACAAGGGCCAAAGAAATGAATACTTACAGAATCCCATGAACAGCAACTCAAGAAGTGTGGACACTTCTGGATCTTGGTACATGCTTAGATGTTTTCGTGCTCATTGATTCCATGTCCAGGAGGGTCCATGCTCAGGTTGTTGAAGCTCGGGATGTTCCACATGAGCATGGTTAGGGCGTTTCATTATCCAAAGTGCATTATCCTTAGAGGGGTCCATATGCAAATGGTTCCATGCACAGCAGAATCCATGCTCAGCAATGTACATGTTCAGATTGAACATATAATCAAGACGGTACATGCTCAAAGGGAACTAACTAGAAGGGAGATTAACATCAAAGCGAGGCAGGAGAACAATTGTCTACAATTAGTGATTACATGTTCGAGTACTTACATGTACAGGGTTCAGACAAAATCACAACAGAACATTCTCTGGGCAAAAAACAATCAAGGAATTTAGTACTCACGGTATTCTATGAGCGGCAATCTCCACTCTTCTTAGATTCATGGTTAGATCTGCTTGCGGAAATTGATTCCACGTTCAGGCAATCCATGTTCACAGTGTGGATCCTCAAGTTATCCACCCAAGAGGGGCCAAAGATAGGGTACTTATTCTCACGAGTGTTTTATTCTTGGTGTGGGTCATTATTCAAATGTTTCCATGCACATAATTTTACATGTTCAGGCATTAAACATCAAGAAGTGGGTGTATTCTCAAGTGGCGTGACATTCAAGTGAGATTAAAAAAGCAGTATGTCACGGTCAGTAGGCTTCATGCTGAGGGTTTTGATGCTCATGCTGGTACACATTCAGGGCATAAACAAGTAGGCACATACTGCAAAGTGGCTCTAAGGAAGGAAGTTGACTCTCGGTGCTGCCCATGATCAGAAGTGTCCACACTTCTTGAGTTGCTGTTTATCACTGATCACGTCCAAGGGTTCCATGATCAAGAGTATATAATCCCCGGACCTTTCTGTTCAGGATATTCAACACTCAGGGGTCGATGCTGAGTGTCGGTATTTCTCAAAATGCTTCCATTATAAGAGGACATGCGTACTCAAAATGTTGTAAAATCACATGGGTTCATGCCCGTGAGGAAGGCTCTATGGTCTGAAGGTACATAGCCAGCTCTCTGATCAGGCCTTCCATGCTTAGAAAACTATATATTCTGGTCTTATACACAATCGGTGGTATACATGATCAAGAGGGGCTTAAGATCACGGTAGCTTAAATTCACAGAATACATGAATAGAGGCGTCGACCTTCAAAGCCTCCATACTCAGGAAGGTACTTGTATGTTGTTACTCAAAATCACACAGGTATATTCTCAGGGTGAACGAGGATCAAGGAAATTATGGCAGCATTCCATGGATGTACAGGTCAAGGATTCCTAGGGATATGCTTAGAAATGACGGGGCTCACTGATTCCATATTTCGAAGGGTCCATTCTCAGAGTGATGAAGCTCAAGCTGTCACACAGGCAGATACCCCATGGTCTTGGGGATACATTTTCTGAAGCGTGTCATTCTCAGAGTCGTTCAAATTCAAAAGGCTCCATGGTCAACAGAATGCATGCTCAGGAAAGTATGAGTTATTAAATTACACATAATCTACAAGATACATGCTCAAGTGGGCTACATTAAGGGGAGGTTACAATCAAAGAAGGTCAGGATCAGGGGAATATACAATTAGGCTTTTCATGCAAACGAAGGTACAGGAAAAGGGATTACACAAAACCGCAAAATAACATTTCCAAGTTAAACTAGGATCAAGGAAATTAAGACTTACAGAATTCCAATTGAAAAATGTCCACTCTTCTTACGTTCATGCATACATGTAATTGAGGTCATTCATTCCACGTTCAGGGGATCCATGTCCCCGGTGTTGATCCTCAAGTTATGCACACTAGAGTGGCCATGGGTAAGCTGTTTGTTCTCCTAAGCGTTTTATTCTCAGTGTGTGTCCTTACTGAAACCTTTTCATGCACAGAATTTACATGTTTAGGTTTTAAATATCAAGAAAAGGGTATATGCTCAAGTGACGCGATACTCAAGGGAGATTCAAATCGAAGTATGTCACGGTCCGTAGGCTCCATCCGGAGGGTTTTGATGCTCAGGCTGGTACACATACAGAGGATAAACGACCAAGTAGATACTTGGAAATTGGCTCTAATTAGGGAAGTAGATTCTTAGGGCAGTCCATCATCAGAAGAGTCCATGCTTATTGAGTTTCTGTGTATCACTGGCTACACACAAGGATTCCATGATCAAGAGTGTATATTCCTTGAACCTTTATGTTCAGGGTATTCCACACTCATTGGTCCATGCAGAGTGTTGGTGTTTCTCAAAATGGCTCCATTATCAGAGGATATTCATATTCAGAAAAGTGTAGGATCCCATGATGTCATGCTCATGAGGTAGGGTCTACGGTCTGAAGTAGCAGAGTCAGCCAGGTTGCTGATCAGGGGCCGAGAAGAACATTTTCAGTTGTTATACATGTTCAGTGTTATACATGATCAAGAGGGGCTAAGATCACGGTAGTTTAGATTCACAGAATACATGATTAGGGGGATGGACTATTAAGAGCGTCCATGCTCAGGAAGGTACTCGTATGTTGTTACACAAATTCACAATGGTACAGCCCCAGGATGAACTAAGATCAAGGAAATGACAGAATTCCATGTATTTACGTCAACAATTCTATGGATATGCTTAGAAATGACTTCAGTGCGTGATTCCATGTTCAGAAGGGTCCTTTCTCAGATTCTTTTAGCTCAGGATGTCCCACAGGAAAGAATTCCATGTTCTTGTGGATACATTTTCTGAAGCGTGTCATTCTCAGAGTCGTTCACATTCAAAAGGCTACATGCTCAGCAGAATCAGCACTCAAGAAAGTATGAGTTATTATATCAAACACAATCAAGAGGATACATGCTCAAGTGGGGCTGTGTTAAGGGGAGGTTACAATCAAAGCAAGCCATGATTAAGGGAAGAGACAATTAGAGGATTCATGTTCAGGAAGGTACAGGGAAAGGGGTTCCATAAAATCACAACAGAACATTCTCTAGGTAAACAACAATCAGGGAAATTCATACTTACAGAATTCCATGAACAGAAATGTCCACTCTTCGTCGAAGATTCATGCTTAGATGTCATTGTGGTCATTGATTCCATGTTGAGGAGATTCATGTTCATGATGTTAATCCTCAAGTTATCCACACAACAGAGGCCATGGATAGGGTGTTTATTGTCAGGAGTGTTTCACTCTTAGTGCGGGTCATCATTCAAACGTGTCCATGCGCATAATTTTACACGTTCAGGCACTAAACATCAAGAAGAGGGTATATTCTCAAGTGGCGCGATATTCAAGTGAGATTTAAATAGTAGTATGTCCCAGTCGGTAGGGTTCATGCGCAGGCTGGTACACATTCGTGGCATAAGCAAGTAGGTACATATGGAAAGTATCTCCAATTAGACAAGTCGATTCTTAGTGCAGCCCCTGATCAGAAGTGTCCACACTTCTTGAGTTGCTGTTTATCATTGATTACGCCCAAGGATTCCATGATCAGGAGTGTATATTCCCTGGACCTTTCTGTTCAGGATATTCCACACTCATGGGTCCATGTTGAGTGTCGGTTTTCTCAGAATGGTTGCATTAGAAGGGCACATCCATATTCAGAATGGTGTAGGATCACATGGGTTCACGACCATGGGGACGGGTCTATGGTCTGAAGGTACATAGCCAGCTCTCTGCTCAGGCCTTTCATGCTCAGAAAACCACATATTCTGTTCTTAAACACAATCAGTGGTATACAGAATCCAGAGGGACTGAGAGCACGGTAGTTTAAATTCACAGAATACATGTTTAGATGGGTCGCATGTTAGAGCCTCCGTGCTCAGGAAGGTACTTGTTTGTTGTTACCCAAAATCACACAGGTATATTCTCAGGATGAACTAGGAGCAAGGAAATGATTGCAGCATTCCATGATGTACACATCAAGGATTCCTAGGTGTGTGCTTAGAAATGACGGGGCTCATTGATTCCATGTACAGAAGGGGCCATTCTCAGATTGTTTAAGCTCAGGATGTCCCACTGGAAGACATTCCATGGCCTAGGGGATACATTTTCTGAAGTGTGTCATTCTCGGAGCCATTCCAATTAAAAAGGCTCCGAGGTCAGTAGACTCCACGCTCAGGAAAGCATGGGTTATTATATTACACATAATGTAGAGGGTACATACTCAAGTGGGGCTATGTTAAGGGGAGATGAATATCAAAGCAAGCCATGATCAGGAGAGTCTACAGTTAGGGGTTCCATGCTCAAGAAGGTACATGTACACGGTTACACAAAAGTCAGAAAACAACATTCTCAGAGGAAACAAGGGCCAAAGAAATGAATACTTACAGAATCCCATGAACAGCAACTCAAGAAGTGTGGACACTTCTGGATCTTGGTACATGCTTAGATGTTTTCGTGCTCATTGATTCCATGTCCAGGAGGGTCCATGCTCAGGTTGTTGAAGCTCGGGATGTTCCACATGAGCATGGTTAGGGCGTTTCATTATCCAAAGTGCATTATCCTTAGAGGGGTCCATATGCAAATGGTTCCATGCACAGCAGAATCCATGCTCAGCAATGTACATGTTCAGATTGAACATATAATCAAGACGGTACATGCTCAAAGGGAACTAACTAGAAGGGAGATTAACATCAAAGCGAGGCAGGAGAACAATTGTCTACAATTAGTGATTACATGTTCGAGTACTTACATGTACAGGGTTCAGACAAAATCACAACAGAACATTCTCTGGGCAAAAAACAATCAAGGAATTTAGTACTCACGGTATTCTATGAGCGGCAATCTCCACTCTTCTTAGATTCATGGTTAGATCTGCTTGCGGAAATTGATTCCACGTTCAGGCAATCCATGTTCACAGTGTGGATCCTCAAGTTATCCACCCAAGAGGGGCCAAAGATAGGGTACTTATTCTCACGAGTGTTTTATTCTTGGTGTGGGTCATTATTCAAATGTTTCCATGCACATAATTTTACATGTTCAGGCATTAAACATCAAGAAGTGGGTGTATTCTCAAGTGGCGTGACATTCAAGTGAGATTAAAAAAGCAGTATGTCACGGTCAGTAGGCTTCATGCTGAGGGTTTTGATGCTCATGCTGGTACACATTCAAGGCATAAACAAGTAGGCACATACTGCAAAGTGGCTCTAAGGAAGGAAGTTGACTCTCGGTGCTGCCCATGATCAGAAGTGTCCACACTTCTTGAGTTGCTGTTTATCACTGATCACGTCCAAGGGTTCCATGATCAAGAGTATATAATCCCCGGACCTTTCTGTTCAGGATATTCAACACTCAGGGGTCGATGCTGAGTGTCGGTATTTCTCAAAATGCTTCCATTATAAGAGGACATGCGTACTCAAAATGTTGTAAAATCACATGGGTTCATGCCCGTGAGGAAGGCTCTATGGTCTGAAGGTACATAGCCAGCTCTCTGATCAGGCCTTCCATGCTTAGAAAACTATATATTCTGGTCTTATACACAATCGGTGGTATACATGATCAAGAGGGGCTTAAGATCACGGTAGCTTAAATTCACAGAATACATGAATAGAGGCGTCGACCTTCAAAGCCTCCATACTCAGGAAGGTACTTGTATGTTGTTACTCAAAATCACACAGGTATATTCTCAGGGTGAACGAGGATCAAGGAAATTATGGCAGCATTCCATGGATGTACAGGTCAAGGATTCCTAGGGATATGCTTAGAAATGACGGGGCTCACTGATTCCATATTTCGAAGGGTCCATTCTCAGAGTGATGAAGCTCAAGCTGTCACACAGGCAGATACCCCATGGTCTTGGGGATACATTTTCTGAAGCGTGTCATTCTCAGAGTCGTTCAAATTCAAAAGGCTCCATGGTCAACAGAATGCATGCTCAGGAAAGTATGAGTTATTAAATTACACATAATCTACAAGATACATGCTCAAGTGGGCTACATTAAGGGGAGGTTACAATCAAAGAAGGTCAGGATCAGGGGAATATACAATTAGGCTTTTCATGCAAACGAAGGTACAGGAAAAGGGATTACACAAAACCGCAAAATAACATTTCCAAGTTAAACTAGGATCAAGGAAATTAAGACTTACAGAATTCCAATTGAAAAATGTCCACTCTTCTTACGTTCATGCATACATGTAATTGAGGTCATTCATTCCACGTTCAGGGGATCCATGTCCCCGGTGTTGATCCTCAAGTTATGCACACTAGAGTGGCCATGGGTAAGCTGTTTGTTCTCCTAAGCGTTTTATTCTCAGTGTGTGTCCTTACTGAAACCTTTTCATGCACAGAATTTACATGTTTAGGTTTTAAATATCAAGAAAAGGGTATATGCTCAAGTGACGCGATACTCAAGGGAGATTCAAATCGAAGTATGTCACGGTCCGTAGGCTCCATCCGGAGGGTTTTGATGCTCAGGCTGGTACACATACAGAGGATAAACGACCAAGTAGATACTTGGAAATTGGCTCTAATTAGGGAAGTAGATTCTTAGGGCAGTCCATCATCAGAAGAGTCCATGCTTATTGAGTTTCTGTGTATCACTGGCTACACACAAGGATTCCATGATCAAGAGTGTATATTCCTTGAACCTTTATGTTCAGGGTATTCCACACTCATTGGTCCATGCAGAGTGTTGGTGTTTCTCAAAATGGCTCCATTATCAGAGGATATTCATATTCAGAAAAGTGTAGGATCCCATGATGTCATGCTCATGAGGTAGGGTCTACGGTCTGAAGTAGCAGAGTCAGCCAGGTTGCTGATCAGGGGCCGAGAAGAACATTTTCAGTTGTTATACATGTTCAGTGTTATACATGATCAAGAGGGGCTAAGATCACGGTAGTTTAGATTCACAGAATACATGATTAGGGGGATGGACTATTAAGAGCGTCCATGCTCAGGAAGGTACTCGTATGTTGTTACACAAATTCACAATGGTACAGCCCCAGGATGAACTAAGATCAAGGAAATGACAGAATTCCATGTATTTACGTCAACAATTCTATGGATATGCTTAGAAATGACTTCAGTGCGTGATTCCATGTTCAGAAGGGTCCTTTCTCAGATTCTTTTAGCTCAGGATGTCCCACAGGAAAGAATTCCATGTTCTTGTGGATACATTTTCTGAAGCGTGTCATTCTCAGAGTCGTTCACATTCAAAAGGCTACATGCTCAGCAGAATCAGCACTCAAGAAAGTATGAGTTATTATATCAAACACAATCAAGAGGATACATGCTCAAGTGGGGCTGTGTTAAGGGGAGGTTACAATCAAAGCAAGCCATGATTAAGGGAAGAGACAATTAGAGGATTCATGTTCAGGAAGGTACAGGGAAAGGGGTTCCATAAAATCACAACAGAACATTCTCTAGGTAAACAACAATCAGGGAAATTCATACTTACAGAATTCCATGAACAGAAATGTCCACTCTTCGTCGAAGATTCATGCTTAGATGTCATTGTGGTCATTGATTCCATGTTGAGGAGATTCATGTTCATGATGTTAATCCTCAAGTTATCCACACAACAGAGGCCATGGATAGGGTGTTTATTGTCAGGAGTGTTTCACTCTTAGTGCGGGTCATCATTCAAACGTGTCCATGCGCATAATTTTACACGTTCAGGCACTAAACATCAAGAAGAGGGTATATTCTCAAGTGGCGCGATATTCAAGTGAGATTTAAATAGTAGTATGTCCCAGTCGGTAGGGTTCATGCGCAGGCTGGTACACATTCGTGGCATAAGCAAGTAGGTACATATGGAAAGTATCTCCAATTAGACAAGTCGATTCTTAGTGCAGCCCCTGATCAGAAGTGTCCACACTTCTTGAGTTGCTGTTTATCATTGATTACGCCCAAGGATTCCATGATCAGGAGTGTATATTCCCTGGACCTTTCTGTTCAGGATATTCCACACTCATGGGTCCATGTTGAGTGTCGGTTTTCTCAGAATGGTTGCATTAGAAGGGCACATCCATATTCAGAATGGTGTAGGATCACATGGGTTCACGACCATGGGGACGGGTCTATGGTCTGAAGGTACATAGCCAGCTCTCTGCTCAGGCCTTTCATGCTCAGAAAACCACATATTCTGTTCTTAAACACAATCAGTGGTATACAGAATCCAGAGGGACTGAGAGCACGGTAGTTTAAATTCACAGAATACATGTTTAGATGGGTCGCATGTTAGAGCCTCCGTGCTCAGGAAGGTACTTGTTTGTTGTTACCCAAAATCACACAGGTATATTCTCAGGATGAACTAGGAGCAAGGAAATGATTGCAGCATTCCATGATGTACACATCAAGGATTCCTAGGTGTGTGCTTAGAAATGACGGGGCTCATTGATTCCATGTACAGAAGGGGCCATTCTCAGATTGTTTAAGCTCAGGATGTCCCACTGGAAGACATTCCATGGCCTAGGGGATACATTTTCTGAAGTGTGTCATTCTCGGAGCCATTCCAATTAAAAAGGCTCCGAGGTCAGTAGACTCCACGCTCAGGAAAGCATGGGTTATTATATTACACATAATGTAGAGGGTACATACTCAAGTGGGGCTATGTTAAGGGGAGATGAATATCAAAGCAAGCCATGATCAGGAGAGTCTACAGTTAGGGGTTCCATGCTCAAGAAGGTACATGTACACGGTTACACAAAAGTCAGAAAACAACATTCTCAGAGGAAACAAGGGCCAAAGAAATGAATACTTACAGAATCCCATGAACAGCAACTCAAGAAGTGTGGACACTTCTGGATCTTGGTACATGCTTAGATGTTTTCGTGCTCATTGATTCCATGTCCAGGAGGGTCCATGCTCAGGTTGTTGAAGCTCGGGATGTTCCACATGAGCATGGTTAGGGCGTTTCATTATCCAAAGTGCATTATCCTTAGAGGGGTCCATATGCAAATGGTTCCATGCACAGCAGAATCCATGCTCAGCAATGTACATGTTCAGATTGAACATATAATCAAGACGGTACATGCTCAAAGGGAACTAACTAGAAGGGAGATTAACATCAAAGCGAGGCAGGAGAACAATTGTCTACAATTAGTGATTACATGTTCGAGTACTTACATGTACAGGGTTCAGACAAAATCACAACAGAACATTCTCTGGGCAAAAAACAATCAAGGAATTTAGTACTCACGGTATTCTATGAGCGGCAATCTCCACTCTTCTTAGATTCATGGTTAGATCTGCTTGCGGAAATTGATTCCACGTTCAGGCAATCCATGTTCACAGTGTGGATCCTCAAGTTATCCACCCAAGAGGGGCCAAAGATAGGGTACTTATTCTCACGAGTGTTTTATTCTTGGTGTGGGTCATTATTCAAATGTTTCCATGCACATAATTTTACATGTTCAGGCATTAAACATCAAGAAGTGGGTGTATTCTCAAGTGGCGTGACATTCAAGTGAGATTAAAAAAGCAGTATGTCACGGTCAGTAGGCTTCATGCTGAGGGTTTTGATGCTCATGCTGGTACACATTCAGGGCATAAACAAGTAGGCACATACTGCAAAGTGGCTCTAAGGAAGGAAGTTGACTCTCGGTGCTGCCCATGATCAGAAGTGTCCACACTTCTTGAGTTGCTGTTTATCACTGATCACGTCCAAGGGTTCCATGATCAAGAGTATATAATCCCCGGACCTTTCTGTTCAGGATATTCAACACTCAGGGGTCGATGCTGAGTGTCGGTATTTCTCAAAATGCTTCCATTATAAGAGGACATGCGTACTCAAAATGTTGTAAAATCACATGGGTTCATGCCCGTGAGGAAGGCTCTATGGTCTGAAGGTACATAGCCAGCTCTCTGATCAGGCCTTCCATGCTTAGAAAACTATATATTCTGGTCTTATACACAATCGGTGGTATACATGATCAAGAGGGGCTTAAGATCACGGTAGCTTAAATTCACAGAATACATGAATAGAGGCGTCGACCTTCAAAGCCTCCATACTCAGGAAGGTACTTGTATGTTGTTACTCAAAATCACACAGGTATATTCTCAGGGTGAACGAGGATCAAGGAAATTATGGCAGCATTCCATGGATGTACAGGTCAAGGATTCCTAGGGATATGCTTAGAAATGACGGGGCTCACTGATTCCATATTTCGAAGGGTCCATTCTCAGAGTGATGAAGCTCAAGCTGTCACACAGGCAGATACCCCATGGTCTTGGGGATACATTTTCTGAAGCGTGTCATTCTCAGAGTCGTTCAAATTCAAAAGGCTCCATGGTCAACAGAATGCATGCTCAGGAAAGTATGAGTTATTAAATTACACATAATCTACAAGATACATGCTCAAGTGGGCTACATTAAGGGGAGGTTACAATCAAAGAAGGTCAGGATCAGGGGAATATACAATTAGGCTTTTCATGCAAACGAAGGTACAGGAAAAGGGATTACACAAAACCGCAAAATAACATTTCCAAGTTAAACTAGGATCAAGGAAATTAAGACTTACAGAATTCCAATTGAAAAATGTCCACTCTTCTTACGTTCATGCATACATGTAATTGAGGTCATTCATTCCACGTTCAGGGGATCCATGTCCCCGGTGTTGATCCTCAAGTTATGCACACTAGAGTGGCCATGGGTAAGCTGTTTGTTCTCCTAAGCGTTTTATTCTCAGTGTGTGTCCTTACTGAAACCTTTTCATGCACAGAATTTACATGTTTAGGTTTTAAATATCAAGAAAAGGGTATATGCTCAAGTGACGCGATACTCAAGGGAGATTCAAATCGAAGTATGTCACGGTCCGTAGGCTCCATCCGGAGGGTTTTGATGCTCAGGCTGGTACACATACAGAGGATAAACGACCAAGTAGATACTTGGAAATTGGCTCTAATTAGGGAAGTAGATTCTTAGGGCAGTCCATCATCAGAAGAGTCCATGCTTATTGAGTTTCTGTGTATCACTGGCTACACACAAGGATTCCATGATCAAGAGTGTATATTCCTTGAACCTTTATGTTCAGGATATTCCACACTCATTGGTCCATGCAGAGTGTTGGTGTTTCTCAAAATGGCTCCATTATCAGAGGATATTCATATTCAGAAAAGTGTAGGATCCCATGATGTCATGCTCATGAGGTAGGGTCTACGGTCTGAAGTAGCAGAGTCAGCCAGGTTGCTGATCAGGGGCCGAGAAGAACATTTTCAGTTGTTATACATGTTCAGTGTTATACATGATCAAGAGGGGCTAAGATCACGGTAGTTTAGATTCACAGAATACATGATTAGGGGGATGGACTATTAAGAGCGTCCATGCTCAGGAAGGTACTCGTATGTTGTTACACAAATTCACAATGGTACAGCCCCAGGATGAACTAAGATCAAGGAAATGACAGAATTCCATGTATTTACGTCAACAATTCTATGGATATGCTTAGAAATGACTTCAGTGCGTGATTCCATGTTCAGAAGGGTCCTTTCTCAGATTCTTTAAGCTCAGGATGTCCCACAGGAAAGAATTCCATGTTCTTGTGGATACATTTTCTGAAGCGTGTCATTCTCAGAGTCGTTCACATTCAAAAGGCTACATGCTCAGCAGAATCAGCACTCAAGAAAGTATGAGTTATTATATCAAACACAATCAAGAGGATACATGCTCAAGTGGGGCTGTGTTAAGGGGAGGTTACAATCAAAGCAAGCCATGATTAAGGGAAGAGACAATTAGAGGATTCATGTTCAGGAAGGTACAGGGAAAGGGGTTCCATAAAATCACAACAGAACATTCTCTAGGTAAACAACAATCAGGGAAATTCATACTTACAGAATTCCATGAACAGAAATGTCCACTCTTCGTCGAAGATTCATGCTTAGATGTCATTGTGGTCATTGATTCCATGTTGAGATTCATGTTCATGATGTTAATCCTCAAGTTATCCACACAACAGAGGCCATGGATAGGGTGTTTATTGTCAGGAGTGTTTCACTCTTAGTGCGGGTCATCATTCAAACGTGTCCATGCGCATAATTTTACACGTTCAGGCACTAAACATCAAGAAGAGGGTATATTCTCAAGTGGCGCGATATTCAAGTGAGATTGAAATAGTAGTATGTCCCAGTCGGTAGGGTTCATGCGCAGGCTGGTACACATTCGTGGCATAAGCAAGTAGGTACATATGGAAAGTATCTCCAATTAGACAAGTCGATTCTTAGTGCAGCCCCTGATCAGAAGTGTCCACACTTCTTGAGTTGCTGTTTATCATTGATTACGCCCAAGGATTCCATGATCAGGAGTGTATATTCCCTGGACCTTTCTGTTCAGGATATTCCACACTCATGGGTCCATGTTGAGTGTCGGTTTTCTCAGAATGGTTGCATTAGAAGGGCACATCCATATTCAGAATGGTGTAGGATCACATGGGTTCACGACCATGGGGACGGGTCTATGGTCTGAAGGTACATAGCCAGCTCTCTGCTCAGGCCTTTCATGCTCAGAAAACCACATATTCTGTTCTTAAACACAATCAGTGGTATACAGAATCCAGAGGGACTGAGAGCACGGTAGTTTAAATTCACAGAATACATGTTTAGATGGGTCGCATGTTAGAGCCTCCGTGCTCAGGAAGGTACTTGTTTGTTGTTACCCAAAATCACACAGGTATATTCTCAGGATGAACTAGGAGCAAGGAAATGATTGCAGCATTCCATGATGTACACATCAAGGATTCCTAGGTGTGTGCTTAGAAATGACGGGGCTCATTGATTCCATGTACAGAAGGGGCCATTCTCAGATTGTTTAAGCTCAGGATGTCCCACTGGAAGACATTCCATGGCCTAGGGGATACATTTTCTGAAGTGTGTCATTCTCGGAGCCATTCCAATTAAAAAGGCTCCGAGGTCAGTAGACTCCACGCTCAGGAAAGCATGGGTTATTATATTACACATAATGTAGAGGGTACATACTCAAGTGGGGCTATGTTAAGGGGAGATGAATATCAAAGCAAGCCATGATCAGGAGAGTCTACAGTTAGGGGTTCCATGCTCAAGAAGGTACATGTACACGGTTACACAAAAGTCAGAAAACAACATTCTCAGAGGAAACAAGGGCCAAAGAAATGAATACTTACAGAATCCCATGAACAGCAACTCAAGAAGTGTGGACACTTCTGGATCTTGGTACATGCTTAGATGTTTTCGTGCTCATTGATTCCATGTCCAGGAGGGTCCATGCTCAGGTTGTTGAAGCTCGGGATGTTCCACATGAGCATGGTTAGGGCGTTTCATTATCCAAAGTGCATTATCCTTAGAGGGGTCCATATGCAAATGGTTCCATGCACAGCAGAATCCATGCTCAGCAATGTACATGTTCAGATTGAACATATAATCAAGACGGTACATGCTCAAAGGGAACTAACTAGAAGGGAGATTAACATCAAAGCGAGGCAGGAGAACAATTGTCTACAATTAGTGATTACATGTTCGAGTACTTACATGTACAGGGTTCAGACAAAATCACAACAGAACATTCTCTGGGCAAAAAACAATCAAGGAATTTAGTACTCACGGTATTCTATGAGCGGCAATCTCCACTCTTCTTAGATTCATGGTTAGATCTGCTTGCGGAAATTGATTCCACGTTCAGGCAATCCATGTTCACAGTGTGGATCCTCAAGTTATCCACCCAAGAGGGGCCAAAGATAGGGTACTTATTCTCACGAGTGTTTTATTCTTGGTGTGGGTCATTATTCAAATGTTTCCATGCACATAATTTTACATGTTCAGGCATTAAACATCAAGAAGTGGGTGTATTCTCAAGTGGCGTGACATTCAAGTGAGATTAAAAAAGCAGTATGTCACGGTCAGTAGGCTTCATGCTGAGGGTTTTGATGCTCATGCTGGTACACATTCAGGGCATAAACAAGTAGGCACATACTGCAAAGTGGCTCTAAGGAAGGAAGTTGACTCTCGGTGCTGCCCATGATCAGAAGTGTCCACACTTCTTGAGTTGCTGTTTATCACTGATCACGTCCAAGGGTTCCATGATCAAGAGTATATAATCCCCGGACCTTTCTGTTCAGGATATTCAACACTCAGGGGTCGATGCTGAGTGTCGGTATTTCTCAAAATGCTTCCATTATAAGAGGACATGCGTACTCAAAATGTTGTAAAATCACATGGGTTCATGCCCGTGAGGAAGGCTCTATGGTCTGAAGGTACATAGCCAGCTCTCTGATCAGGCCTTCCATGCTTAGAAAACTATATATTCTGGTCTTATACACAATCGGTGGTATACATGATCAAGAGGGGCTTAAGATCACGGTAGCTTAAATTCACAGAATACATGAATAGAGGCGTCGACCTTCAAAGCCTCCATACTCAGGAAGGTACTTGTATGTTGTTACTCAAAATCACACAGGTATATTCTCAGGGTGAACGAGGATCAAGGAAATTATGGCAGCATTCCATGGATGTACAGGTCAAGGATTCCTAGGGATATGCTTAGAAATGACGGGGCTCACTGATTCCATATTTCGAAGGGTCCATTCTCAGAGTGATGAAGCTCAAGCTGTCACACAGGCAGATACCCCATGGTCTTGGGGATACATTTTCTGAAGCGTGTCATTCTCAGAGTCGTTCAAATTCAAAAGGCTCCATGGTCAACAGAATGCATGCTCAGGAAAGTATGAGTTATTAAATTACACATAATCTACAAGATACATGCTCAAGTGGGCTACATTAAGGGGAGGTTACAATCAAAGAAGGTCAGGATCAGGGGAATATACAATTAGGCTTTTCATGCAAACGAAGGTACAGGAAAAGGGATTACACAAAACCGCAAAATAACATTTCCAAGTTAAACTAGGATCAAGGAAATTAAGACTTACAGAATTCCAATTGAAAAATGTCCACTCTTCTTACGTTCATGCATACATGTAATTGAGGTCATTCATTCCACGTTCAGGGGATCCATGTCCCCGGTGTTGATCCTCAAGTTATGCACACTAGAGTGGCCATGGGTAAGCTGTTTGTTCTCCTAAGCGTTTTATTCTCAGTGTGTGTCCTTACTGAAACCTTTTCATGCACAGAATTTACATGTTTAGGTTTTAAATATCAAGAAAAGGGTATATGCTCAAGTGACGCGATACTCAAGGGAGATTCAAATCGAAGTATGTCACGGTCCGTAGGCTCCATCCGGAGGGTTTTGATGCTCAGGCTGGTACACATACAGAGGATAAACGACCAAGTAGATACTTGGAAATTGGCTCTAATTAGGGAAGTAGATTCTTAGGGCAGTCCATCATCAGAAGAGTCCATGCTTATTGAGTTTCTGTGTATCACTGGCTACACACAAGGATTCCATGATCAAGAGTGTATATTCCTTGAACCTTTATGTTCAGGATATTCCACACTCATTGGTCCATGCAGAGTGTTGGTGTTTCTCAAAATGGCTCCATTATCAGAGGATATTCATATTCAGAAAAGTGTAGGATCCCATGATGTCATGCTCATGAGGTAGGGTCTACGGTCTGAAGTAGCAGAGTCAGCCAGGTTGCTGATCAGGGGCCGAGAAGAACATTTTCAGTTGTTATACATGTTCAGTGTTATACATGATCAAGAGGGGCTAAGATCACGGTAGTTTAGATTCACAGAATACATGATTAGGGGGATGGACTATTAAGAGCGTCCATGCTCAGGAAGGTACTCGTATGTTGTTACACAAATTCACAATGGTACAGCCCCAGGATGAACTAAGATCAAGGAAATGACAGGATTCCATGTATTTACGTCAACAATTCTATGGATATGCTTAGAAATGACTTCAGTGCGTGATTCCATGTTCAGAAGGGTCCTTTCTCAGATTCTTTAAGCTCAGGATGTCCCACAGGAAAGAATTCCATGTTCTTGTGGATACATTTTCTGAAGCGTGTCATTCTCAGAGTCGTTCACATTCAAAAGGCTACATGCTCAGCAGAATCAGCACTCAAGAAAGTATGAGTTATTATATCAAACACAATCAAGAGGATACATGCTCAAGTGGGGCTGTGTTAAGGGGAGGTTACAATCAAAGCAAGCCATGATTAAGGGAAGAGACAATTAGAGGATTCATGTTCAGGAAGGTACAGGGAAAGGGGTTCCATAAAATCACAACAGAACATTCTCTAGGTAAACAACAATCAGGGAAATTCATACTTACAGAATTCCATGAACAGAAATGTCCACTCTTCGTCGAAGATTCATGCTTAGATGTCATTGTGGTCATTGATTCCATGTTGAGGAGATTCATGTTCATGATGTTAATCCTCAAGTTATCCACACAACAGAGGCCATGGATAGGGTGTTTATTGTCAGGAGTGTTTCACTCTTAGTGCGGGTCATCATTCAAACGTGTCCATGCGCATAATTTTACACGTTCAGGCACTAAACATCAAGAAGAGGGTATATTCTCAAGTGGCGCGATATTCAAGTGAGATTTAAATAGTAGTATGTCCCAGTCGGTAGGGTTCATGCGCAGGCTGGTACACATTCGTGGCATAAGCAAGTAGGTACATATGGAAAGTATCTCCAATTAGACAAGTCGATTCTTAGTGCAGCCCCTGATCAGAAGTGTCCACACTTCTTGAGTTGCTGTTTATCATTGATTACGCCCAAGGATTCCATGATCAGGAGTGTATATTCCCTGGACCTTTCTGTTCAGGATATTCCACACTCATGGGTCCATGTTGAGTGTCGGTTTTCTCAGAATGGTTGCATTAGAAGGGCACATCCATATTCAGAATGGTGTAGGATCACATGGGTTCACGACCATGGGGACGGGTCTATGGTCTGAAGGTACATAGCCAGCTCTCTGCTCAGGCCTTTCATGCTCAGAAAACCACATATTCTGTTCTTAAACACAATCAGTGGTATACAGAATCCAGAGGGACTGAGAGCACGGTAGTTTAAATTCACAGAATACATGTTTAGATGGGTCGCATGTTAGAGCCTCCGTGCTCAGGAAGGTACTTGTTTGTTGTTACCCAAAATCACACAGGTATATTCTCAGGATGAACTAGGAGCAAGGAAATGATTGCAGCATTCCATGATGTACACATCAAGGATTCCTAGGTGTGTGCTTAGAAATGACGGGGCTCATTGATTCCATGTACAGAAGGGGCCATTCTCAGATTGTTTAAGCTCAGGATGTCCCACTGGAAGACATTCCATGGCCTAGGGGATACATTTTCTGAAGTGTGTCATTCTCGGAGCCATTCCAATTAAAAAGGCTCCGAGGTCAGTAGACTCCACGCTCAGGAAAGCATGGGTTATTATATTACACATAATGTAGAGGGTACATACTCAAGTGGGGCTATGTTAAGGGGAGATGAATATCAAAGCAAGCCATGATCAGGAGAGTCTACAGTTAGGGGTTCCATGCTCAAGAAGGTACATGTACACGGTTACACAAAAGTCAGAAAACAACATTCTCAGAGGAAACAAGGGCCAAAGAAATGAATACTTACAGAATCCCATGAACAGCAACTCAAGAAGTGTGGACACTTCTGGATCTTGGTACATGCTTAGATGTTTTCGTGCTCATTGATTCCATGTCCAGGAGGGTCCATGCTCAGGTTGTTGAAGCTCGGGATGTTCCACATGAGCATGGTTAGGGCGTTTCATTATCCAAAGTGCATTATCCTTAGAGGGGTCCATATGCAAATGGTTCCATGCACAGCAGAATCCATGCTCAGCAATGTACATGTTCAGATTGAACATATAATCAAGACGGTACATGCTCAAAGGGAACTAACTAGAAGGGAGATTAACATCAAAGCGAGGCAGGAGAACAATTGTCTACAATTAGTGATTACATGTTCGAGTACTTACATGTACAGGGTTCAGACAAAATCACAACAGAACATTCTCTGGGCAAAAAACAATCAAGGAATTTAGTACTCACGGTATTCTATGAGCGGCAATCTCCACTCTTCTTAGATTCATGGTTAGATCTGCTTGCGGAAATTGATTCCACGTTCAGGCAATCCATGTTCACAGTGTGGATCCTCAAGTTATCCACCCAAGAGGGGCCAAAGATAGGGTACTTATTCTCACGAGTGTTTTATTCTTGGTGTGGGTCATTATTCAAATGTTTCCATGCACATAATTTTACATGTTCAGGCATTAAACATCAAGAAGTGGGTGTATTCTCAAGTGGCGTGACATTCAAGTGAGATTAAAAAAGCAGTATGTCACGGTCAGTAGGCTTCATGCTGAGGGTTTTGATGCTCATGCTGGTACACATTCAGGGCATAAACAAGTAGGCACATACTGCAAAGTGGCTCTAAGGAAGGAAGTTGACTCTCGGTGCTGCCCATGATCAGAAGTGTCCACACTTCTTGAGTTGCTGTTTATCACTGATCACGTCCAAGGGTTCCATGATCAAGAGTATATAATCCCCGGACCTTTCTGTTCAGGATATTCAACACTCAGGGGTCGATGCTGAGTGTCGGTATTTCTCAAAATGCTTCCATTATAAGAGGACATGCGTACTCAAAATGTTGTAAAATCACATGGGTTCATGCCCGTGAGGAAGGCTCTATGGTCTGAAGGTACATAGCCAGCTCTCTGATCAGGCCTTCCATGCTTAGAAAACTATATATTCTGGTCTTATACACAATCGGTGGTATACATGATCAAGAGGGGCTTAAGATCACGGTAGCTTAAATTCACAGAATACATGAATAGAGGCGTCGACCTTCAAAGCCTCCATACTCAGGAAGGTACTTGTATGTTGTTACTCAAAATCACACAGGTATATTCTCAGGGTGAACGAGGATCAAGGAAATTATGGCAGCATTCCATGGATGTACAGGTCAAGGATTCCTAGGGATATGCTTAGAAATGACGGGGCTCACTGATTCCATATTTCGAAGGGTCCATTCTCAGAGTGATGAAGCTCAAGCTGTCACACAGGCAGATACCCCATGGTCTTGGGGATACATTTTCTGAAGCGTGTCATTCTCAGAGTCGTTCAAATTCAAAAGGCTCCATGGTCAACAGAATGCATGCTCAGGAAAGTATGAGTTATTAAATTACACATAATCTACAAGATACATGCTCAAGTGGGCTACATTAAGGGGAGGTTACAATCAAAGAAGGTCAGGATCAGGGGAATATACAATTAGGCTTTTCATGCAAACGAAGGTACAGGAAAAGGGATTACACAAAACCGCAAAATAACATTTCCAAGTTAAACTAGGATCAAGGAAATTAAGACTTACAGAATTCCAATTGAAAAATGTCCACTCTTCTTACGTTCATGCATACATGTAATTGAGGTCATTCATTCCACGTTCAGGGGATCCATGTCCCCGGTGTTGATCCTCAAGTTATGCACACTAGAGTGGCCATGGGTAAGCTGTTTGTTCTCCTAAGCGTTTTATTCTCAGTGTGTGTCCTTACTGAAACCTTTTCATGCACAGAATTTACATGTTTAGGTTTTAAATATCAAGAAAAGGGTATATGCTCAAGTGACGCGATACTCAAGGGAGATTCAAATCGAAGTATGTCACGGTCCGTAGGCTCCATCCGGAGGGTTTTGATGCTCAGGCTGGTACACATACAGAGGATAAACGACCAAGTAGATACTTGGAAATTGGCTCTAATTAGGGAAGTAGATTCTTAGGGCAGTCCATCATCAGAAGAGTCCATGCTTATTGAGTTTCTGTGTATCACTGGCTACACACAAGGATTCCATGATCAAGAGTGTATATTCCTTGAACCTTTATGTTCAGGATATTCCACACTCATTGGTCCATGCAGAGTGTTGGTGTTTCTCAAAATGGCTCCATTATCAGAGGATATTCATATTCAGAAAAGTGTAGGATCCCATGATGTCATGCTCATGAGGTAGGGTCTACGGTCTGAAGTAGCAGAGTCAGCCAGGTTGCTGATCAGGGGCCGAGAAGAACATTTTCAGTTGTTATACATGTTCAGTGTTATACATGATCAAGAGGGGCTAAGATCACGGTAGTTTAGATTCACAGAATACATGATTAGGGGGATGGACTATTAAGAGCGTCCATGCTCAGGAAGGTACTCGTATGTTGTTACACAAATTCACAATGGTACAGCCCCAGGATGAACTAAGATCAAGGAAATGACAGGATTCCATGTATTTACGTCAACAATTCTATGGATATGCTTAGAAATGACTTCAGTGCGTGATTCCATGTTCAGAAGGGTCCTTTCTCAGATTCTTTAAGCTCAGGATGTCCCACAGGAAAGAATTCCATGTTCTTGTGGATACATTTTCTGAAGCGTGTCATTCTCAGAGTCGTTCACATTCAAAAGGCTACATGCTCAGCAGAATCAGCACTCAAGAAAGTATGAGTTATTATATCAAACACAATCAAGAGGATACATGCTCAAGTGGGGCTGTGTTAAGGGGAGGTTACAATCAAAGCAAGCCATGATTAAGGGAAGAGACAATTAGAGGATTCATGTTCAGGAAGGTACAGGGAAAGGGGTTCCATAAAATCACAACAGAACATTCTCTAGGTAAACAACAATCAGGGAAATTCATACTTACAGAATTCCATGAACAGAAATGTCCACTCTTCGTCGAAGATTCATGCTTAGATGTCATTGTGGTCATTGATTCCATGTTGAGGAGATTCATGTTCATGATGTTAATCCTCAAGTTATCCACACAACAGAGGCCATGGATAGGGTGTTTATTGTCAGGAGTGTTTCACTCTTAGTGCGGGTCATCATTCAAACGTGTCCATGCGCATAATTTTACACGTTCAGGCACTAAACATCAAGAAGAGGGTATATTCTCAAGTGGCGCGATATTCAAGTGAGATTTAAATAGTAGTATGTCCCAGTCGGTAGGGTTCATGCGCAGGCTGGTACACATTCGTGGCATAAGCAAGTAGGTACATATGGAAAGTATCTCCAATTAGACAAGTCGATTCTTAGTGCAGCCCCTGATCAGAAGTGTCCACACTTCTTGAGTTGCTGTTTATCATTGATTACGCCCAAGGATTCCATGATCAGGAGTGTATATTCCCTGGACCTTTCTGTTCAGGATATTCCACACTCATGGGTCCATGTTGAGTGTCGGTTTTCTCAGAATGGTTGCATTAGAAGGGCACATCCATATTCAGAATGGTGTAGGATCACATGGGTTCACGACCATGGGGACGGGTCTATGGTCTGAAGGTACATAGCCAGCTCTCTGCTCAGGCCTTTCATGCTCAGAAAACCACATATTCTGTTCTTAAACACAATCAGTGGTATACAGAATCCAGAGGGACTGAGAGCACGGTAGTTTAAATTCACAGAATACATGTTTAGATGGGTCGCATGTTAGAGCCTCCGTGCTCAGGAAGGTACTTGTTTGTTGTTACCCAAAATCACACAGGTATATTCTCAGGATGAACTAGGAGCAAGGAAATGATTGCAGCATTCCATGATGTACACATCAAGGATTCCTAGGTGTGTGCTTAGAAATGACGGGGCTCATTGATTCCATGTACAGAAGGGGCCATTCTCAGATTGTTTAAGCTCAGGATGTCCCACTGGAAGACATTCCATGGCCTAGGGGATACATTTTCTGAAGTGTGTCATTCTCGGAGCCATTCCAATTAAAAAGGCTCCGAGGTCAGTAGACTCCACGCTCAGGAAAGCATGGGTTATTATATTACACATAATGTAGAGGGTACATACTCAAGTGGGGCTATGTTAAGGGGAGATGAATATCAAAGCAAGCCATGATCAGGAGAGTCTACAGTTAGGGGTTCCATGCTCAAGAAGGTACATGTACACGGTTACACAAAAGTCAGAAAACAACATTCTCAGAGGAAACAAGGGCCAAAGAAATGAATACTTACAGAATCCCATGAACAGCAACTCAAGAAGTGTGGACACTTCTGGATCTTGGTACATGCTTAGATGTTTTCGTGCTCATTGATTCCATGTCCAGGAGGGTCCATGCTCAGGTTGTTGAAGCTCGGGATGTTCCACATGAGCATGGTTAGGGCGTTTCATTATCCAAAGTGCATTATCCTTAGAGGGGTCCATATGCAAATGGTTCCATGCACAGCAGAATCCATGCTCAGCAATGTACATGTTCAGATTGAACATATAATCAAGACGGTACATGCTCAAAGGGAACTAACTAGAAGGGAGATTAACATCAAAGCGAGGCAGGAGAACAATTGTCTACAATTAGTGATTACATGTTCGAGTACTTACATGTACAGGGTTCAGACAAAATCACAACAGAACATTCTCTGGGCAAAAAACAATCAAGGAATTTAGTACTCACGGTATTCTATGAGCGGCAATCTCCACTCTTCTTAGATTCATGGTTAGATCTGCTTGCGGAAATTGATTCCACGTTCAGGCAATCCATGTTCACAGTGTGGATCCTCAAGTTATCCACCCAAGAGGGGCCAAAGATAGGGTACTTATTCTCACGAGTGTTTTATTCTTGGTGTGGGTCATTATTCAAATGTTTCCATGCACATAATTTTACATGTTCAGGCATTAAACATCAAGAAGTGGGTGTATTCTCAAGTGGCGTGACATTCAAGTGAGATTAAAAAAGCAGTATGTCACGGTCAGTAGGCTTCATGCTGAGGGTTTTGATGCTCATGCTGGTACACATTCAGGGCATAAACAAGTAGGCACATACTGCAAAGTGGCTCTAAGGAAGGAAGTTGACTCTCGGTGCTGCCCATGATCAGAAGTGTCCACACTTCTTGAGTTGCTGTTTATCACTGATCACGTCCAAGGGTTCCATGATCAAGAGTATATAATCCCCGGACCTTTCTGTTCAGGATATTCAACACTCAGGGGTCGATGCTGAGTGTCGGTATTTCTCAAAATGCTTCCATTATAAGAGGACATGCGTACTCAAAATGTTGTAAAATCACATGGGTTCATGCCCGTGAGGAAGGCTCTATGGTCTGAAGGTACATAGCCAGCTCTCTGATCAGGCCTTCCATGCTTAGAAAACTATATATTCTGGTCTTATACACAATCGGTGGTATACATGATCAAGAGGGGCTTAAGATCACGGTAGCTTAAATTCACAGAATACATGAATAGAGGCGTCGACCTTCAAAGCCTCCATACTCAGGAAGGTACTTGTATGTTGTTACTCAAAATCACACAGGTATATTCTCAGGGTGAACGAGGATCAAGGAAATTATGGCAGCATTCCATGGATGTACAGGTCAAGGATTCCTAGGGATATGCTTAGAAATGACGGGGCTCACTGATTCCATATTTCGAAGGGTCCATTCTCAGAGTGATGAAGCTCAAGCTGTCACACAGGCAGATACCCCATGGTCTTGGGGATACATTTTCTGAAGCGTGTCATTCTCAGAGTCGTTCAAATTCAAAAGGCTCCATGGTCAACAGAATGCATGCTCAGGAAAGTATGAGTTATTAAATTACACATAATCTACAAGATACATGCTCAAGTGGGCTACATTAAGGGGAGGTTACAATCAAAGAAGGTCAGGATCAGGGGAATATACAATTAGGCTTTTCATGCAAACGAAGGTACAGGAAAAGGGATTACACAAAACCGCAAAATAACATTTCCAAGTTAAACTAGGATCAAGGAAATTAAGACTTACAGAATTCCAATTGAAAAATGTCCACTCTTCTTACGTTCATGCATACATGTAATTGAGGTCATTCATTCCACGTTCAGGGGATCCATGTCCCCGGTGTTGATCCTCAAGTTATGCACACTAGAGTGGCCATGGGTAAGCTGTTTGTTCTCCTAAGCGTTTTATTCTCAGTGTGTGTCCTTACTGAAACCTTTTCATGCACAGAATTTACATGTTTAGGTTTTAAATATCAAGAAAAGGGTATATGCTCAAGTGACGCGATACTCAAGGGAGATTCAAATCGAAGTATGTCACGGTCCGTAGGCTCCATCCGGAGGGTTTTGATGCTCAGGCTGGTACACATACAGAGGATAAACGACCAAGTAGATACTTGGAAATTGGCTCTAATTAGGGAAGTAGATTCTTAGGGCAGTCCATCATCAGAAGAGTCCATGCTTATTGAGTTTCTGTGTATCACTGGCTACACACAAGGATTCCATGATCAAGAGTGTATATTCCTTGAACCTTTATGTTCAGGATATTCCACACTCATTGGTCCATGCAGAGTGTTGGTGTTTCTCAAAATGGCTCCATTATCAGAGGATATTCATATTCAGAAAAGTGTAGGATCCCATGATGTCATGCTCATGAGGTAGGGTCTACGGTCTGAAGTAGCAGAGTCAGCCAGGTTGCTGATCAGGGGCCGAGAAGAACATTTTCAGTTGTTATACATGTTCAGTGTTATACATGATCAAGAGGGGCTAAGATCACGGTAGTTTAGATTCACAGAATACATGATTAGGGGGATGGACTATTAAGAGCGTCCATGCTCAGGAAGGTACTCGTATGTTGTTACACAAATTCACAATGGTACAGCCCCAGGATGAACTAAGATCAAGGAAATGACAGAATTCCATGTATTTACGTCAACAGTTCTATGGATATGCTTAGAAATGACTTCAGTGCGTGATTCCATGTTCAGAAGGGTCCTTTCTCAGATTCTTTAAGCTCAGGATGTCCCACAGGAAAGAATTCCATGTTCTTGTGGATACATTTTCTGAAGCGTGTCATTCTCAGAGTCATTCACATTCAAAAGGCTACATGCTCAGCAGAATCAGCACTCAAGAAAGTATGAGTTATTATATCAAACACAATCAAGAGGATACATGCTCAAGTGGGGCTGTGTTAAGGGGAGGTTACAATCAAAGCAAGCCATGATTAAGGGAAGAGACAATTAGAGGATTCATGTTCAGGAAGGTACAGGGAAAGGGGTTCCATAAAATCACAACAGAACATTCTCTAGGTAAACAACAATCAGGGAAATTCATACTTACAGAATTCCATGAACAGAAATGTCCACTCTTCGTCGAAGATTCATGCTTAGATGTCATTGTGGTCATTGATTCCATGTTGAGGAGATTCATGTTCATGATGTTAATCCTCAAGTTATCCACACAACAGAGGCCATGGATAGGGTGTTTATTGTCAGGAGTGTTTCACTCTTAGTGCGGGTCATCATTCAAACGTGTCCATGCGCATAATTTTACACGTTCAGGCACTAAACATCAAGAAGAGGGTATATTCTCAAGTGGCGCGATATTCAAGTGAGATTTAAATAGTAGTATGTCCCAGTCGGTAGGGTTCATGCGCAGGCTGGTACACATTCGTGGCATAAGCAAGTAGGTACATATGGAAAGTATCTCCAATTAGACAAGTCGATTCTTAGTGCAGCCCCTGATCAGAAGTGTCCACACTTCTTGAGTTGCTGTTTATCATTGATTACGCCCAAGGATTCCATGATCAGGAGTGTATATTCCCTGGACCTTTCTGTTCAGGATATTCCACACTCATGGGTCCATGTTGAGTGTCGGTTTTCTCAGAATGGTTGCATTAGAAGGGCACATCCATATTCAGAATGGTGTAGGATCACATGGGTTCACGACCATGGGGACGGGTCTATGGTCTGAAGGTACATAGCCAGCTCTCTGCTCAGGCCTTTCATGCTCAGAAAACCACATATTCTGTTCTTAAACACAATCAGTGGTATACAGAATCCAGAGGGACTGAGAGCACGGTAGTTTAAATTCACAGAATACATGTTTAGATGGGTCGCATGTTAGAGCCTCCGTGCTCAGGAAGGTACTTGTTTGTTGTTACCCAAAATCACACAGGTATATTCTCAGGATGAACTAGGAGCAAGGAAATGATTGCAGCATTCCATGATGTACACATCAAGGATTCCTAGGTGTGTGCTTAGAAATGACGGGGCTCATTGATTCCATGTACAGAAGGGGCCATTCTCAGATTGTTTAAGCTCAGGATGTCCCACTGGAAGACATTCCATGGCCTAGGGGATACATTTTCTGAAGTGTGTCATTCTCGGAGCCATTCCAATTAAAAAGGCTCCGAGGTCAGTAGACTCCACGCTCAGGAAAGCATGGGTTATTATATTACACATAATGTAGAGGGTACATACTCAAGTGGGGCTATGTTAAGGGGAGATGAATATCAAAGCAAGCCATGATCAGGAGAGTCTACAGTTAGGGGTTCCATGCTCAAGAAGGTACATGTACACGGTTACACAAAAGTCAGAAAACAACATTCTCAGAGGAAACAAGGGCCAAAGAAATGAATACTTACAGAATCCCATGAACAGCAACTCAAGAAGTGTGGACACTTCTGGATCTTGGTACATGCTTAGATGTTTTCGTGCTCATTGATTCCATGTCCAGGAGGGTCCATGCTCAGGTTGTTGAAGCTCGGGATGTTCCACATGAGCATGGTTAGGGCGTTTCATTATCCAAAGTGCATTATCCTTAGAGGGGTCCATATGCAAATGGTTCCATGCACAGCAGAATCCATGCTCAGCAATGTACATGTTCAGATTGAACATATAATCAAGACGGTACATGCTCAAAGGGAACTAACTAGAAGGGAGATTAACATCAAAGCGAGGCAGGAGAACAATTGTCTACAATTAGTGATTACATGTTCGAGTACTTACATGTACAGGGTTCAGACAAAATCACAACAGAACATTCTCTGGGCAAAAAACAATCAAGGAATTTAGTACTCACGGTATTCTATGAGCGGCAATCTCCACTCTTCTTAGATTCATGGTTAGATCTGCTTGCGGAAATTGATTCCACGTTCAGGCAATCCATGTTCACAGTGTGGATCCTCAAGTTATCCACCCAAGAGGGGCCAAAGATAGGGTACTTATTCTCACGAGTGTTTTATTCTTGGTGTGGGTCATTATTCAAATGTTTCCATGCACATAATTTTACATGTTCAGGCATTAAACATCAAGAAGTGGGTGTATTCTCAAGTGGCGTGACATTCAAGTGAGATTAAAAAAGCAGTATGTCACGGTCAGTAGGCTTCATGCTGAGGGTTTTGATGCTCATGCTGGTACACATTCAGGGCATAAACAAGTAGGCACATACTGCAAAGTGGCTCTAAGGAAGGAAGTTGACTCTCGGTGCTGCCCATGATCAGAAGTGTCCACACTTCTTGAGTTGCTGTTTATCACTGATCACGTCCAAGGGTTCCATGATCAAGAGTATATAATCCCCGGACCTTTCTGTTCAGGATATTCAACACTCAGGGGTCGATGCTGAGTGTCGGTATTTCTCAAAATGCTTCCATTATAAGAGGACATGCGTACTCAAAATGTTGTAAAATCACATGGGTTCATGCCCGTGAGGAAGGCTCTATGGTCTGAAGGTACATAGCCAGCTCTCTGATCAGGCCTTCCATGCTTAGAAAACTATATATTCTGGTCTTATACACAATCGGTGGTATACATGATCAAGAGGGGCTTAAGATCACGGTAGCTTAAATTCACAGAATACATGAATAGAGGCGTCGACCTTCAAAGCCTCCATACTCAGGAAGGTACTTGTATGTTGTTACTCAAAATCACACAGGTATATTCTCAGGGTGAACGAGGATCAAGGAAATTATGGCAGCATTCCATGGATGTACAGGTCAAGGATTCCTAGGGATATGCTTAGAAATGACGGGGCTCACTGATTCCATATTTCGAAGGGTCCATTCTCAGAGTGATGAAGCTCAAGCTGTCACACAGGCAGATACCCCATGGTCTTGGGGATACATTTTCTGAAGCGTGTCATTCTCAGAGTCGTTCAAATTCAAAAGGCTCCATGGTCAACAGAATGCATGCTCAGGAAAGTATGAGTTATTAAATTACACATAATCTACAAGATACATGCTCAAGTGGGCTACATTAAGGGGAGGTTACAATCAAAGAAGGTCAGGATCAGGGGAATATACAATTAGGCTTTTCATGCAAACGAAGGTACAGGAAAAGGGATTACACAAAACCGCAAAATAACATTTCCAAGTTAAACTAGGATCAAGGAAATTAAGACTTACAGAATTCCAATTGAAAAATGTCCACTCTTCTTACGTTCATGCATACATGTAATTGAGGTCATTCATTCCACGTTCAGGGGATCCATGTCCCCGGTGTTGATCCTCAAGTTATGCACACTAGAGTGGCCATGGGTAAGCTGTTTGTTCTCCTAAGCGTTTTATTCTCAGTGTGTGTCCTTACTGAAACCTTTTCATGCACAGAATTTACATGTTTAGGTTTTAAATATCAAGAAAAGGGTATATGCTCAAGTGACGCGATACTCAAGGGAGATTCAAATCGAAGTATGTCACGGTCCGTAGGCTCCATCCGGAGGGTTTTGATGCTCAGGCTGGTACACATACAGAGGATAAACGACCAAGTAGATACTTGGAAATTGGCTCTAATTAGGGAAGTAGATTCTTAGGGCAGTCCATCATCAGAAGAGTCCATGCTTATTGAGTTTCTGTGTATCACTGGCTACACACAAGGATTCCATGATCAAGAGTGTATATTCCTTGAACCTTTATGTTCAGGGTATTCCACACTCATTGGTCCATGCAGAGTGTTGGTGTTTCTCAAAATGGCTCCATTATCAGAGGATATTCATATTCAGAAAAGTGTAGGATCCCATGATGTCATGCTCATGAGGTAGGGTCTACGGTCTGAAGTAGCAGAGTCAGCCAGGTTGCTGATCAGGGGCCGAGAAGAACATTTTCAGTTGTTATACATGTTCAGTGTTATACATGATCAAGAGGGGCTAAGATCACGGTAGTTTAGATTCACAGAATACATGATTAGGGGGATGGACTATTAAGAGCGTCCATGCTCAGGAAGGTACTCGTATGTTGTTACACAAATTCACAATGGTACAGCCCCAGGATGAACTAAGATCAAGGAAATGACAGAATTCCATGTATTTACGTCAACAGTTCTATGGATATGCTTAGAAATGACTTCAGTGCGTGATTCCATGTTCAGAAGGGTCCTTTCTCAGATTCTTTAAGCTCAGGATGTCCCACAGGAAAGAATTCCATGTTCTTGTGGATACATTTTCTGAAGCGTGTCATTCTCAGAGTCGTTCACATTCAAAAGGCTACATGCTCAGCAGAATCAGCACTCAAGAAAGTATGAGTTATTATATCAAACACAATCAAGAGGATACATGCTCAAGTGGGGCTGTGTTAAGGGGAGGTTACAATCAAAGCAAGCCATGATTAAGGGAAGAGACAATTAGAGGATTCATGTTCAGGAAGGTACAGGGAAAGGGGTTCCATAAAATCACAACAGAACATTCTCTAGGTAAACAACAATCAGGGAAATTCATACTTACAGAATTCCATGAACAGAAATGTCCACTCTTCGTCGAAGATTCATGCTTAGATGTCATTGTGGTCATTGATTCCATGTTGAGGAGATTCATGTTCATGATGTTAATCCTCAAGTTATCCACACAACAGAGGCCATGGATAGGGTGTTTATTGTCAGGAGTGTTTCACTCTTAGTGCGGGTCATCATTCAAACGTGTCCATGCGCATAATTTTACACGTTCAGGCACTAAACATCAAGAAGAGGGTATATTCTCAAGTGGCGCGATATTCAAGTGAGATTGAAATAGTAGTATGTCCCAGTCGGTAGGGTTCATGCGCAGGCTGGTACACATTCGTGGCATAAGCAAGTAGGTACATATGGAAAGTATCTCCAATTAGACAAGTCGATTCTTAGTGCAGCCCCTGATCAGAAGTGTCCACACTTCTTGAGTTGCTGTTTATCATTGATTACGCCCAAGGATTCCATGATCAGGAGTGTATATTCCCTGGACCTTTCTGTTCAGGATATTCCACACTCATGGGTCCATGTTGAGTGTCGGTTTTCTCAGAATGGTTGCATTAGAAGGGCACATCCATATTCAGAATGGTGTAGGATCACATGGGTTCACGACCATGGGGACGGGTCTATGGTCTGAAGGTACATAGCCAGCTCTCTGCTCAGGCCTTTCATGCTCAGAAAACCACATATTCTGTTCTTAAACACAATCAGTGGTATACAGAATCCAGAGGGACTGAGAGCACGGTAGTTTAAATTCACAGAATACATGTTTAGATGGGTCGCATGTTAGAGCCTCCGTGCTCAGGAAGGTACTTGTTTGTTGTTACCCAAAATCACACAGGTATATTCTCAGGATGAACTAGGAGCAAGGAAATGATTGCAGCATTCCATGATGTACACATCAAGGATTCCTAGGTGTGTGCTTAGAAATGACGGGGCTCATTGATTCCATGTACAGAAGGGGCCATTCTCAGATTGTTTAAGCTCAGGATGTCCCACTGGAAGACATTCCATGGCCTAGGGGATACATTTTCTGAAGTGTGTCATTCTCGGAGCCATTCCAATTAAAAAGGCTCCGAGGTCAGTAGACTCCACGCTCAGGAAAGCATGGGTTATTATATTACACATAATGTAGAGGGTACATACTCAAGTGGGGCTATGTTAAGGGGAGATGAATATCAAAGCAAGCCATGATCAGGAGAGTCTACAGTTAGGGGTTCCATGCTCAAGAAGGTACATGTACACGGTTACACAAAAGTCAGAAAACAACATTCTCAGAGGAAACAAGGGCCAAAGAAATGAATACTTACAGAATCCCATGAACAGCAACTCAAGAAGTGTGGACACTTCTGGATCTTGGTACATGCTTAGATGTTTTCGTGCTCATTGATTCCATGTCCAGGAGGGTCCATGCTCAGGTTGTTGAAGCTCGGGATGTTCCACATGAGCATGGTTAGGGCGTTTCATTATCCAAAGTGCATTATCCTTAGAGGGGTCCATATGCAAATGGTTCCATGCACAGCAGAATCCATGCTCAGCAATGTACATGTTCAGATTGAACATATAATCAAGACGGTACATGCTCAAAGGGAACTAACTAGAAGGGAGATTAACATCAAAGCGAGGCAGGAGAACAATTGTCTACAATTAGTGATTACATGTTCGAGTACTTACATGTACAGGGTTCAGACAAAATCACAACAGAACATTCTCTGGGCAAAAAACAATCAAGGAATTTAGTACTCACGGTATTCTATGAGCGGCAATCTCCACTCTTCTTAGATTCATGGTTAGATCTGCTTGCGGAAATTGATTCCACGTTCAGGCAATCCATGTTCACAGTGTGGATCCTCAAGTTATCCACCCAAGAGGGGCCAAAGATAGGGTACTTATTCTCACGAGTGTTTTATTCTTGGTGTGGGTCATTATTCAAATGTTTCCATGCACATAATTTTACATGTTCAGGCATTAAACATCAAGAAGTGGGTGTATTCTCAAGTGGCGTGACATTCAAGTGAGATTAAAAAAGCAGTATGTCACGGTCAGTAGGCTTCATGCTGAGGGTTTTGATGCTCATGCTGGTACACATTCAGGGCATAAACAAGTAGGCACATACTGCAAAGTGGCTCTAAGGAAGGAAGTTGACTCTCGGTGCTGCCCATGATCAGAAGTGTCCACACTTCTTGAGTTGCTGTTTATCACTGATCACGTCCAAGGGTTCCATGATCAAGAGTATATAATCCCCGGACCTTTCTGTTCAGGATATTCAACACTCAGGGGTCGATGCTGAGTGTCGGTATTTCTCAAAATGCTTCCATTATAAGAGGACATGCGTACTCAAAATGTTGTAAAATCACATGGGTTCATGCCCGTGAGGAAGGCTCTATGGTCTGAAGGTACATAGCCAGCTCTCTGATCAGGCCTTCCATGCTTAGAAAACTATATATTCTGGTCTTATACACAATCGGTGGTATACATGATCAAGAGGGGCTTAAGATCACGGTAGCTTAAATTCACAGAATACATGAATAGAGGCGTCGACCTTCAAAGCCTCCATACTCAGGAAGGTACTTGTATGTTGTTACTCAAAATCACACAGGTATATTCTCAGGGTGAACGAGGATCAAGGAAATTATGGCAGCATTCCATGGATGTACAGGTCAAGGATTCCTAGGGATATGCTTAGAAATGACGGGGCTCACTGATTCCATATTTCGAAGGGTCCATTCTCAGAGTGATGAAGCTCAAGCTGTCACACAGGCAGATACCCCATGGTCTTGGGGATACATTTTCTGAAGCGTGTCATTCTCAGAGTCGTTCAAATTCAAAAGGCTCCATGGTCAACAGAATGCATGCTCAGGAAAGTATGAGTTATTAAATTACACATAATCTACAAGATACATGCTCAAGTGGGCTACATTAAGGGGAGGTTACAATCAAAGAAGGTCAGGATCAGGGGAATATACAATTAGGCTTTTCATGCAAACGAAGGTACAGGAAAAGGGATTACACAAAACCGCAAAATAACATTTCCAAGTTAAACTAGGATCAAGGAAATTAAGACTTACAGAATTCCAATTGAAAAATGTCCACTCTTCTTACGTTCATGCATACATGTAATTGAGGTCATTCATTCCACGTTCAGGGGATCCATGTCCCCGGTGTTGATCCTCAAGTTATGCACACTAGAGTGGCCATGGGTAAGCTGTTTGTTCTCCTAAGCGTTTTATTCTCAGTGTGTGTCCTTACTGAAACCTTTTCATGCACAGAATTTACATGTTTAGGTTTTAAATATCAAGAAAAGGGTATATGCTCAAGTGACGCGATACTCAAGGGAGATTCAAATCGAAGTATGTCACGGTCCGTAGGCTCCATCCGGAGGGTTTTGATGCTCAGGCTGGTACACATACAGAGGATAAACGACCAAGTAGATACTTGGAAATTGGCTCTAATTAGGGAAGTAGATTCTTAGGGCAGTCCATCATCAGAAGAGTCCATGCTTATTGAGTTTCTGTGTATCACTGGCTACACACAAGGATTCCATGATCAAGAGTGTATATTCCTTGAACCTTTATGTTCAGGGTATTCCACACTCATTGGTCCATGCAGAGTGTTGGTGTTTCTCAAAATGGCTCCATTATCAGAGGATATTCATATTCAGAAAAGTGTAGGATCCCATGATGTCATGCTCATGAGGTAGGGTCTACGGTCTGAAGTAGCAGAGTCAGCCAGGTTGCTGATCAGGGGCCGAGAAGAACATTTTCAGTTGTTATACATGTTCAGTGTTATACATGATCAAGAGGGGCTAAGATCACGGTAGTTTAGATTCACAGAATACATGATTAGGGGGATGGACTATTAAGAGCGTCCATGCTCAGGAAGGTACTCGTATGTTGTTACACAAATTCACAATGGTACAGCCCCAGGATGAACTAAGATCAAGGAAATGACAGGATTCCATGTATTTACGTCAACAATTCTATGGATATGCTTAGAAATGACTTCAGTGCGTGATTCCATGTTCAGAAGGGTCCTTTCTCAGATTCTTTAAGCTCAGGATGTCCCACAGGAAAGAATTCCATGTTCTTGTGGATACATTTTCTGAAGCGTGTCATTCTCAGAGTCGTTCACATTCAAAAGGCTACATGCTCAGCAGAATCAGCACTCAAGAAAGTATGAGTTATTATATCAAACACAATCAAGAGGATACATGCTCAAGTGGGGCTGTGTTAAGGGGAGGTTACAATCAAAGCAAGCCATGATTAAGGGAAGAGACAATTAGAGGATTCATGTTCAGGAAGGTACAGGGAAAGGGGTTCCATAAAATCACAACAGAACATTCTCTAGGTAAACAACAATCAGGGAAATTCATACTTACAGAATTCCATGAACAGAAATGTCCACTCTTCGTCGAAGATTCATGCTTAGATGTCATTGTGGTCATTGATTCCATGTTGAGGAGATTCATGTTCATGATGTTAATCCTCAAGTTATCCACACAACAGAGGCCATGGATAGGGTGTTTATTGTCAGGAGTGTTTCACTCTTAGTGCGGGTCATCATTCAAACGTGTCCATGCGCATAATTTTACACGTTCAGGCACTAAACATCAAGAAGAGGGTATATTCTCAAGTGGCGCGATATTCAAGTGAGATTGAAATAGTAGTATGTCCCAGTCGGTAGGGTTCATGCGCAGGCTGGTACACATTCGTGGCATAAGCAAGTAGGTACATATGGAAAGTATCTCCAATTAGACAAGTCGATTCTTAGTGCAGCCCCTGATCAGAAGTGTCCACACTTCTTGAGTTGCTGTTTATCATTGATTACGCCCAAGGATTCCATGATCAGGAGTGTATATTCCCTGGACCTTTCTGTTCAGGATATTCCACACTCATGGGTCCATGTTGAGTGTCGGTTTTCTCAGAATGGTTGCATTAGAAGGGCACATCCATATTCAGAATGGTGTAGGATCACATGGGTTCACGACCATGGGGACGGGTCTATGGTCTGAAGGTACATAGCCAGCTCTCTGCTCAGGCCTTTCATGCTCAGAAAACCACATATTCTGTTCTTAAACACAATCAGTGGTATACAGAATCCAGAGGGACTGAGAGCACGGTAGTTTAAATTCACAGAATACATGTTTAGATGGGTCGCATGTTAGAGCCTCCGTGCTCAGGAAGGTACTTGTTTGTTGTTACCCAAAATCACACAGGTATATTCTCAGGATGAACTAGGAGCAAGGAAATGATTGCAGCATTCCATGATGTACACATCAAGGATTCCTAGGTGTGTGCTTAGAAATGACGGGGCTCATTGATTCCATGTACAGAAGGGGCCATTCTCAGATTGTTTAAGCTCAGGATGTCCCACTGGAAGACATTCCATGGCCTAGGGGATACATTTTCTGAAGTGTGTCATTCTCGGAGCCATTCCAATTAAAAAGGCTCCGAGGTCAGTAGACTCCACGCTCCGGAAAGCATGGGTTATTATAATTACACATAATGTAGAGGGTACATACTCAAGTGGGGCTATGTTAAGGGGAGATGAATATCAAAGCAAGCCATGATCAGGAGAGTCTACAGTTAGGGGTTCCATGCTCAAGAAGGTACATGTACACGGTTACACAAAAGTCAGAAAACAACATTCTCAGAGGAAACAAGGGCCAAAGAAATGAATACTTACAGAATCCCATGAACAGCAACTCAAGAAGTGTGGACACTTCTGGATCTTGGTACATGCTTAGATGTTTTCGTGCTCATTGATTCCATGTCCAGGAGGGTCCATGCTCAGGTTGTTGAAGCTCGGGATGTTCCACATGAGCATGGTTAGGGCGTTTCATTATCCAAAGTGCATTATCCTTAGAGGGGTCCATATGCAAATGGTTCCATGCACAGCAGAATCCATGCTCAGCAATGTACATGTTCAGATTGAACATATAATCAAGACGGTACATGCTCAAAGGGAACTAACTAGAAGGGAGATTAACATCAAAGCGAGGCAGGAGAACAATTGTCTACAATTAGTGATTACATGTTCGAGTACTTACATGTACAGGGTTCAGACAAAATCACAACAGAACATTCTCTGGGCAAAAAACAATCAAGGAATTTAGTACTCACGGTATTCTATGAGCGGCAATCTCCACTCTTCTTAGATTCATGGTTAGATCTGCTTGCGGAAATTGATTCCACGTTCAGGCAATCCATGTTCACAGTGTGGATCCTCAAGTTATCCACCCAAGAGGGGCCAAAGATAGGGTACTTATTCTCACGAGTGTTTTATTCTTGGTGTGGGTCATTATTCAAATGTTTCCATGCACATAATTTTACATGTTCAGGCATTAAACATCAAGAAGTGGGTGTATTCTCAAGTGGCGTGACATTCAAGTGAGATTAAAAAAGCAGTATGTCACGGTCAGTAGGCTTCATGCTGAGGGTTTTGATGCTCATGCTGGTACACATTCAGGGCATAAACAAGTAGGCACATACTGCAAAGTGGCTCTAAGGAAGGAAGTTGACTCTCGGTGCTGCCCATGATCAGAAGTGTCCACACTTCTTGAGTTGCTGTTTATCACTGATCACGTCCAAGGGTTCCATGATCAAGAGTATATAATCCCCGGACCTTTCTGTTCAGGATATTCAACACTCAGGGGTCGATGCTGAGTGTCGGTATTTCTCAAAATGCTTCCATTATAAGAGGACATGCGTACTCAAAATGTTGTAAAATCACATGGGTTCATGCCCGTGAGGAAGGCTCTATGGTCTGAAGGTACATAGCCAGCTCTCTGATCAGGCCTTCCATGCTTAGAAAACTATATATTCTGGTCTTATACACAATCGGTGGTATACATGATCAAGAGGGGCTTAAGATCACGGTAGCTTAAATTCACAGAATACATGAATAGAGGCGTCGACCTTCAAAGCCTCCATACTCAGGAAGGTACTTGTATGTTGTTACTCAAAATCACACAGGTATATTCTCAGGGTGAACGAGGATCAAGGAAATTATGGCAGCATTCCATGGATGTACAGGTCAAGGATTCCTAGGGATATGCTTAGAAATGACGGGGCTCACTGATTCCATATTTCGAAGGGTCCATTCTCAGAGTGATGAAGCTCAAGCTGTCACACAGGCAGATACCCCATGGTCTTGGGGATACATTTTCTGAAGCGTGTCATTCTCAGAGTCGTTCAAATTCAAAAGGCTCCATGGTCAACAGAATGCATGCTCAGGAAAGTATGAGTTATTAAATTACACATAATCTACAAGATACATGCTCAAGTGGGCTACATTAAGGGGAGGTTACAATCAAAGAAGGTCAGGATCAGGGGAATATACAATTAGGCTTTTCATGCAAACGAAGGTACAGGAAAAGGGATTACACAAAACCGCAAAATAACATTTCCAAGTTAAACTAGGATCAAGGAAATTAAGACTTACAGAATTCCAATTGAAAAATGTCCACTCTTCTTACGTTCATGCATACATGTAATTGAGGTCATTCATTCCACGTTCAGGGGATCCATGTCCCCGGTGTTGATCCTCAAGTTATGCACACTAGAGTGGCCATGGGTAAGCTGTTTGTTCTCCTAAGCGTTTTATTCTCAGTGTGTGTCCTTACTGAAACCTTTTCATGCACAGAATTTACATGTTTAGGTTTTAAATATCAAGAAAAGGGTATATGCTCAAGTGACGCGATACTCAAGGGAGATTCAAATCGAAGTATGTCACGGTCCGTAGGCTCCATCCGGAGGGTTTTGATGCTCAGGCTGGTACACATACAGAGGATAAACGACCAAGTAGATACTTGGAAATTGGCTCTAATTAGGGAAGTAGATTCTTAGGGCAGTCCATCATCAGAAGAGTCCATGCTTATTGAGTTTCTGTGTATCACTGGCTACACACAAGGATTCCATGATCAAGAGTGTATATTCCTTGAACCTTTATGTTCAGGATATTCCACACTCATTGGTCCATGCAGAGTGTTGGTGTTTCTCAAAATGGCTCCATTATCAGAGGATATTCATATTCAGAAAAGTGTAGGATCCCATGATGTCATGCTCATGAGGTAGGGTCTACGGTCTGAAGTAGCAGAGTCAGCCAGGTTGCTGATCAGGGGCCGAGAAGAACATTTTCAGTTGTTATACATGTTCAGTGTTATACATGATCAAGAGGGGCTAAGATCACGGTAGTTTAGATTCACAGAATACATGATTAGGGGGATGGACTATTAAGAGCGTCCATGCTCAGGAAGGTACTCGTATGTTGTTACACAAATTCACAATGGTACAGCCCCAGGATGAACTAAGATCAAGGAAATGACAGAATTCCATGTATTTACGTCAACAGTTCTATGGATATGCTTAGAAATGACTTCAGTGCGTGATTCCATGTTCAGAAGGGTCCTTTCTCAGATTCTTTAAGCTCAGGATGTCCCACAGGAAAGAATTCCATGTTCTTGTGGATACATTTTCTGAAGCGTGTCATTCTCAGAGTCGTTCACATTCAAAAGGCTACATGCTCAGCAGAATCAGCACTCAAGAAAGTATGAGTTATTATATCAAACACAATCAAGAGGATACATGCTCAAGTGGGGCTGTGTTAAGGGGAGGTTACAATCAAAGCAAGCCATGATTAAGGGAAGAGACAATTAGAGGATTCATGTTCAGGAAGGTACAGGGAAAGGGGTTCCATAAAATCACAACAGAACATTCTCTAGGTAAACAACAATCAGGGAAATTCATACTTACAGAATTCCATGAACAGAAATGTCCACTCTTCGTCGAAGATTCATGCTTAGATGTCATTGTGGTCATTGATTCCATGTTGAGGAGATTCATGTTCATGATGTTAATCCTCAAGTTATCCACACAACAGAGGCCATGGATAGGGTGTTTATTGTCAGGAGTGTTTCACTCTTAGTGCGGGTCATCATTCAAACGTGTCCATGCGCATAATTTTACACGTTCAGGCACTAAACATCAAGAAGAGGGTATATTCTCAAGTGGCGCGATATTCAAGTGAGATTGAAATAGTAGTATGTCCCAGTCGGTAGGGTTCATGCGCAGGCTGGTACACATTCGTGGCATAAGCAAGTAGGTACATATGGAAAGTATCTCCAATTAGACAAGTCGATTCTTAGTGCAGCCCCTGATCAGAAGTGTCCACACTTCTTGAGTTGCTGTTTATCATTGATTACGCCCAAGGATTCCATGATCAGGAGTGTATATTCCCTGGACCTTTCTGTTCAGGATATTCCACACTCATGGGTCCATGTTGAGTGTCGGTTTTCTCAGAATGGTTGCATTAGAAGGGCACATCCATATTCAGAATGGTGTAGGATCACATGGGTTCACGACCATGGGGACGGGTCTATGGTCTGAAGGTACATAGCCAGCTCTCTGCTCAGGCCTTTCATGCTCAGAAAACCACATATTCTGTTCTTAAACACAATCAGTGGTATACAGAATCCAGAGGGACTGAGAGCACGGTAGTTTAAATTCACAGAATACATGTTTAGATGGGTCGCATGTTAGAGCCTCCGTGCTCAGGAAGGTACTTGTTTGTTGTTACCCAAAATCACACAGGTATATTCTCAGGATGAACTAGGAGCAAGGAAATGATTGCAGCATTCCATGATGTACACATCAAGGATTCCTAGGTGTGTGCTTAGAAATGACGGGGCTCATTGATTCCATGTACAGAAGGGGCCATTCTCAGATTGTTTAAGCTCAGGATGTCCCACTGGAAGACATTCCATGGCCTAGGGGATACATTTTCTGAAGTGTGTCATTCTCGGAGCCATTCCAATTAAAAAGGCTCCGAGGTCAGTAGACTCCACGCTCAGGAAAGCATGGGTTATTATAATTACACATAATGTAGAGGGTACATACTCAAGTGGGGCTATGTTAAGGGGAGATGAATATCAAAGCAAGCCATGATCAGGAGAGTCTACAGTTAGGGGTTCCATGCTCAAGAAGGTACATGTACACGGTTACACAAAAGTCAGAAAACAACATTCTCAGAGGAAACAAGGGCCAAAGAAATGAATACTTACAGAATCCCATGAACAGCAACTCAAGAAGTGTGGACACTTCTGGATCTTGGTACATGCTTAGATGTTTTCGTGCTCATTGATTCCATGTCCAGGAGGGTCCATGCTCAGGTTGTTGAAGCTCGGGATGTTCCACATGAGCATGGTTAGGGCGTTTCATTATCCAAAGTGCATTATCCTTAGAGGGGTCCATATGCAAATGGTTCCATGCACAGCAGAATCCATGCTCAGCAATGTACATGTTCAGATTGAACATATAATCAAGACGGTACATGCTCAAAGGGAACTAACTAGAAGGGAGATTAACATCAAAGCGAGGCAGGAGAACAATTGTCTACAATTAGTGATTACATGTTCGAGTACTTACATGTACAGGGTTCAGACAAAATCACAACAGAACATTCTCTGGGCAAAAAACAATCAAGGAATTTAGTACTCACGGTATTCTATGAGCGGCAATCTCCACTCTTCTTAGATTCATGGTTAGATCTGCTTGCGGAAATTGATTCCACGTTCAGGCAATCCATGTTCACAGTGTGGATCCTCAAGTTATCCACCCAAGAGGGGCCAAAGATAGGGTACTTATTCTCACGAGTGTTTTATTCTTGGTGTGGGTCATTATTCAAATGTTTCCATGCACATAATTTTACATGTTCAGGCATTAAACATCAAGAAGTGGGTGTATTCTCAAGTGGCGTGACATTCAAGTGAGATTAAAAAAGCAGTATGTCACGGTCAGTAGGCTTCATGCTGAGGGTTTTGATGCTCATGCTGGTACACATTCAGGGCATAAACAAGTAGGCACATACTGCAAAGTGGCTCTAAGGAAGGAAGTTGACTCTCGGTGCTGCCCATGATCAGAAGTGTCCACACTTCTTGAGTTGCTGTTTATCACTGATCACGTCCAAGGGTTCCATGATCAAGAGTATATAATCCCCGGACCTTTCTGTTCAGGATATTCAACACTCAGGGGTCGATGCTGAGTGTCGGTATTTCTCAAAATGCTTCCATTATAAGAGGACATGCGTACTCAAAATGTTGTAAAATCACATGGGTTCATGCCCGTGAGGAAGGCTCTATGGTCTGAAGGTACATAGCCAGCTCTCTGATCAGGCCTTCCATGCTTAGAAAACTATATATTCTGGTCTTATACACAATCGGTGGTATACATGATCAAGAGGGGCTTAAGATCACGGTAGCTTAAATTCACAGAATACATGAATAGAGGCGTCGACCTTCAAAGCCTCCATACTCAGGAAGGTACTTGTATGTTGTTACTCAAAATCACACAGGTATATTCTCAGGGTGAACGAGGATCAAGGAAATTATGGCAGCATTCCATGGATGTACAGGTCAAGGATTCCTAGGGATATGCTTAGAAATGACGGGGCTCACTGATTCCATATTTCGAAGGGTCCATTCTCAGAGTGATGAAGCTCAAGCTGTCACACAGGCAGATACCCCATGGTCTTGGGGATACATTTTCTGAAGCGTGTCATTCTCAGAGTCGTTCAAATTCAAAAGGCTCCATGGTCAACAGAATGCATGCTCAGGAAAGTATGAGTTATTAAATTACACATAATCTACAAGATACATGCTCAAGTGGGCTACATTAAGGGGAGGTTACAATCAAAGAAGGTCAGGATCAGGGGAATATACAATTAGGCTTTTCATGCAAACGAAGGTACAGGAAAAGGGATTACACAAAACCGCAAAATAACATTTCCAAGTTAAACTAGGATCAAGGAAATTAAGACTTACAGAATTCCAATTGAAAAATGTCCACTCTTCTTACGTTCATGCATACATGTAATTGAGGTCATTCATTCCACGTTCAGGGGATCCATGTCCCCGGTGTTGATCCTCAAGTTATGCACACTAGAGTGGCCATGGGTAAGCTGTTTGTTCTCCTAAGCGTTTTATTCTCAGTGTGTGTCCTTACTGAAACCTTTTCATGCACAGAATTTACATGTTTAGGTTTTAAATATCAAGAAAAGGGTATATGCTCAAGTGACGCGATACTCAAGGGAGATTCAAATCGAAGTATGTCACGGTCCGTAGGCTCCATCCGGAGGGTTTTGATGCTCAGGCTGGTACACATACAGAGGATAAACGACCAAGTAGATACTTGGAAATTGGCTCTAATTAGGGAAGTAGATTCTTAGGGCAGTCCATCATCAGAAGAGTCCATGCTTATTGAGTTTCTGTGTATCACTGGCTACACACAAGGATTCCATGATCAAGAGTGTATATTCCTTGAACCTTTATGTTCAGGATATTCCACACTCATTGGTCCATGCAGAGTGTTGGTGTTTCTCAAAATGGCTCCATTATCAGAGGATATTCATATTCAGAAAAGTGTAGGATCCCATGATGTCATGCTCATGAGGTAGGGTCTACGGTCTGAAGTAGCAGAGTCAGCCAGGTTGCTGATCAGGGGCCGAGAAGAACATTTTCAGTTGTTATACATGTTCAGTGTTATACATGATCAAGAGGGGCTAAGATCACGGTAGTTTAGATTCACAGAATACATGATTAGGGGGATGGACTATTAAGAGCGTCCATGCTCAGGAAGGTACTCGTATGTTGTTACACAAATTCACAATGGTACAGCCCCAGGATGAACTAAGATCAAGGAAATGACAGAATTCCATGTATTTACGTCAACAGTTCTATGGATATGCTTAGAAATGACTTCAGTGCGTGATTCCATGTTCAGAAGGGTCCTTTCTCAGATTCTTTAAGCTCAGGATGTCCCACAGGAAAGAATTCCATGTTCTTGTGGATACATTTTCTGAAGCGTGTCATTCTCAGAGTCGTTCACATTCAAAAGGCTACATGCTCAGCAGAATCAGCACTCAAGAAAGTATGAGTTATTATATCAAACACAATCAAGAGGATACATGCTCAAGTGGGGCTGTGTTAAGGGGAGGTTACAATCAAAGCAAGCCATGATTAAGGGAAGAGACAATTAGAGGATTCATGTTCAGGAAGGTACAGGGAAAGGGGTTCCATAAAATCACAACAGAACATTCTCTAGGTAAACAACAATCAGGGAAATTCATACTTACAGAATTCCATGAACAGAAATGTCCACTCTTCGTCGAAGATTCATGCTTAGATGTCATTGTGGTCATTGATTCCATGTTGAGGAGATTCATGTTCATGATGTTAATCCTCAAGTTATCCACACAACAGAGGCCATGGATAGGGTGTTTATTGTCAGGAGTGTTTCACTCTTAGTGCGGGTCATCATTCAAACGTGTCCATGCGCATAATTTTACACGTTCAGGCACTAAACATCAAGAAGAGGGTATATTCTCAAGTGGCGCGATATTCAAGTGAGATTGAAATAGTAGTATGTCCCAGTCGGTAGGGTTCATGCGCAGGCTGGTACACATTCGTGGCATAAGCAAGTAGGTACATATGGAAAGTATCTCCAATTAGACAAGTCGATTCTTAGTGCAGCCCCTGATCAGAAGTGTCCACACTTCTTGAGTTGCTGTTTATCATTGATTACGCCCAAGGATTCCATGATCAGGAGTGTATATTCCCTGGACCTTTCTGTTCAGGATATTCCACACTCATGGGTCCATGTTGAGTGTCGGTTTTCTCAGAATGGTTGCATTAGAAGGGCACATCCATATTCAGAATGGTGTAGGATCACATGGGTTCACGACCATGGGGACGGGTCTATGGTCTGAAGGTACATAGCCAGCTCTCTGCTCAGGCCTTTCATGCTCAGAAAACCACATATTCTGTTCTTAAACACAATCAGTGGTATACAGAATCCAGAGGGACTGAGAGCACGGTAGTTTAAATTCACAGAATACATGTTTAGATGGGTCGCATGTTAGAGCCTCCGTGCTCAGGAAGGTACTTGTTTGTTGTTACCCAAAATCACACAGGTATATTCTCAGGATGAACTAGGAGCAAGGAAATGATTGCAGCATTCCATGATGTACACATCAAGGATTCCTAGGTGTGTGCTTAGAAATGACGGGGCTCATTGATTCCATGTACAGAAGGGGCCATTCTCAGATTGTTTAAGCTCAGGATGTCCCACTGGAAGACATTCCATGGCCTAGGGGATACATTTTCTGAAGTGTGTCATTCTCGGAGCCATTCCAATTAAAAAGGCTCCGAGGTCAGTAGACTCCACGCTCAGGAAAGCATGGGTTATTATAATTACACATAATGTAGAGGGTACATACTCAAGTGGGGCTATGTTAAGGGGAGATGAATATCAAAGCAAGCCATGATCAGGAGAGTCTACAGTTAGGGGTTCCATGCTCAAGAAGGTACATGTACACGGTTACACAAAAGTCAGAAAACAACATTCTCAGAGGAAACAAGGGCCAAAGAAATGAATACTTACAGAATCCCATGAACAGCAACTCAAGAAGTGTGGACACTTCTGGATCTTGGTACATGCTTAGATGTTTTCGTGCTCATTGATTCCATGTCCAGGAGGGTCCATGCTCAGGTTGTTGAAGCTCGGGATGTTCCACATGAGCATGGTTAGGGCGTTTCATTATCCAAAGTGCATTATCCTTAGAGGGGTCCATATGCAAATGGTTCCATGCACAGCAGAATCCATGCTCAGCAATGTACATGTTCAGATTGAACATATAATCAAGACGGTACATGCTCAAAGGGAACTAACTAGAAGGGAGATTAACATCAAAGCGAGGCAGGAGAACAATTGTCTACAATTAGTGATTACATGTTCGAGTACTTACATGTACAGGGTTCAGACAAAATCACAACAGAACATTCTCTGGGCAAAAAACAATCAAGGAATTTAGTACTCACGGTATTCTATGAGCGGCAATCTCCACTCTTCTTAGATTCATGGTTAGATCTGCTTGCGGAAATTGATTCCACGTTCAGGCAATCCATGTTCACAGTGTGGATCCTCAAGTTATCCACCCAAGAGGGGCCAAAGATAGGGTACTTATTCTCACGAGTGTTTTATTCTTGGTGTGGGTCATTATTCAAATGTTTCCATGCACATAATTTTACATGTTCAGGCATTAAACATCAAGAAGTGGGTGTATTCTCAAGTGGCGTGACATTCAAGTGAGATTAAAAAAGCAGTATGTCACGGTCAGTAGGCTTCATGCTGAGGGTTTTGATGCTCATGCTGGTACACATTCAGGGCATAAACAAGTAGGCACATACTGCAAAGTGGCTCTAAGGAAGGAAGTTGACTCTCGGTGCTGCCCATGATCAGAAGTGTCCACACTTCTTGAGTTGCTGTTTATCACTGATCACGTCCAAGGGTTCCATGATCAAGAGTATATAATCCCCGGACCTTTCTGTTCAGGATATTCAACACTCAGGGGTCGATGCTGAGTGTCGGTATTTCTCAAAATGCTTCCATTATAAGAGGACATGCGTACTCAAAATGTTGTAAAATCACATGGGTTCATGCCCGTGAGGAAGGCTCTATGGTCTGAAGGTACATAGCCAGCTCTCTGATCAGGCCTTCCATGCTTAGAAAACTATATATTCTGGTCTTATACACAATCGGTGGTATACATGATCAAGAGGGGCTTAAGATCACGGTAGCTTAAATTCACAGAATACATGAATAGAGGCGTCGACCTTCAAAGCCTCCATACTCAGGAAGGTACTTGTATGTTGTTACTCAAAATCACACAGGTATATTCTCAGGGTGAACGAGGATCAAGGAAATTATGGCAGCATTCCATGGATGTACAGGTCAAGGATTCCTAGGGATATGCTTAGAAATGACGGGGCTCACTGATTCCATATTTCGAAGGGTCCATTCTCAGAGTGATGAAGCTCAAGCTGTCACACAGGCAGATACCCCATGGTCTTGGGGATACATTTTCTGAAGCGTGTCATTCTCAGAGTCGTTCAAATTCAAAAGGCTCCATGGTCAACAGAATGCATGCTCAGGAAAGTATGAGTTATTAAATTACACATAATCTACAAGATACATGCTCAAGTGGGCTACATTAAGGGGAGGTTACAATCAAAGAAGGTCAGGATCAGGGGAATATACAATTAGGCTTTTCATGCAAACGAAGGTACAGGAAAAGGGATTACACAAAACCGCAAAATAACATTTCCAAGTTAAACTAGGATCAAGGAAATTAAGACTTACAGAATTCCAATTGAAAAATGTCCACTCTTCTTACGTTCATGCATACATGTAATTGAGGTCATTCATTCCACGTTCAGGGGATCCATGTCCCCGGTGTTGATCCTCAAGTTATGCACACTAGAGTGGCCATGGGTAAGCTGTTTGTTCTCCTAAGCGTTTTATTCTCAGTGTGTGTCCTTACTGAAACCTTTTCATGCACAGAATTTACATGTTTAGGTTTTAAATATCAAGAAAAGGGTATATGCTCAAGTGACGCGATACTCAAGGGAGATTCAAATCGAAGTATGTCACGGTCCGTAGGCTCCATCCGGAGGGTTTTGATGCTCAGGCTGGTACACATACAGAGGATAAACGACCAAGTAGATACTTGGAAATTGGCTCTAATTAGGGAAGTAGATTCTTAGGGCAGTCCATCATCAGAAGAGTCCATGCTTATTGAGTTTCTGTGTATCACTGGCTACACACAAGGATTCCATGATCAAGAGTGTATATTCCTTGAACCTTTATGTTCAGGATATTCCACACTCATTGGTCCATGCAGAGTGTTGGTGTTTCTCAAAATGGCTCCATTATCAGAGGATATTCATATTCAGAAAAGTGTAGGATCCCATGATGTCATGCTCATGAGGTAGGGTCTACGGTCTGAAGTAGCAGAGTCAGCCAGGTTGCTGATCAGGGGCCGAGAAGAACATTTTCAGTTGTTATACATGTTCAGTGTTATACATGATCAAGAGGGGCTAAGATCACGGTAGTTTAGATTCACAGAATACATGATTAGGGGGATGGACTATTAAGAGCGTCCATGCTCAGGAAGGTACTCGTATGTTGTTACACAAATTCACAATGGTACAGCCCCAGGATGAACTAAGATCAAGGAAATGACAGAATTCCATGTATTTACGTCAACAGTTCTATGGATATGCTTAGAAATGACTTCAGTGCGTGATTCCATGTTCAGAAGGGTCCTTTCTCAGATTCTTTAAGCTCAGGATGTCCCACAGGAAAGAATTCCATGTTCTTGTGGATACATTTTCTGAAGCGTGTCATTCTCAGAGTCGTTCACATTCAAAAGGCTACATGCTCAGCAGAATCAGCACTCAAGAAAGTATGAGTTATTATATCAAACACAATCAAGAGGATACATGCTCAAGTGGGGCTGTGTTAAGGGGAGGTTACAATCAAAGCAAGCCATGATTAAGGGAAGAGACAATTAGAGGATTCATGTTCAGGAAGGTACAGGGAAAGGGGTTCCATAAAATCACAACAGAACATTCTCTAGGTAAACAACAATCAGGGAAATTCATACTTACAGAATTCCATGAACAGAAATGTCCACTCTTCGTCGAAGATTCATGCTTAGATGTCATTGTGGTCATTGATTCCATGTTGAGGAGATTCATGTTCATGATGTTAATCCTCAAGTTATCCACACAACAGAGGCCATGGATAGGGTGTTTATTGTCAGGAGTGTTTCACTCTTAGTGCGGGTCATCATTCAAACGTGTCCATGCGCATAATTTTACACGTTCAGGCACTAAACATCAAGAAGAGGGTATATTCTCAAGTGGCGCGATATTCAAGTGAGATTGAAATAGTAGTATGTCCCAGTCGGTAGGGTTCATGCGCAGGCTGGTACACATTCGTGGCATAAGCAAGTAGGTACATATGGAAAGTATCTCCAATTAGACAAGTCGATTCTTAGTGCAGCCCCTGATCAGAAGTGTCCACACTTCTTGAGTTGCTGTTTATCATTGATTACGCCCAAGGATTCCATGATCAGGAGTGTATATTCCCTGGACCTTTCTGTTCAGGATATTCCACACTCATGGGTCCATGTTGAGTGTCGGTTTTCTCAGAATGGTTGCATTAGAAGGGCACATCCATATTCAGAATGGTGTAGGATCACATGGGTTCACGACCATGGGGACGGGTCTATGGTCTGAAGGTACATAGCCAGCTCTCTGCTCAGGCCTTTCATGCTCAGAAAACCACATATTCTGTTCTTAAACACAATCAGTGGTATACAGAATCCAGAGGGACTGAGAGCACGGTAGTTTAAATTCACAGAATACATGTTTAGATGGGTCGCATGTTAGAGCCTCCGTGCTCAGGAAGGTACTTGTTTGTTGTTACCCAAAATCACACAGGTATATTCTCAGGATGAACTAGGAGCAAGGAAATGATTGCAGCATTCCATGATGTACACATCAAGGATTCCTAGGTGTGTGCTTAGAAATGACGGGGCTCATTGATTCCATGTACAGAAGGGGCCATTCTCAGATTGTTTAAGCTCAGGATGTCCCACTGGAAGACATTCCATGGCCTAGGGGATACATTTTCTGAAGTGTGTCATTCTCGGAGCCATTCCAATTAAAAAGGCTCCGAGGTCAGTAGACTCCACGCTCAGGAAAGCATGGGTTATTATAATTACACATAATGTAGAGGGTACATACTCAAGTGGGGCTATGTTAAGGGGAGATGAATATCAAAGCAAGCCATGATCAGGAGAGTCTACAGTTAGGGGTTCCATGCTCAAGAAGGTACATGTACACGGTTACACAAAAGTCAGAAAACAACATTCTCAGAGGAAACAAGGGCCAAAGAAATGAATACTTACAGAATCCCATGAACAGCAACTCAAGAAGTGTGGACACTTCTGGATCTTGGTACATGCTTAGATGTTTTCGTGCTCATTGATTCCATGTCCAGGAGGGTCCATGCTCAGGTTGTTGAAGCTCGGGATGTTCCACATGAGCATGGTTAGGGCGTTTCATTATCCAAAGTGCATTATCCTTAGAGGGGTCCATATGCAAATGGTTCCATGCACAGCAGAATCCATGCTCAGCAATGTACATGTTCAGATTGAACATATAATCAAGACGGTACATGCTCAAAGGGAACTAACTAGAAGGGAGATTAACATCAAAGCGAGGCAGGAGAACAATTGTCTACAATTAGTGATTACATGTTCGAGTACTTACATGTACAGGGTTCAGACAAAATCACAACAGAACATTCTCTGGGCAAAAAACAATCAAGGAATTTAGTACTCACGGTATTCTATGAGCGGCAATCTCCACTCTTCTTAGATTCATGGTTAGATCTGCTTGCGGAAATTGATTCCACGTTCAGGCAATCCATGTTCACAGTGTGGATCCTCAAGTTATCCACCCAAGAGGGGCCAAAGATAGGGTACTTATTCTCACGAGTGTTTTATTCTTGGTGTGGGTCATTATTCAAATGTTTCCATGCACATAATTTTACATGTTCAGGCATTAAACATCAAGAAGTGGGTGTATTCTCAAGTGGCGTGACATTCAAGTGAGATTAAAAAAGCAGTATGTCACGGTCAGTAGGCTTCATGCTGAGGGTTTTGATGCTCATGCTGGTACACATTCAGGGCATAAACAAGTAGGCACATACTGCAAAGTGGCTCTAAGGAAGGAAGTTGACTCTCGGTGCTGCCCATGATCAGAAGTGTCCACACTTCTTGAGTTGCTGTTTATCACTGATCACGTCCAAGGGTTCCATGATCAAGAGTATATAATCCCCGGACCTTTCTGTTCAGGATATTCAACACTCAGGGGTCGATGCTGAGTGTCGGTATTTCTCAAAATGCTTCCATTATAAGAGGACATGCGTACTCAAAATGTTGTAAAATCACATGGGTTCATGCCCGTGAGGAAGGCTCTATGGTCTGAAGGTACATAGCCAGCTCTCTGATCAGGCCTTCCATGCTTAGAAAACTATATATTCTGGTCTTATACACAATCGGTGGTATACATGATCAAGAGGGGCTTAAGATCACGGTAGCTTAAATTCACAGAATACATGAATAGAGGCGTCGACCTTCAAAGCCTCCATACTCAGGAAGGTACTTGTATGTTGTTACTCAAAATCACACAGGTATATTCTCAGGGTGAACGAGGATCAAGGAAATTATGGCAGCATTCCATGGATGTACAGGTCAAGGATTCCTAGGGATATGCTTAGAAATGACGGGGCTCACTGATTCCATATTTCGAAGGGTCCATTCTCAGAGTGATGAAGCTCAAGCTGTCACACAGGCAGATACCCCATGGTCTTGGGGATACATTTTCTGAAGCGTGTCATTCTCAGAGTCGTTCAAATTCAAAAGGCTCCATGGTCAACAGAATGCATGCTCAGGAAAGTATGAGTTATTAAATTACACATAATCTACAAGATACATGCTCAAGTGGGCTACATTAAGGGGAGGTTACAATCAAAGAAGGTCAGGATCAGGGGAATATACAATTAGGCTTTTCATGCAAACGAAGGTACAGGAAAAGGGATTACACAAAACCGCAAAATAACATTTCCAAGTTAAACTAGGATCAAGGAAATTAAGACTTACAGAATTCCAATTGAAAAATGTCCACTCTTCTTACGTTCATGCATACATGTAATTGAGGTCATTCATTCCACGTTCAGGGGATCCATGTCCCCGGTGTTGATCCTCAAGTTATGCACACTAGAGTGGCCATGGGTAAGCTGTTTGTTCTCCTAAGCGTTTTATTCTCAGTGTGTGTCCTTACTGAAACCTTTTCATGCACAGAATTTACATGTTTAGGTTTTAAATATCAAGAAAAGGGTATATGCTCAAGTGACGCGATACTCAAGGGAGATTCAAATCGAAGTATGTCACGGTCCGTAGGCTCCATCCGGAGGGTTTTGATGCTCAGGCTGGTACACATACAGAGGATAAACGACCAAGTAGATACTTGGAAATTGGCTCTAATTAGGGAAGTAGATTCTTAGGGCAGTCCATCATCAGAAGAGTCCATGCTTATTGAGTTTCTGTGTATCACTGGCTACACACAAGGATTCCATGATCAAGAGTGTATATTCCTTGAACCTTTATGTTCAGGATATTCCACACTCATTGGTCCATGCAGAGTGTTGGTGTTTCTCAAAATGGCTCCATTATCAGAGGATATTCATATTCAGAAAAGTGTAGGATCCCATGATGTCATGCTCATGAGGTAGGGTCTACGGTCTGAAGTAGCAGAGTCAGCCAGGTTGCTGATCAGGGGCCGAGAAGAACATTTTCAGTTGTTATACATGTTCAGTGTTATACATGATCAAGAGGGGCTAAGATCACGGTAGTTTAGATTCACAGAATACATGATTAGGGGGATGGACTATTAAGAGCGTCCATGCTCAGGAAGGTACTCGTATGTTGTTACACAAATTCACAATGGTACAGCCCCAGGATGAACTAAGATCAAGGAAATGACAGAATTCCATGTATTTACGTCAACAGTTCTATGGATATGCTTAGAAATGACTTCAGTGCGTGATTCCATGTTCAGAAGGGTCCTTTCTCAGATTCTTTAAGCTCAGGATGTCCCACAGGAAAGAATTCCATGTTCTTGTGGATACATTTTCTGAAGCGTGTCATTCTCAGAGTCGTTCACATTCAAAAGGCTACATGCTCAGCAGAATCAGCACTCAAGAAAGTATGAGTTATTATATCAAACACAATCAAGAGGATACATGCTCAAGTGGGGCTGTGTTAAGGGGAGGTTACAATCAAAGCAAGCCATGATTAAGGGAAGAGACAATTAGAGGATTCATGTTCAGGAAGGTACAGGGAAAGGGGTTCCATAAAATCACAACAGAACATTCTCTAGGTAAACAACAATCAGGGAAATTCATACTTACAGAATTCCATGAACAGAAATGTCCACTCTTCGTCGAAGATTCATGCTTAGATGTCATTGTGGTCATTGATTCCATGTTGAGGAGATTCATGTTCATGATGTTAATCCTCAAGTTATCCACACAACAGAGGCCATGGATAGGGTGTTTATTGTCAGGAGTGTTTCACTCTTAGTGCGGGTCATCATTCAAACGTGTCCATGCGCATAATTTTACACGTTCAGGCACTAAACATCAAGAAGAGGGTATATTCTCAAGTGGCGCGATATTCAAGTGAGATTGAAATAGTAGTATGTCCCAGTCGGTAGGGTTCATGCGCAGGCTGGTACACATTCGTGGCATAAGCAAGTAGGTACATATGGAAAGTATCTCCAATTAGACAAGTCGATTCTTAGTGCAGCCCCTGATCAGAAGTGTCCACACTTCTTGAGTTGCTGTTTATCATTGATTACGCCCAAGGATTCCATGATCAGGAGTGTATATTCCCTGGACCTTTCTGTTCAGGATATTCCACACTCATGGGTCCATGTTGAGTGTCGGTTTTCTCAGAATGGTTGCATTAGAAGGGCACATCCATATTCAGAATGGTGTAGGATCACATGGGTTCACGACCATGGGGACGGGTCTATGGTCTGAAGGTACATAGCCAGCTCTCTGCTCAGGCCTTTCATGCTCAGAAAACCACATATTCTGTTCTTAAACACAATCAGTGGTATACAGAATCCAGAGGGACTGAGAGCACGGTAGTTTAAATTCACAGAATACATGTTTAGATGGGTCGCATGTTAGAGCCTCCGTGCTCAGGAAGGTACTTGTTTGTTGTTACCCAAAATCACACAGGTATATTCTCAGGATGAACTAGGAGCAAGGAAATGATTGCAGCATTCCATGATGTACACATCAAGGATTCCTAGGTGTGTGCTTAGAAATGACGGGGCTCATTGATTCCATGTACAGAAGGGGCCATTCTCAGATTGTTTAAGCTCAGGATGTCCCACTGGAAGACATTCCATGGCCTAGGGGATACATTTTCTGAAGTGTGTCATTCTCGGAGCCATTCCAATTAAAAAGGCTCCGAGGTCAGTAGACTCCACGCTCAGGAAAGCATGGGTTATTATAATTACACATAATGTAGAGGGTACATACTCAAGTGGGGCTATGTTAAGGGGAGATGAATATCAAAGCAAGCCATGATCAGGAGAGTCTACAGTTAGGGGTTCCATGCTCAAGAAGGTACATGTACACGGTTACACAAAAGTCAGAAAACAACATTCTCAGAGGAAACAAGGGCCAAAGAAATGAATACTTACAGAATCCCATGAACAGCAACTCAAGAAGTGTGGACACTTCTGGATCTTGGTACATGCTTAGATGTTTTCGTGCTCATTGATTCCATGTCCAGGAGGGTCCATGCTCAGGTTGTTGAAGCTCGGGATGTTCCACATGAGCATGGTTAGGGCGTTTCATTATCCAAAGTGCATTATCCTTAGAGGGGTCCATATGCAAATGGTTCCATGCACAGCAGAATCCATGCTCAGCAATGTACATGTTCAGATTGAACATATAATCAAGACGGTACATGCTCAAAGGGAACTAACTAGAAGGGAGATTAACATCAAAGCGAGGCAGGAGAACAATTGTCTACAATTAGTGATTACATGTTCGAGTACTTACATGTACAGGGTTCAGACAAAATCACAACAGAACATTCTCTGGGCAAAAAACAATCAAGGAATTTAGTACTCACGGTATTCTATGAGCGGCAATCTCCACTCTTCTTAGATTCATGGTTAGATCTGCTTGCGGAAATTGATTCCACGTTCAGGCAATCCATGTTCACAGTGTGGATCCTCAAGTTATCCACCCAAGAGGGGCCAAAGATAGGGTACTTATTCTCACGAGTGTTTTATTCTTGGTGTGGGTCATTATTCAAATGTTTCCATGCACATAATTTTACATGTTCAGGCATTAAACATCAAGAAGTGGGTGTATTCTCAAGTGGCGTGACATTCAAGTGAGATTAAAAAAGCAGTATGTCACGGTCAGTAGGCTTCATGCTGAGGGTTTTGATGCTCATGCTGGTACACATTCAGGGCATAAACAAGTAGGCACATACTGCAAAGTGGCTCTAAGGAAGGAAGTTGACTCTCGGTGCTGCCCATGATCAGAAGTGTCCACACTTCTTGAGTTGCTGTTTATCACTGATCACGTCCAAGGGTTCCATGATCAAGAGTATATAATCCCCGGACCTTTCTGTTCAGGATATTCAACACTCAGGGGTCGATGCTGAGTGTCGGTATTTCTCAAAATGCTTCCATTATAAGAGGACATGCGTACTCAAAATGTTGTAAAATCACATGGGTTCATGCCCGTGAGGAAGGCTCTATGGTCTGAAGGTACATAGCCAGCTCTCTGATCAGGCCTTCCATGCTTAGAAAACTATATATTCTGGTCTTATACACAATCGGTGGTATACATGATCAAGAGGGGCTTAAGATCACGGTAGCTTAAATTCACAGAATACATGAATAGAGGCGTCGACCTTCAAAGCCTCCATACTCAGGAAGGTACTTGTATGTTGTTACTCAAAATCACACAGGTATATTCTCAGGGTGAACGAGGATCAAGGAAATTATGGCAGCATTCCATGGATGTACAGGTCAAGGATTCCTAGGGATATGCTTAGAAATGACGGGGCTCACTGATTCCATATTTCGAAGGGTCCATTCTCAGAGTGATGAAGCTCAAGCTGTCACACAGGCAGATACCCCATGGTCTTGGGGATACATTTTCTGAAGCGTGTCATTCTCAGAGTCGTTCAAATTCAAAAGGCTCCATGGTCAACAGAATGCATGCTCAGGAAAGTATGAGTTATTAAATTACACATAATCTACAAGATACATGCTCAAGTGGGCTACATTAAGGGGAGGTTACAATCAAAGAAGGTCAGGATCAGGGGAATATACAATTAGGCTTTTCATGCAAACGAAGGTACAGGAAAAGGGATTACACAAAACCGCAAAATAACATTTCCAAGTTAAACTAGGATCAAGGAAATTAAGACTTACAGAATTCCAATTGAAAAATGTCCACTCTTCTTACGTTCATGCATACATGTAATTGAGGTCATTCATTCCACGTTCAGGGGATCCATGTCCCCGGTGTTGATCCTCAAGTTATGCACACTAGAGTGGCCATGGGTAAGCTGTTTGTTCTCCTAAGCGTTTTATTCTCAGTGTGTGTCCTTACTGAAACCTTTTCATGCACAGAATTTACATGTTTAGGTTTTAAATATCAAGAAAAGGGTATATGCTCAAGTGACGCGATACTCAAGGGAGATTCAAATCGAAGTATGTCACGGTCCGTAGGCTCCATCCGGAGGGTTTTGATGCTCAGGCTGGTACACATACAGAGGATAAACGACCAAGTAGATACTTGGAAATTGGCTCTAATTAGGGAAGTAGATTCTTAGGGCAGTCCATCATCAGAAGAGTCCATGCTTATTGAGTTTCTGTGTATCACTGGCTACACACAAGGATTCCATGATCAAGAGTGTATATTCCTTGAACCTTTATGTTCAGGATATTCCACACTCATTGGTCCATGCAGAGTGTTGGTGTTTCTCAAAATGGCTCCATTATCAGAGGATATTCATATTCAGAAAAGTGTAGGATCCCATGATGTCATGCTCATGAGGTAGGGTCTACGGTCTGAAGTAGCAGAGTCAGCCAGGTTGCTGATCAGGGGCCGAGAAGAACATTTTCAGTTGTTATACATGTTCAGTGTTATACATGATCAAGAGGGGCTAAGATCACGGTAGTTTAGATTCACAGAATACATGATTAGGGGGATGGACTATTAAGAGCGTCCATGCTCAGGAAGGTACTCGTATGTTGTTACACAAATTCACAATGGTACAGCCCCAGGATGAACTAAGATCAAGGAAATGACAGAATTCCATGTATTTACGTCAACAGTTCTATGGATATGCTTAGAAATGACTTCAGTGCGTGATTCCATGTTCAGAAGGGTCCTTTCTCAGATTCTTTAAGCTCAGGATGTCCCACAGGAAAGAATTCCATGTTCTTGTGGATACATTTTCTGAAGCGTGTCATTCTCAGAGTCGTTCACATTCAAAAGGCTACATGCTCAGCAGAATCAGCACTCAAGAAAGTATGAGTTATTATATCAAACACAATCAAGAGGATACATGCTCAAGTGGGGCTGTGTTAAGGGGAGGTTACAATCAAAGCAAGCCATGATTAAGGGAAGAGACAATTAGAGGATTCATGTTCAGGAAGGTACAGGGAAAGGGGTTCCATAAAATCACAACAGAACATTCTCTAGGTAAACAACAATCAGGGAAATTCATACTTACAGAATTCCATGAACAGAAATGTCCACTCTTCGTCGAAGATTCATGCTTAGATGTCATTGTGGTCATTGATTCCATGTTGAGGAGATTCATGTTCATGATGTTAATCCTCAAGTTATCCACACAACAGAGGCCATGGATAGGGTGTTTATTGTCAGGAGTGTTTCACTCTTAGTGCGGGTCATCATTCAAACGTGTCCATGCGCATAATTTTACACGTTCAGGCACTAAACATCAAGAAGAGGGTATATTCTCAAGTGGCGCGATATTCAAGTGAGATTGAAATAGTAGTATGTCCCAGTCGGTAGGGTTCATGCGCAGGCTGGTACACATTCGTGGCATAAGCAAGTAGGTACATATGGAAAGTATCTCCAATTAGACAAGTCGATTCTTAGTGCAGCCCCTGATCAGAAGTGTCCACACTTCTTGAGTTGCTGTTTATCATTGATTACGCCCAAGGATTCCATGATCAGGAGTGTATATTCCCTGGACCTTTCTGTTCAGGATATTCCACACTCATGGGTCCATGTTGAGTGTCGGTTTTCTCAGAATGGTTGCATTAGAAGGGCACATCCATATTCAGAATGGTGTAGGATCACATGGGTTCACGACCATGGGGACGGGTCTATGGTCTGAAGGTACATAGCCAGCTCTCTGCTCAGGCCTTTCATGCTCAGAAAACCACATATTCTGTTCTTAAACACAATCAGTGGTATACAGAATCCAGAGGGACTGAGAGCACGGTAGTTTAAATTCACAGAATACATGTTTAGATGGGTCGCATGTTAGAGCCTCCGTGCTCAGGAAGGTACTTGTTTGTTGTTACCCAAAATCACACAGGTATATTCTCAGGATGAACTAGGAGCAAGGAAATGATTGCAGCATTCCATGATGTACACATCAAGGATTCCTAGGTGTGTGCTTAGAAATGACGGGGCTCATTGATTCCATGTACAGAAGGGGCCATTCTCAGATTGTTTAAGCTCAGGATGTCCCACTGGAAGACATTCCATGGCCTAGGGGATACATTTTCTGAAGTGTGTCATTCTCGGAGCCATTCCAATTAAAAAGGCTCCGAGGTCAGTAGACTCCACGCTCAGGAAAGCATGGGTTATTATAATTACACATAATGTAGAGGGTACATACTCAAGTGGGGCTATGTTAAGGGGAGATGAATATCAAAGCAAGCCATGATCAGGAGAGTCTACAGTTAGGGGTTCCATGCTCAAGAAGGTACATGTACACGGTTACACAAAAGTCAGAAAACAACATTCTCAGAGGAAACAAGGGCCAAAGAAATGAATACTTACAGAATCCCATGAACAGCAACTCAAGAAGTGTGGACACTTCTGGATCTTGGTACATGCTTAGATGTTTTCGTGCTCATTGATTCCATGTCCAGGAGGGTCCATGCTCAGGTTGTTGAAGCTCGGGATGTTCCACATGAGCATGGTTAGGGCGTTTCATTATCCAAAGTGCATTATCCTTAGAGGGGTCCATATGCAAATGGTTCCATGCACAGCAGAATCCATGCTCAGCAATGTACATGTTCAGATTGAACATATAATCAAGACGGTACATGCTCAAAGGGAACTAACTAGAAGGGAGATTAACATCAAAGCGAGGCAGGAGAACAATTGTCTACAATTAGTGATTACATGTTCGAGTACTTACATGTACAGGGTTCAGACAAAATCACAACAGAACATTCTCTGGGCAAAAAACAATCAAGGAATTTAGTACTCACGGTATTCTATGAGCGGCAATCTCCACTCTTCTTAGATTCATGGTTAGATCTGCTTGCGGAAATTGATTCCACGTTCAGGCAATCCATGTTCACAGTGTGGATCCTCAAGTTATCCACCCAAGAGGGGCCAAAGATAGGGTACTTATTCTCACGAGTGTTTTATTCTTGGTGTGGGTCATTATTCAAATGTTTCCATGCACATAATTTTACATGTTCAGGCATTAAACATCAAGAAGTGGGTGTATTCTCAAGTGGCGTGACATTCAAGTGAGATTAAAAAAGCAGTATGTCACGGTCAGTAGGCTTCATGCTGAGGGTTTTGATGCTCATGCTGGTACACATTCAGGGCATAAACAAGTAGGCACATACTGCAAAGTGGCTCTAAGGAAGGAAGTTGACTCTCGGTGCTGCCCATGATCAGAAGTGTCCACACTTCTTGAGTTGCTGTTTATCACTGATCACGTCCAAGGGTTCCATGATCAAGAGTATATAATCCCCGGACCTTTCTGTTCAGGATATTCAACACTCAGGGGTCGATGCTGAGTGTCGGTATTTCTCAAAATGCTTCCATTATAAGAGGACATGCGTACTCAAAATGTTGTAAAATCACATGGGTTCATGCCCGTGAGGAAGGCTCTATGGTCTGAAGGTACATAGCCAGCTCTCTGATCAGGCCTTCCATGCTTAGAAAACTATATATTCTGGTCTTATACACAATCGGTGGTATACATGATCAAGAGGGGCTTAAGATCACGGTAGCTTAAATTCACAGAATACATGAATAGAGGCGTCGACCTTCAAAGCCTCCATACTCAGGAAGGTGCTTGTATGTTGTTACTCAAAATCACACAGGTATATTCTCAGGGTGAACGAGGATCAAGGAAATTATGGCAGCATTCCATGGATGTACAGGTCAAGGATTCCTAGGGATATGCTTAGAAATGACGGGGCTCACTGATTCCATATTTCGAAGGGTCCATTCTCAGAGTGATGAAGCTCAAGCTGTCACACAGGCAGATACCCCATGGTCTTGGGGATACATTTTCTGAAGCGTGTCATTCTCAGAGTCGTTCAAATTCAAAAGGCTCCATGGTCAACAGAATGCATGCTCAGGAAAGTATGAGTTATTAAATTACACATAATCTACAAGATACATGCTCAAGTGGGCTACATTAAGGGGAGGTTACAATCAAAGAAGGTCAGGATCAGGGGAATATACAATTAGGCTTTTCATGCAAACGAAGGTACAGGAAAAGGGATTACACAAAACCGCAAAATAACATTTCCAAGTTAAACTAGGATCAAGGAAATTAAGACTTACAGAATTCCAATTGAAAAATGTCCACTCTTCTTACGTTCATGCATACATGTAATTGAGGTCATTCATTCCACGTTCAGGGGATCCATGTCCCCGGTGTTGATCCTCAAGTTATGCACACTAGAGTGGCCATGGGTAAGCTGTTTGTTCTCCTAAGCGTTTTATTCTCAGTGTGTGTCCTTACTGAAACCTTTTCATGCACAGAATTTACATGTTTAGGTTTTAAATATCAAGAAAAGGGTATATGCTCAAGTGACGCGATACTCAAGGGAGATTCAAATCGAAGTATGTCACGGTCCGTAGGCTCCATCCGGAGGGTTTTGATGCTCAGGCTGGTACACATACAGAGGATAAACGACCAAGTAGATACTTGGAAATTGGCTCTAATTAGGGAAGTAGATTCTTAGGGCAGTCCATCATCAGAAGAGTCCATGCTTATTGAGTTTCTGTGTATCACTGGCTACACACAAGGATTCCATGATCAAGAGTGTATATTCCTTGAACCTTTATGTTCAGGATATTCCACACTCATTGGTCCATGCAGAGTGTTGGTGTTTCTCAAAATGGCTCCATTATCAGAGGATATTCATATTCAGAAAAGTGTAGGATCCCATGATGTCATGCTCATGAGGTAGGGTCTACGGTCTGAAGTAGCAGAGTCAGCCAGGTTGCTGATCAGGGGCCGAGAAGAACATTTTCAGTTGTTATACATGTTCAGTGTTATACATGATCAAGAGGGGCTAAGATCACGGTAGTTTAGATTCACAGAATACATGATTAGGGGGATGGACTATTAAGAGCGTCCATGCTCAGGAAGGTACTCGTATGTTGTTACACAAATTCACAATGGTACAGCCCCAGGATGAACTAAGATCAAGGAAATGACAGAATTCCATGTATTTACGTCAACAGTTCTATGGATATGCTTAGAAATGACTTCAGTGCGTGATTCCATGTTCAGAAGGGTCCTTTCTCAGATTCTTTAAGCTCAGGATGTCCCACAGGAAAGAATTCCATGTTCTTGTGGATACATTTTCTGAAGCGTGTCATTCTCAGAGTCGTTCACATTCAAAAGGCTACATGCTCAGCAGAATCAGCACTCAAGAAAGTATGAGTTATTATATCAAACACAATCAAGAGGATACATGCTCAAGTGGGGCTGTGTTAAGGGGAGGTTACAATCAAAGCAAGCCATGATTAAGGGAAGAGACAATTAGAGGATTCATGTTCAGGAAGGTACAGGGAAAGGGGTTCCATAAAATCACAACAGAACATTCTCTAGGTAAACAACAATCAGGGAAATTCATACTTACAGAATTCCATGAACAGAAATGTCCACTCTTCGTCGAAGATTCATGCTTAGATGTCATTGTGGTCATTGATTCCATGTTGAGGAGATTCATGTTCATGATGTTAATCCTCAAGTTATCCACACAACAGAGGCCATGGATAGGGTGTTTATTGTCAGGAGTGTTTCACTCTTAGTGCGGGTCATCATTCAAACGTGTCCATGCGCATAATTTTACACGTTCAGGCACTAAACATCAAGAAGAGGGTATATTCTCAAGTGGCGCGATATTCAAGTGAGATTGAAATAGTAGTATGTCCCAGTCGGTAGGGTTCATGCGCAGGCTGGTACACATTCGTGGCATAAGCAAGTAGGTACATATGGAAAGTATCTCCAATTAGACAAGTCGATTCTTAGTGCAGCCCCTGATCAGAAGTGTCCACACTTCTTGAGTTGCTGTTTATCATTGATTACGCCCAAGGATTCCATGATCAGGAGTGTATATTCCCTGGACCTTTCTGTTCAGGATATTCCACACTCATGGGTCCATGTTGAGTGTCGGTTTTCTCAGAATGGTTGCATTAGAAGGGCACATCCATATTCAGAATGGTGTAGGATCACATGGGTTCACGACCATGGGGACGGGTCTATGGTCTGAAGGTACATAGCCAGCTCTCTGCTCAGGCCTTTCATGCTCAGAAAACCACATATTCTGTTCTTAAACACAATCAGTGGTATACAGAATCCAGAGGGACTGAGAGCACGGTAGTTTAAATTCACAGAATACATGTTTAGATGGGTCGCATGTTAGAGCCTCCGTGCTCAGGAAGGTACTTGTTTGTTGTTACCCAAAATCACACAGGTATATTCTCAGGATGAACTAGGAGCAAGGAAATGATTGCAGCATTCCATGATGTACACATCAAGGATTCCTAGGTGTGTGCTTAGAAATGACGGGGCTCATTGATTCCATGTACAGAAGGGGCCATTCTCAGATTGTTTAAGCTCAGGATGTCCCACTGGAAGACATTCCATGGCCTAGGGGATACATTTTCTGAAGTGTGTCATTCTCGGAGCCATTCCAATTAAAAAGGCTCCGAGGTCAGTAGACTCCACGCTCAGGAAAGCATGGGTTATTATAATTACACATAATGTAGAGGGTACATACTCAAGTGGGGCTATGTTAAGGGGAGATGAATATCAAAGCAAGCCATGATCAGGAGAGTCTACAGTTAGGGGTTCCATGCTCAAGAAGGTACATGTACACGGTTACACAAAAGTCAGAAAACAACATTCTCAGAGGAAACAAGGGCCAAAGAAATGAATACTTACAGAATCCCATGAACAGCAACTCAAGAAGTGTGGACACTTCTGGATCTTGGTACATGCTTAGATGTTTTCGTGCTCATTGATTCCATGTCCAGGAGGGTCCATGCTCAGGTTGTTGAAGCTCGGGATGTTCCACATGAGCATGGTTAGGGCGTTTCATTATCCAAAGTGCATTATCCTTAGAGGGGTCCATATGCAAATGGTTCCATGCACAGCAGAATCCATGCTCAGCAATGTACATGTTCAGATTGAACATATAATCAAGACGGTACATGCTCAAAGGGAACTAACTAGAAGGGAGATTAACATCAAAGCGAGGCAGGAGAACAATTGTCTACAATTAGTGATTACATGTTCGAGTACTTACATGTACAGGGTTCAGACAAAATCACAACAGAACATTCTCTGGGCAAAAAACAATCAAGGAATTTAGTACTCACGGTATTCTATGAGCGGCAATCTCCACTCTTCTTAGATTCATGGTTAGATCTGCTTGCGGAAATTGATTCCACGTTCAGGCAATCCATGTTCACAGTGTGGATCCTCAAGTTATCCACCCAAGAGGGGCCAAAGATAGGGTACTTATTCTCACGAGTGTTTTATTCTTGGTGTGGGTCATTATTCAAATGTTTCCATGCACATAATTTTACATGTTCAGGCATTAAACATCAAGAAGTGGGTGTATTCTCAAGTGGCGTGACATTCAAGTGAGATTAAAAAAGCAGTATGTCACGGTCAGTAGGCTTCATGCTGAGGGTTTTGATGCTCATGCTGGTACACATTCAGGGCATAAACAAGTAGGCACATACTGCAAAGTGGCTCTAAGGAAGGAAGTTGACTCTCGGTGCTGCCCATGATCAGAAGTGTCCACACTTCTTGAGTTGCTGTTTATCACTGATCACGTCCAAGGGTTCCATGATCAAGAGTATATAATCCCCGGACCTTTCTGTTCAGGATATTCAACACTCAGGGGTCGATGCTGAGTGTCGGTATTTCTCAAAATGCTTCCATTATAAGAGGACATGCGTACTCAAAATGTTGTAAAATCACATGGGTTCATGCCCGTGAGGAAGGCTCTATGGTCTGAAGGTACATAGCCAGCTCTCTGATCAGGCCTTCCATGCTTAGAAAACTATATATTCTGGTCTTATACACAATCGGTGGTATACATGATCAAGAGGGGCTTAAGATCACGGTAGCTTAAATTCACAGAATACATGAATAGAGGCGTCGACCTTCAAAGCCTCCATACTCAGGAAGGTACTTGTATGTTGTTACTCAAAATCACACAGGTATATTCTCAGGGTGAACGAGGATCAAGGAAATTATGGCAGCATTCCATGGATGTACAGGTCAAGGATTCCTAGGGATATGCTTAGAAATGACGGGGCTCACTGATTCCATATTTCGAAGGGTCCATTCTCAGAGTGATGAAGCTCAAGCTGTCACACAGGCAGATACCCCATGGTCTTGGGGATACATTTTCTGAAGCGTGTCATTCTCAGAGTCGTTCAAATTCAAAAGGCTCCATGGTCAACAGAATGCATGCTCAGGAAAGTATGAGTTATTAAATTACACATAATCTACAAGATACATGCTCAAGTGGGCTACATTAAGGGGAGGTTACAATCAAAGAAGGTCAGGATCAGGGGAATATACAATTAGGCTTTTCATGCAAACGAAGGTACAGGAAAAGGGATTACACAAAACCGCAAAATAACATTTCCAAGTTAAACTAGGATCAAGGAAATTAAGACTTACAGAATTCCAATTGAAAAATGTCCACTCTTCTTACGTTCATGCATACATGTAATTGAGGTCATTCATTCCACGTTCAGGGGATCCATGTCCCCGGTGTTGATCCTCAAGTTATGCACACTAGAGTGGCCATGGGTAAGCTGTTTGTTCTCCTAAGCGTTTTATTCTCAGTGTGTGTCCTTACTGAAACCTTTTCATGCACAGAATTTACATGTTTAGGTTTTAAATATCAAGAAAAGGGTATATGCTCAAGTGACGCGATACTCAAGGGAGATTCAAATCGAAGTATGTCACGGTCCGTAGGCTCCATCCGGAGGGTTTTGATGCTCAGGCTGGTACACATACAGAGGATAAACGACCAAGTAGATACTTGGAAATTGGCTCTAATTAGGGAAGTAGATTCTTAGGGCAGTCCATCATCAGAAGAGTCCATGCTTATTGAGTTTCTGTGTATCACTGGCTACACACAAGGATTCCATGATCAAGAGTGTATATTCCTTGAACCTTTATGTTCAGGATATTCCACACTCATTGGTCCATGCAGAGTGTTGGTGTTTCTCAAAATGGCTCCATTATCAGAGGATATTCATATTCAGAAAAGTGTAGGATCCCATGATGTCATGCTCATGAGGTAGGGTCTACGGTCTGAAGTAGCAGAGTCAGCCAGGTTGCTGATCAGGGGCCGAGAAGAACATTTTCAGTTGTTATACATGTTCAGTGTTATACATGATCAAGAGGGGCTAAGATCACGGTAGTTTAGATTCACAGAATACATGATTAGGGGGATGGACTATTAAGAGCGTCCATGCTCAGGAAGGTACTCGTATGTTGTTACACAAATTCACAATGGTACAGCCCCAGGATGAACTAAGATCAAGGAAATGACAGAATTCCATGTATTTACGTCAACAGTTCTATGGATATGCTTAGAAATGACTTCAGTGCGTGATTCCATGTTCAGAAGGGTCCTTTCTCAGATTCTTTAAGCTCAGGATGTCCCACAGGAAAGAATTCCATGTTCTTGTGGATACATTTTCTGAAGCGTGTCATTCTCAGAGTCGTTCACATTCAAAAGGCTACATGCTCAGCAGAATCAGCACTCAAGAAAGTATGAGTTATTATATCAAACACAATCAAGAGGATACATGCTCAAGTGGGGCTGTGTTAAGGGGAGGTTACAATCAAAGCAAGCCATGATTAAGGGAAGAGACAATTAGAGGATTCATGTTCAGGAAGGTACAGGGAAAGGGGTTCCATAAAATCACAACAGAACATTCTCTAGGTAAACAACAATCAGGGAAATTCATACTTACAGAATTCCATGAACAGAAATGTCCACTCTTCGTCGAAGATTCATGCTTAGATGTCATTGTGGTCATTGATTCCATGTTGAGGAGATTCATGTTCATGATGTTAATCCTCAAGTTATCCACACAACAGAGGCCATGGATAGGGTGTTTATTGTCAGGAGTGTTTCACTCTTAGTGCGGGTCATCATTCAAACGTGTCCATGCGCATAATTTTACACGTTCAGGCACTAAACATCAAGAAGAGGGTATATTCTCAAGTGGCGCGATATTCAAGTGAGATTGAAATAGTAGTATGTCCCAGTCGGTAGGGTTCATGCGCAGGCTGGTACACATTCGTGGCATAAGCAAGTAGGTACATATGGAAAGTATCTCCAATTAGACAAGTCGATTCTTAGTGCAGCCCCTGATCAGAAGTGTCCACACTTCTTGAGTTGCTGTTTATCATTGATTACGCCCAAGGATTCCATGATCAGGAGTGTATATTCCCTGGACCTTTCTGTTCAGGATATTCCACACTCATGGGTCCATGTTGAGTGTCGGTTTTCTCAGAATGGTTGCATTAGAAGGGCACATCCATATTCAGAATGGTGTAGGATCACATGGGTTCACGACCATGGGGACGGGTCTATGGTCTGAAGGTACATAGCCAGCTCTCTGCTCAGGCCTTTCATGCTCAGAAAACCACATATTCTGTTCTTAAACACAATCAGTGGTATACAGAATCCAGAGGGACTGAGAGCACGGTAGTTTAAATTCACAGAATACATGTTTAGATGGGTCGCATGTTAGAGCCTCCGTGCTCAGGAAGGTACTTGTTTGTTGTTACCCAAAATCACACAGGTATATTCTCAGGATGAACTAGGAGCAAGGAAATGATTGCAGCATTCCATGATGTACACATCAAGGATTCCTAGGTGTGTGCTTAGAAATGACGGGGCTCATTGATTCCATGTACAGAAGGGGCCATTCTCAGATTGTTTAAGCTCAGGATGTCCCACTGGAAGACATTCCATGGCCTAGGGGATACATTTTCTGAAGTGTGTCATTCTCGGAGCCATTCCAATTAAAAAGGCTCCGAGGTCAGTAGACTCCACGCTCCGGAAAGCATGGGTTATTATAATTACACATAATGTAGAGGGTACATACTCAAGTGGGGCTATGTTAAGGGGAGATGAATATCAAAGCAAGCCATGATCAGGAGAGTCTACAGTTAGGGGTTCCATGCTCAAGAAGGTACATGTACACGGTTACACAAAAGTCAGAAAACAACATTCTCAGAGGAAACAAGGGCCAAAGAAATGAATACTTACAGAATCCCATGAACAGCAACTCAAGAAGTGTGGACACTTCTGGATCTTGGTACATGCTTAGATGTTTTCGTGCTCATTGATTCCATGTCCAGGAGGGTCCATGCTCAGGTTGTTGAAGCTCGGGATGTTCCACATGAGCATGGTTAGGGCGTTTCATTATCCAAAGTGCATTATCCTTAGAGGGGTCCATATGCAAATGGTTCCATGCACAGCAGAATCCATGCTCAGCAATGTACATGTTCAGATTGAACATATAATCAAGACGGTACATGCTCAAAGGGAACTAACTAGAAGGGAGATTAACATCAAAGCGAGGCAGGAGAACAATTGTCTACAATTAGTGATTACATGTTCGAGTACTTACATGTACAGGGTTCAGACAAAATCACAACAGAACATTCTCTGGGCAAAAAACAATCAAGGAATTTAGTACTCACGGTATTCTATGAGCGGCAATCTCCACTCTTCTTAGATTCATGGTTAGATCTGCTTGCGGAAATTGATTCCACGTTCAGGCAATCCATGTTCACAGTGTGGATCCTCAAGTTATCCACCCAAGAGGGGCCAAAGATAGGGTACTTATTCTCACGAGTGTTTTATTCTTGGTGTGGGTCATTATTCAAATGTTTCCATGCACATAATTTTACATGTTCAGGCATTAAACATCAAGAAGTGGGTGTATTCTCAAGTGGCGTGACATTCAAGTGAGATTAAAAAAGCAGTATGTCACGGTCAGTAGGCTTCATGCTGAGGGTTTTGATGCTCATGCTGGTACACATTCAGGGCATAAACAAGTAGGCACATACTGCAAAGTGGCTCTAAGGAAGGAAGTTGACTCTCGGTGCTGCCCATGATCAGAAGTGTCCACACTTCTTGAGTTGCTGTTTATCACTGATCACGTCCAAGGGTTCCATGATCAAGAGTATATAATCCCCGGACCTTTCTGTTCAGGATATTCAACACTCAGGGGTCGATGCTGAGTGTCGGTATTTCTCAAAATGCTTCCATTATAAGAGGACATGCGTACTCAAAATGTTGTAAAATCACATGGGTTCATGCCCGTGAGGAAGGCTCTATGGTCTGAAGGTACATAGCCAGCTCTCTGATCAGGCCTTCCATGCTTAGAAAACTATATATTCTGGTCTTATACACAATCGGTGGTATACATGATCAAGAGGGGCTTAAGATCACGGTAGCTTAAATTCACAGAATACATGAATAGAGGCGTCGACCTTCAAAGCCTCCATACTCAGGAAGGTACTTGTATGTTGTTACTCAAAATCACACAGGTATATTCTCAGGGTGAACGAGGATCAAGGAAATTATGGCAGCATTCCATGGATGTACAGGTCAAGGATTCCTAGGGATATGCTTAGAAATGACGGGGCTCACTGATTCCATATTTCGAAGGGTCCATTCTCAGAGTGATGAAGCTCAAGCTGTCACACAGGCAGATACCCCATGGTCTTGGGGATACATTTTCTGAAGCGTGTCATTCTCAGAGTCGTTCAAATTCAAAAGGCTCCATGGTCAACAGAATGCATGCTCAGGAAAGTATGAGTTATTAAATTACACATAATCTACAAGATACATGCTCAAGTGGGCTACATTAAGGGGAGGTTACAATCAAAGAAGGTCAGGATCAGGGGAATATACAATTAGGCTTTTCATGCAAACGAAGGTACAGGAAAAGGGATTACACAAAACCGCAAAATAACATTTCCAAGTTAAACTAGGATCAAGGAAATTAAGACTTACAGAATTCCAATTGAAAAATGTCCACTCTTCTTACGTTCATGCATACATGTAATTGAGGTCATTCATTCCACGTTCAGGGGATCCATGTCCCCGGTGTTGATCCTCAAGTTATGCACACTAGAGTGGCCATGGGTAAGCTGTTTGTTCTCCTAAGCGTTTTATTCTCAGTGTGTGTCCTTACTGAAACCTTTTCATGCACAGAATTTACATGTTTAGGTTTTAAATATCAAGAAAAGGGTATATGCTCAAGTGACGCGATACTCAAGGGAGATTCAAATCGAAGTATGTCACGGTCCGTAGGCTCCATCCGGAGGGTTTTGATGCTCAGGCTGGTACACATACAGAGGATAAACGACCAAGTAGATACTTGGAAATTGGCTCTAATTAGGGAAGTAGATTCTTAGGGCAGTCCATCATCAGAAGAGTCCATGCTTATTGAGTTTCTGTGTATCACTGGCTACACACAAGGATTCCATGATCAAGAGTGTATATTCCTTGAACCTTTATGTTCAGGATATTCCACACTCATTGGTCCATGCAGAGTGTTGGTGTTTCTCAAAATGGCTCCATTATCAGAGGATATTCATATTCAGAAAAGTGTAGGATCCCATGATGTCATGCTCATGAGGTAGGGTCTACGGTCTGAAGTAGCAGAGTCAGCCAGGTTGCTGATCAGGGGCCGAGAAGAACATTTTCAGTTGTTATACATGTTCAGTGTTATACATGATCAAGAGGGGCTAAGATCACGGTAGTTTAGATTCACAGAATACATGATTAGGGGGATGGACTATTAAGAGCGTCCATGCTCAGGAAGGTACTCGTATGTTGTTACACAAATTCACAATGGTACAGCCCCAGGATGAACTAAGATCAAGGAAATGACAGAATTCCATGTATTTACGTCAACAGTTCTATGGATATGCTTAGAAATGACTTCAGTGCGTGATTCCATGTTCAGAAGGGTCCTTTCTCAGATTCTTTAAGCTCAGGATGTCCCACAGGAAAGAATTCCATGTTCTTGTGGATACATTTTCTGAAGCGTGTCATTCTCAGAGTCGTTCACATTCAAAAGGCTACATGCTCAGCAGAATCAGCACTCAAGAAAGTATGAGTTATTATATCAAACACAATCAAGAGGATACATGCTCAAGTGGGGCTGTGTTAAGGGGAGGTTACAATCAAAGCAAGCCATGATTAAGGGAAGAGACAATTAGAGGATTCATGTTCAGGAAGGTACAGGGAAAGGGGTTCCATAAAATCACAACAGAACATTCTCTAGGTAAACAACAATCAGGGAAATTCATACTTACAGAATTCCATGAACAGAAATGTCCACTCTTCGTCGAAGATTCATGCTTAGATGTCATTGTGGTCATTGATTCCATGTTGAGGAGATTCATGTTCATGATGTTAATCCTCAAGTTATCCACACAACAGAGGCCATGGATAGGGTGTTTATTGTCAGGAGTGTTTCACTCTTAGTGCGGGTCATCATTCAAACGTGTCCATGCGCATAATTTTACACGTTCAGGCACTAAACATCAAGAAGAGGGTATATTCTCAAGTGGCGCGATATTCAAGTGAGATTGAAATAGTAGTATGTCCCAGTCGGTAGGGTTCATGCGCAGGCTGGTACACATTCGTGGCATAAGCAAGTAGGTACATATGGAAAGTATCTCCAATTAGACAAGTCGATTCTTAGTGCAGCCCCTGATCAGAAGTGTCCACACTTCTTGAGTTGCTGTTTATCATTGATTACGCCCAAGGATTCCATGATCAGGAGTGTATATTCCCTGGACCTTTCTGTTCAGGATATTCCACACTCATGGGTCCATGTTGAGTGTCGGTTTTCTCAGAATGGTTGCATTAGAAGGGCACATCCATATTCAGAATGGTGTAGGATCACATGGGTTCACGACCATGGGGACGGGTCTATGGTCTGAAGGTACATAGCCAGCTCTCTGCTCAGGCCTTTCATGCTCAGAAAACCACATATTCTGTTCTTAAACACAATCAGTGGTATACAGAATCCAGAGGGACTGAGAGCACGGTAGTTTAAATTCACAGAATACATGTTTAGATGGGTCGCATGTTAGAGCCTCCGTGCTCAGGAAGGTACTTGTTTGTTGTTACCCAAAATCACACAGGTATATTCTCAGGATGAACTAGGAGCAAGGAAATGATTGCAGCATTCCATGATGTACACATCAAGGATTCCTAGGTGTGTGCTTAGAAATGACGGGGCTCATTGATTCCATGTACAGAAGGGGCCATTCTCAGATTGTTTAAGCTCAGGATGTCCCACTGGAAGACATTCCATGGCCTAGGGGATACATTTTCTGAAGTGTGTCATTCTCGGAGCCATTCCAATTAAAAAGGCTCCGAGGTCAGTAGACTCCACGCTCAGGAAAGCATGGGTTATTATAATTACACATAATGTAGAGGGTACATACTCAAGTGGGGCTATGTTAAGGGGAGATGAATATCAAAGCAAGCCATGATCAGGAGAGTCTACAGTTAGGGGTTCCATGCTCAAGAAGGTACATGTACACGGTTACACAAAAGTCAGAAAACAACATTCTCAGAGGAAACAAGGGCCAAAGAAATGAATACTTACAGAATCCCATGAACAGCAACTCAAGAAGTGTGGACACTTCTGGATCTTGGTACATGCTTAGATGTTTTCGTGCTCATTGATTCCATGTCCAGGAGGGTCCATGCTCAGGTTGTTGAAGCTCGGGATGTTCCACATGAGCATGGTTAGGGCGTTTCATTATCCAAAGTGCATTATCCTTAGAGGGGTCCATATGCAAATGGTTCCATGCACAGCAGAATCCATGCTCAGCAATGTACATGTTCAGATTGAACATATAATCAAGACGGTACATGCTCAAAGGGAACTAACTAGAAGGGAGATTAACATCAAAGCGAGGCAGGAGAACAATTGTCTACAATTAGTGATTACATGTTCGAGTACTTACATGTACAGGGTTCAGACAAAATCACAACAGAACATTCTCTGGGCAAAAAACAATCAAGGAATTTAGTACTCACGGTATTCTATGAGCGGCAATCTCCACTCTTCTTAGATTCATGGTTAGATCTGCTTGCGGAAATTGATTCCACGTTCAGGCAATCCATGTTCACAGTGTGGATCCTCAAGTTATCCACCCAAGAGGGGCCAAAGATAGGGTACTTATTCTCACGAGTGTTTTATTCTTGGTGTGGGTCATTATTCAAATGTTTCCATGCACATAATTTTACATGTTCAGGCATTAAACATCAAGAAGTGGGTGTATTCTCAAGTGGCGTGACATTCAAGTGAGATTAAAAAAGCAGTATGTCACGGTCAGTAGGCTTCATGCTGAGGGTTTTGATGCTCATGCTGGTACACATTCAGGGCATAAACAAGTAGGCACATACTGCAAAGTGGCTCTAAGGAAGGAAGTTGACTCTCGGTGCTGCCCATGATCAGAAGTGTCCACACTTCTTGAGTTGCTGTTTATCACTGATCACGTCCAAGGGTTCCATGATCAAGAGTATATAATCCCCGGACCTTTCTGTTCAGGATATTCAACACTCAGGGGTCGATGCTGAGTGTCGGTATTTCTCAAAATGCTTCCATTATAAGAGGACATGCGTACTCAAAATGTTGTAAAATCACATGGGTTCATGCCCGTGAGGAAGGCTCTATGGTCTGAAGGTACATAGCCAGCTCTCTGATCAGGCCTTCCATGCTTAGAAAACTATATATTCTGGTCTTATACACAATCGGTGGTATACATGATCAAGAGGGGCTTAAGATCACGGTAGCTTAAATTCACAGAATACATGAATAGAGGCGTCGACCTTCAAAGCCTCCATACTCAGGAAGGTACTTGTATGTTGTTACTCAAAATCACACAGGTATATTCTCAGGGTGAACGAGGATCAAGGAAATTATGGCAGCATTCCATGGATGTACAGGTCAAGGATTCCTAGGGATATGCTTAGAAATGACGGGGCTCACTGATTCCATATTTCGAAGGGTCCATTCTCAGAGTGATGAAGCTCAAGCTGTCACACAGGCAGATACCCCATGGTCTTGGGGATACATTTTCTGAAGCGTGTCATTCTCAGAGTCGTTCAAATTCAAAAGGCTCCATGGTCAACAGAATGCATGCTCAGGAAAGTATGAGTTATTAAATTACACATAATCTACAAGATACATGCTCAAGTGGGCTACATTAAGGGGAGGTTACAATCAAAGAAGGTCAGGATCAGGGGAATATACAATTAGGCTTTTCATGCAAACGAAGGTACAGGAAAAGGGATTACACAAAACCGCAAAATAACATTTCCAAGTTAAACTAGGATCAAGGAAATTAAGACTTACAGAATTCCAATTGAAAAATGTCCACTCTTCTTACGTTCATGCATACATGTAATTGAGGTCATTCATTCCACGTTCAGGGGATCCATGTCCCCGGTGTTGATCCTCAAGTTATGCACACTAGAGTGGCCATGGGTAAGCTGTTTGTTCTCCTAAGCGTTTTATTCTCAGTGTGTGTCCTTACTGAAACCTTTTCATGCACAGAATTTACATGTTTAGGTTTTAAATATCAAGAAAAGGGTATATGCTCAAGTGACGCGATACTCAAGGGAGATTCAAATCGAAGTATGTCACGGTCCGTAGGCTCCATCCGGAGGGTTTTGATGCTCAGGCTGGTACACATACAGAGGATAAACGACCAAGTAGATACTTGGAAATTGGCTCTAATTAGGGAAGTAGATTCTTAGGGCAGTCCATCATCAGAAGAGTCCATGCTTATTGAGTTTCTGTGTATCACTGGCTACACACAAGGATTCCATGATCAAGAGTGTATATTCCTTGAACCTTTATGTTCAGGATATTCCACACTCATTGGTCCATGCAGAGTGTTGGTGTTTCTCAAAATGGCTCCATTATCAGAGGATATTCATATTCAGAAAAGTGTAGGATCCCATGATGTCATGCTCATGAGGTAGGGTCTACGGTCTGAAGTAGCAGAGTCAGCCAGGTTGCTGATCAGGGGCCGAGAAGAACATTTTCAGTTGTTATACATGTTCAGTGTTATACATGATCAAGAGGGGCTAAGATCACGGTAGTTTAGATTCACAGAATACATGATTAGGGGGATGGACTATTAAGAGCGTCCATGCTCAGGAAGGTACTCGTATGTTGTTACACAAATTCACAATGGTACAGCCCCAGGATGAACTAAGATCAAGGAAATGACAGAATTCCATGTATTTACGTCAACAGTTCTATGGATATGCTTAGAAATGACTTCAGTGCGTGATTCCATGTTCAGAAGGGTCCTTTCTCAGATTCTTTAAGCTCAGGATGTCCCACAGGAAAGAATTCCATGTTCTTGTGGATACATTTTCTGAAGCGTGTCATTCTCAGAGTCGTTCACATTCAAAAGGCTACATGCTCAGCAGAATCAGCACTCAAGAAAGTATGAGTTATTATATCAAACACAATCAAGAGGATACATGCTCAAGTGGGGCTGTGTTAAGGGGAGGTTACAATCAAAGCAAGCCATGATTAAGGGAAGAGACAATTAGAGGATTCATGTTCAGGAAGGTACAGGGAAAGGGGTTCCATAAAATCACAACAGAACATTCTCTAGGTAAACAACAATCAGGGAAATTCATACTTACAGAATTCCATGAACAGAAATGTCCACTCTTCGTCGAAGATTCATGCTTAGATGTCATTGTGGTCATTGATTCCATGTTGAGGAGATTCATGTTCATGATGTTAATCCTCAAGTTATCCACACAACAGAGGCCATGGATAGGGTGTTTATTGTCAGGAGTGTTTCACTCTTAGTGCGGGTCATCATTCAAACGTGTCCATGCGCATAATTTTACACGTTCAGGCACTAAACATCAAGAAGAGGGTATATTCTCAAGTGGCGCGATATTCAAGTGAGATTGAAATAGTAGTATGTCCCAGTCGGTAGGGTTCATGCGCAGGCTGGTACACATTCGTGGCATAAGCAAGTAGGTACATATGGAAAGTATCTCCAATTAGACAAGTCGATTCTTAGTGCAGCCCCTGATCAGAAGTGTCCACACTTCTTGAGTTGCTGTTTATCATTGATTACGCCCAAGGATTCCATGATCAGGAGTGTATATTCCCTGGACCTTTCTGTTCAGGATATTCCACACTCATGGGTCCATGTTGAGTGTCGGTTTTCTCAGAATGGTTGCATTAGAAGGGCACATCCATATTCAGAATGGTGTAGGATCACATGGGTTCACGACCATGGGGACGGGTCTATGGTCTGAAGGTACATAGCCAGCTCTCTGCTCAGGCCTTTCATGCTCAGAAAACCACATATTCTGTTCTTAAACACAATCAGTGGTATACAGAATCCAGAGGGACTGAGAGCACGGTAGTTTAAATTCACAGAATACATGTTTAGATGGGTCGCATGTTAGAGCCTCCGTGCTCAGGAAGGTACTTGTTTGTTGTTACCCAAAATCACACAGGTATATTCTCAGGATGAACTAGGAGCAAGGAAATGATTGCAGCATTCCATGATGTACACATCAAGGATTCCTAGGTGTGTGCTTAGAAATGACGGGGCTCATTGATTCCATGTACAGAAGGGGCCATTCTCAGATTGTTTAAGCTCAGGATGTCCCACTGGAAGACATTCCATGGCCTAGGGGATACATTTTCTGAAGTGTGTCATTCTCGGAGCCATTCCAATTAAAAAGGCTCCGAGGTCAGTAGACTCCACGCTCAGGAAAGCATGGGTTATTATAATTACACATAATGTAGAGGGTACATACTCAAGTGGGGCTATGTTAAGGGGAGATGAATATCAAAGCAAGCCATGATCAGGAGAGTCTACAGTTAGGGGTTCCATGCTCAAGAAGGTACATGTACACGGTTACACAAAAGTCAGAAAACAACATTCTCAGAGGAAACAAGGGCCAAAGAAATGAATACTTACAGAATCCCATGAACAGCAACTCAAGAAGTGTGGACACTTCTGGATCTTGGTACATGCTTAGATGTTTTCGTGCTCATTGATTCCATGTCCAGGAGGGTCCATGCTCAGGTTGTTGAAGCTCGGGATGTTCCACATGAGCATGGTTAGGGCGTTTCATTATCCAAAGTGCATTATCCTTAGAGGGGTCCATATGCAAATGGTTCCATGCACAGCAGAATCCATGCTCAGCAATGTACATGTTCAGATTGAACATATAATCAAGACGGTACATGCTCAAAGGGAACTAACTAGAAGGGAGATTAACATCAAAGCGAGGCAGGAGAACAATTGTCTACAATTAGTGATTACATGTTCGAGTACTTACATGTACAGGGTTCAGACAAAATCACAACAGAACATTCTCTGGGCAAAAAACAATCAAGGAATTTAGTACTCACGGTATTCTATGAGCGGCAATCTCCACTCTTCTTAGATTCATGGTTAGATCTGCTTGCGGAAATTGATTCCACGTTCAGGCAATCCATGTTCACAGTGTGGATCCTCAAGTTATCCACCCAAGAGGGGCCAAAGATAGGGTACTTATTCTCACGAGTGTTTTATTCTTGGTGTGGGTCATTATTCAAATGTTTCCATGCACATAATTTTACATGTTCAGGCATTAAACATCAAGAAGTGGGTGTATTCTCAAGTGGCGTGACATTCAAGTGAGATTAAAAAAGCAGTATGTCACGGTCAGTAGGCTTCATGCTGAGGGTTTTGATGCTCATGCTGGTACACATTCAGGGCATAAACAAGTAGGCACATACTGCAAAGTGGCTCTAAGGAAGGAAGTTGACTCTCGGTGCTGCCCATGATCAGAAGTGTCCACACTTCTTGAGTTGCTGTTTATCACTGATCACGTCCAAGGGTTCCATGATCAAGAGTATATAATCCCCGGACCTTTCTGTTCAGGATATTCAACACTCAGGGGTCGATGCTGAGTGTCGGTATTTCTCAAAATGCTTCCATTATAAGAGGACATGCGTACTCAAAATGTTGTAAAATCACATGGGTTCATGCCCGTGAGGAAGGCTCTATGGTCTGAAGGTACATAGCCAGCTCTCTGATCAGGCCTTCCATGCTTAGAAAACTATATATTCTGGTCTTATACACAATCGGTGGTATACATGATCAAGAGGGGCTTAAGATCACGGTAGCTTAAATTCACAGAATACATGAATAGAGGCGTCGGCCTTCAAAGCCTCCATACTCAGGAAGGTACTTGTATGTTGTTACTCAAAATCACACAGGTATATTCTCAGGGTGAACGAGGATCAAGGAAATTATGGCAGCATTCCATGGATGTACAGGTCAAGGATTCCTAGGGATATGCTTAGAAATGACGGGGCTCACTGATTCCATATTTCGAAGGGTCCATTCTCAGAGTGATGAAGCTCAAGCTGTCACACAGGCAGATACCCCATGGTCTTGGGGATACATTTTCTGAAGCGTGTCATTCTCAGAGTCGTTCAAATTCAAAAGGCTCCATGGTCAACAGAATGCATGCTCAGGAAAGTATGAGTTATTAAATTACACATAATCTACAAGATACATGCTCAAGTGGGCTACATTAAGGGGAGGTTACAATCAAAGAAGGTCAGGATCAGGGGAATATACAATTAGGCTTTTCATGCAAACGAAGGTACAGGAAAAGGGATTACACAAAACCGCAAAATAACATTTCCAAGTTAAACTAGGATCAAGGAAATTAAGACTTACAGAATTCCAATTGAAAAATGTCCACTCTTCTTACGTTCATGCATACATGTAATTGAGGTCATTCATTCCACGTTCAGGGGATCCATGTCCCCGGTGTTGATCCTCAAGTTATGCACACTAGAGTGGCCATGGGTAAGCTGTTTGTTCTCCTAAGCGTTTTATTCTCAGTGTGTGTCCTTACTGAAACCTTTTCATGCACAGAATTTACATGTTTAGGTTTTAAATATCAAGAAAAGGGTATATGCTCAAGTGACGCGATACTCAAGGGAGATTCAAATCGAAGTATGTCACGGTCCGTAGGCTCCATCCGGAGGGTTTTGATGCTCAGGCTGGTACACATACAGAGGATAAACGACCAAGTAGATACTTGGAAATTGGCTCTAATTAGGGAAGTAGATTCTTAGGGCAGTCCATCATCAGAAGAGTCCATGCTTATTGAGTTTCTGTGTATCACTGGCTACACACAAGGATTCCATGATCAAGAGTGTATATTCCTTGAACCTTTATGTTCAGGATATTCCACACTCATTGGTCCATGCAGAGTGTTGGTGTTTCTCAAAATGGCTCCATTATCAGAGGATATTCATATTCAGAAAAGTGTAGGATCCCATGATGTCATGCTCATGAGGTAGGGTCTACGGTCTGAAGTAGCAGAGTCAGCCAGGTTGCTGATCAGGGGCCGAGAAGAACATTTTCAGTTGTTATACATGTTCAGTGTTATACATGATCAAGAGGGGCTAAGATCACGGTAGTTTAGATTCACAGAATACATGATTAGGGGGATGGACTATTAAGAGCGTCCATGCTCAGGAAGGTACTCGTATGTTGTTACACAAATTCACAATGGTACAGCCCCAGGATGAACTAAGATCAAGGAAATGACAGAATTCCATGTATTTACGTCAACAGTTCTATGGATATGCTTAGAAATGACTTCAGTGCGTGATTCCATGTTCAGAAGGGTCCTTTCTCAGATTCTTTAAGCTCAGGATGTCCCACAGGAAAGAATTCCATGTTCTTGTGGATACATTTTCTGAAGCGTGTCATTCTCAGAGTCGTTCACATTCAAAAGGCTACATGCTCAGCAGAATCAGCACTCAAGAAAGTATGAGTTATTATATCAAACACAATCAAGAGGATACATGCTCAAGTGGGGCTGTGTTAAGGGGAGGTTATAATCAAAGCAAGCCATGATTAAGGGAAGAGACAATTAGAGGATTCATGTTCAGGAAGGTACAGGGAAAGGGGTTCCATAAAATCACAACAGAACATTCTCTAGGTAAACAACAATCAGGGAAATTCATACTTACAGAATTCCATGAACAGAAATGTCCACTCTTCGTCGAAGATTCATGCTTAGATGTCATTGTGGTCATTGATTCCATGTTGAGGAGATTCATGTTCATGATGTTAATCCTCAAGTTATCCACACAACAGAGGCCATGGATAGGGTGTTTATTGTCAGGAGTGTTTCACTCTTAGTGCGGGTCATCATTCAAACGTGTCCATGCGCATAATTTTACACGTTCAGGCACTAAACATCAAGAAGAGGGTATATTCTCAAGTGGCGCGATATTCAAGTGAGATTGAAATAGTAGTATGTCCCAGTCGGTAGGGTTCATGCGCAGGCTGGTACACATTCGTGGCATAAGCAAGTAGGTACATATGGAAAGTATCTCCAATTAGACAAGTCGATTCTTAGTGCAGCCCCTGATCAGAAGTGTCCACACTTCTTGAGTTGCTGTTTATCATTGATTACGCCCAAGGATTCCATGATCAGGAGTGTATATTCCCTGGACCTTTCTGTTCAGGATATTCCACACTCATGGGTCCATGTTGAGTGTCGGTTTTCTCAGAATGGTTGCATTAGAAGGGCACATCCATATTCAGAATGGTGTAGGATCACATGGGTTCACGACCATGGGGACGGGTCTATGGTCTGAAGGTACATAGCCAGCTCTCTGCTCAGGCCTTTCATGCTCAGAAAACCACATATTCTGTTCTTAAACACAATCAGTGGTATACAGAATCCAGAGGGACTGAGAGCACGGTAGTTTAAATTCACAGAATACATGTTTAGATGGGTCGCATGTTAGAGCCTCCGTGCTCAGGAAGGTACTTGTTTGTTGTTACCCAAAATCACACAGGTATATTCTCAGGATGAACTAGGAGCAAGGAAATGATTGCAGCATTCCATGATGTACACATCAAGGATTCCTAGGTGTGTGCTTAGAAATGACGGGGCTCATTGATTCCATGTACAGAAGGGGCCATTCTCAGATTGTTTAAGCTCAGGATGTCCCACTGGAAGACATTCCATGGCCTAGGGGATACATTTTCTGAAGTGTGTCATTCTCGGAGCCATTCCAATTAAAAAGGCTCCGAGGTCAGTAGACTCCACGCTCAGGAAAGCATGGGTTATTATATTACACATAATGTAGAGGGTACATACTCAAGTGGGGCTATGTTAAGGGGAGATGAATATCAAAGCAAGCCATGATCAGGAGAGTCTACAGTTAGGGGTTCCATGCTCAAGAAGGTACATGTACACGGTTACACAAAAGTCAGAAAACAACATTCTCAGAGGAAACAAGGGCCAAAGAAATGAATACTTACAGAATCCCATGAACAGCAACTCAAGAAGTGTGGACACTTCTGGATCTTGGTACATGCTTAGATGTTTTCGTGCTCATTGATTCCATGTCCAGGAGGGTCCATGCTCAGGTTGTTGAAGCTCGGGATGTTCCACATGAGCATGGTTAGGGCGTTTCATTATCCAAAGTGCATTATCCTTAGAGGGGTCCATATGCAAATGGTTCCATGCACAGCAGAATCCATGCTCAGCAATGTACATGTTCAGATTGAACATATAATCAAGACGGTACATGCTCAAAGGGAACTAACTAGAAGGGAGATTAACATCAAAGCGAGGCAGGAGAACAATTGTCTACAATTAGTGATTACATGTTCGAGTACTTACATGTACAGGGTTCAGACAAAATCACAACAGAACATTCTCTGGGCAAAAAACAATCAAGGAATTTAGTACTCACGGTATTCTATGAGCGGCAATCTCCACTCTTCTTAGATTCATGGTTAGATCTGCTTGCGGAAATTGATTCCACGTTCAGGCAATCCATGTTCACAGTGTGGATCCTCAAGTTATCCACCCAAGAGGGGCCAAAGATAGGGTACTTATTCTCACGAGTGTTTTATTCTTGGTGTGGGTCATTATTCAAATGTTTCCATGCACATAATTTTACATGTTCAGGCATTAAACATCAAGAAGTGGGTGTATTCTCAAGTGGCGTGACATTCAAGTGAGATTAAAAAAGCAGTATGTCACGGTCAGTAGGCTTCATGCTGAGGGTTTTGATGCTCATGCTGGTACACATTCAGGGCATAAACAAGTAGGCACATACTGCAAAGTGGCTCTAAGGAAGGAAGTTGACTCTCGGTGCTGCCCATGATCAGAAGTGTCCACACTTCTTGAGTTGCTGTTTATCACTGATCACGTCCAAGGGTTCCATGATCAAGAGTATATAATCCCCGGACCTTTCTGTTCAGGATATTCAACACTCAGGGGTCGATGCTGAGTGTCGGTATTTCTCAAAATGCTTCCATTATAAGAGGACATGCGTACTCAAAATGTTGTAAAATCACATGGGTTCATGCCCGTGAGGAAGGCTCTATGGTCTGAAGGTACATAGCCAGCTCTCTGATCAGGCCTTCCATGCTTAGAAAACTATATATTCTGGTCTTATACACAATCGGTGGTATACATGATCAAGAGGGGCTTAAGATCACGGTAGCTTAAATTCACAGAATACATGAATAGAGGCGTCGACCTTCAAAGCCTCCATACTCAGGAAGGTACTTGTATGTTGTTACTCAAAATCACACAGGTATATTCTCAGGGTGAACGAGGATCAAGGAAATTATGGCAGCATTCCATGGATGTACAGGTCAAGGATTCCTAGGGATATGCTTAGAAATGACGGGGCTCACTGATTCCATATTTCGAAGGGTCCATTCTCAGAGTGATGAAGCTCAAGCTGTCACACAGGCAGATACCCCATGGTCTTGGGGATACATTTTCTGAAGCGTGTCATTCTCAGAGTCGTTCAAATTCAAAAGGCTCCATGGTCAACAGAATGCATGCTCAGGAAAGTATGAGTTATTAAATTACACATAATCTACAAGATACATGCTCAAGTGGGCTACATTAAGGGGAGGTTACAATCAAAGAAGGTCAGGATCAGGGGAATATACAATTAGGCTTTTCATGCAAACGAAGGTACAGGAAAAGGGATTACACAAAACCGCAAAATAACATTTCCAAGTTAAACTAGGATCAAGGAAATTAAGACTTACAGAATTCCAATTGAAAAATGTCCACTCTTCTTACGTTCATGCATACATGTAATTGAGGTCATTCATTCCACGTTCAGGGGATCCATGTCCCCGGTGTTGATCCTCAAGTTATGCACACTAGAGTGGCCATGGGTAAGCTGTTTGTTCTCCTAAGCGTTTTATTCTCAGTGTGTGTCCTTACTGAAACCTTTCCATGCACAGAATTTACATGTTTAGGTTTTAAATATCAAGAAAAGGGTATATGCTCAAGTGACGCGATACTCAAGGGAGATTCAAATCGAAGTATGTCACGGTCCGTAGGCTCCATCCGGAGGGTTTTGATGCTCAGGCTGGTACACATACAGAGGATAAACGACCAAGTAGATACTTGGAAATTGGCTCTAATTAGGGAAGTAGATTCTTAGGGCAGTCCATCATCAGAAGAGTCCATGCTTATTGAGTTTCTGTGTATCACTGGCTACACACAAGGATTCCATGATCAAGAGTGTATATTCCTTGAACCTTTATGTTCAGGATATTCCACACTCATTGGTCCATGCAGAGTGTTGGTGTTTCTCAAAATGGCTCCATTATCAGAGGATATTCATATTCAGAAAAGTGTAGGATCCCATGATGTCATGCTCATGAGGTAGGGTCTACGGTCTGAAGTAGCAGAGTCAGCCAGGTTGCTGATCAGGGGCCGAGAAGAACATTTTCAGTTGTTATACATGTTCAGTGTTATACATGATCAAGAGGGGCTAAGATCACGGTAGTTTAGATTCACAGAATACATGATTAGGGGGATGGACTATTAAGAGCGTCCATGCTCAGGAAGGTACTCGTATGTTGTTACACAAATTCACAATGGTACAGCCCCAGGATGAACTAAGATCAAGGAAATGACAGAATTCCATGTATTTACGTCAACAATTCTATGGATATGCTTAGAAATGACTTCAGTGCGTGATTCCATGTTCAGAAGGGTCCTTTCTCAGATTCTTTAAGCTCAGGATGTCCCACAGGAAAGAATTCCATGTTCTTGTGGATACATTTTCTGAAGCGTGTCATTCTCAGAGTCGTTCACATTCAAAAGGCTACATGCTCAGCAGAATCAGCACTCAAGAAAGTATGAGTTATTATATCAAACACAATCAAGAGGATACATGCTCAAGTGGGGCTGTGTTAAGGGGAGGTTACAATCAAAGCAAGCCATGATTAAGGGAAGAGACAATTAGAGGATTCATGTTCAGGAAGGTACAGGGAAAGGGGTTCCATAAAATCACAACAGAACATTCTCTAGGTAAACAACAATCAGGGAAATTCATACTTACAGAATTCCATGAACAGAAATGTCCACTCTTCGTCGAAGATTCATGCTTAGATGTCATTGTGGTCATTGATTCCATGTTGAGGAGATTCATGTTCATGATGTTAATCCTCAAGTTATCCACACAACAGAGGCCATGGATAGGGTGTTTATTGTCAGGAGTGTTTCACTCTTAGTGCGGGTCATCATTCAAACGTGTCCATGCGCATAATTTTACACGTTCAGGCACTAAACATCAAGAAGAGGGTATATTCTCAAGTGGCGCGATATTCAAGTGAGATTGAAATAGTAGTATGTCCCAGTCGGTAGGGTTCATGCGCAGGCTGGTACACATTCGTGGCATAAGCAAGTAGGTACATATGGAAAGTATCTCCAATTAGACAAGTCGATTCTTAGTGCAGCCCCTGATCAGAAGTGTCCACACTTCTTGAGTTGCTGTTTATCATTGATTACGCCCAAGGATTCCATGATCAGGAGTGTATATTCCCTGGACCTTTCTGTTCAGGATATTCCACACTCATGGGTCCATGTTGAGTGTCGGTTTTCTCAGAATGGTTGCATTAGAAGGGCACATCCATATTCAGAATGGTGTAGGATCACATGGGTTCACGACCATGGGGACGGGTCTATGGTCTGAAGGTACATAGCCAGCTCTCTGCTCAGGCCTTTCATGCTCAGAAAACCACATATTCTGTTCTTAAACACAATCAGTGGTATACAGAATCCAGAGGGACTGAGAGCACGGTAGTTTAAATTCACAGAATACATGTTTAGATGGGTCGCATGTTAGAGCCTCCGTGCTCAGGAAGGTACTTGTTTGTTGTTACCCAAAATCACACAGGTATATTCTCAGGATGAACTAGGAGCAAGGAAATGATTGCAGCATTCCATGATGTACACATCAAGGATTCCTAGGTGTGTGCTTAGAAATGACGGGGCTCATTGATTCCATGTACAGAAGGGGCCATTCTCAGATTGTTTAAGCTCAGGATGTCCCACTGGAAGACATTCCATGGCCTAGGGGATACATTTTCTGAAGTGTGTCATTCTCGGAGCCATTCCAATTAAAAAGGCTCCGAGGTCAGTAGACTCCACGCTCCGGAAAGCATGGGTTATTATAATTACACATAATGTAGAGGGTACATACTCAAGTGGGGCTATGTTAAGGGGAGATGAATATCAAAGCAAGCCATGATCAGGAGAGTCTACAGTTAGGGGTTCCATGCTCAAGAAGGTACATGTACACGGTTACACAAAAGTCAGAAAACAACATTCTCAGAGGAAACAAGGGCCAAAGAAATGAATACTTACAGAATCCCATGAACAGCAACTCAAGAAGTGTGGACACTTCTGGATCTTGGTACATGCTTAGATGTTTTCGTGCTCATTGATTCCATGTCCAGGAGGGTCCATGCTCAGGTTGTTGAAGCTCGGGATGTTCCACATGAGCATGGTTAGGGCGTTTCATTATCCAAAGTGCATTATCCTTAGAGGGGTCCATATGCAAATGGTTCCATGCACAGCAGAATCCATGCTCAGCAATGTACATGTTCAGATTGAACATATAATCAAGACGGTACATGCTCAAAGGGAACTAACTAGAAGGGAGATTAACATCAAAGCGAGGCAGGAGAACAATTGTCTACAATTAGTGATTACATGTTCGAGTACTTACATGTACAGGGTTCAGACAAAATCACAACAGAACATTCTCTGGGCAAAAAACAATCAAGGAATTTAGTACTCACGGTATTCTATGAGCGGCAATCTCCACTCTTCTTAGATTCATGGTTAGATCTGCTTGCGGAAATTGATTCCACGTTCAGGCAATCCATGTTCACAGTGTGGATCCTCAAGTTATCCACCCAAGAGGGGCCAAAGATAGGGTACTTATTCTCACGAGTGTTTTATTCTTGGTGTGGGTCATTATTCAAATGTTTCCATGCACATAATTTTACATGTTCAGGCATTAAACATCAAGAAGTGGGTGTATTCTCAAGTGGCGTGACATTCAAGTGAGATTAAAAAAGCAGTATGTCACGGTCAGTAGGCTTCATGCTGAGGGTTTTGATGCTCATGCTGGTACACATTCAGGGCATAAACAAGTAGGCACATACTGCAAAGTGGCTCTAAGGAAGGAAGTTGACTCTCGGTGCTGCCCATGATCAGAAGTGTCCACACTTCTTGAGTTGCTGTTTATCACTGATCACGTCCAAGGGTTCCATGATCAAGAGTATATAATCCCCGGACCTTTCTGTTCAGGATATTCAACACTCAGGGGTCGATGCTGAGTGTCGGTATTTCTCAAAATGCTTCCATTATAAGAGGACATGCGTACTCAAAATGTTGTAAAATCACATGGGTTCATGCCCGTGAGGAAGGCTCTATGGTCTGAAGGTACATAGCCAGCTCTCTGATCAGGCCTTCCATGCTTAGAAAACTATATATTCTGGTCTTATACACAATCGGTGGTATACATGATCAAGAGGGGCTTAAGATCACGGTAGCTTAAATTCACAGAATACATGAATAGAGGCGTCGACCTTCAAAGCCTCCATACTCAGGAAGGTACTTGTATGTTGTTACTCAAAATCACACAGGTATATTCTCAGGGTGAACGAGGATCAAGGAAATTATGGCAGCATTCCATGGATGTACAGGTCAAGGATTCCTAGGGATATGCTTAGAAATGACGGGGCTCACTGATTCCATATTTCGAAGGGTCCATTCTCAGAGTGATGAAGCTCAAGCTGTCACACAGGCAGATACCCCATGGTCTTGGGGATACATTTTCTGAAGCGTGTCATTCTCAGAGTCGTTCAAATTCAAAAGGCTCCATGGTCAACAGAATGCATGCTCAGGAAAGTATGAGTTATTAAATTACACATAATCTACAAGATACATGCTCAAGTGGGCTACATTAAGGGGAGGTTACAATCAAAGAAGGTCAGGATCAGGGGAATATACAATTAGGCTTTTCATGCAAACGAAGGTACAGGAAAAGGGATTACACAAAACCGCAAAATAACATTTCCAAGTTAAACTAGGATCAAGGAAATTAAGACTTACAGAATTCCAATTGAAAAATGTCCACTCTTCTTACGTTCATGCATACATGTAATTGAGGTCATTCATTCCACGTTCAGGGGATCCATGTCCCCGGTGTTGATCCTCAAGTTATGCACACTAGAGTGGCCATGGGTAAGCTGTTTGTTCTCCTAAGCGTTTTATTCTCAGTGTGTGTCCTTACTGAAACCTTTTCATGCACAGAATTTACATGTTTAGGTTTTAAATATCAAGAAAAGGGTATATGCTCAAGTGACGCGATACTCAAGGGAGATTCAAATCGAAGTATGTCACGGTCCGTAGGCTCCATCCGGAGGGTTTTGATGCTCAGGCTGGTACACATACAGAGGATAAACGACCAAGTAGATACTTGGAAATTGGCTCTAATTAGGGAAGTAGATTCTTAGGGCAGTCCATCATCAGAAGAGTCCATGCTTATTGAGTTTCTGTGTATCACTGGCTACACACAAGGATTCCATGATCAAGAGTGTATATTCCTTGAACCTTTATGTTCAGGATATTCCACACTCATTGGTCCATGCAGAGTGTTGGTGTTTCTCAAAATGGCTCCATTATCAGAGGATATTCATATTCAGAAAAGTGTAGGATCCCATGATGTCATGCTCATGAGGTAGGGTCTACGGTCTGAAGTAGCAGAGTCAGCCAGGTTGCTGATCAGGGGCCGAGAAGAACATTTTCAGTTGTTATACATGTTCAGTGTTATACATGATCAAGAGGGGCTAAGATCACGGTAGTTTAGATTCACAGAATACATGATTAGGGGGATGGACTATTAAGAGCGTCCATGCTCAGGAAGGTACTCGTATGTTGTTACACAAATTCACAATGGTACAGCCCCAGGATGAACTAAGATCAAGGAAATGACAGAATTCCATGTATTTACGTCAACAGTTCTATGGATATGCTTAGAAATGACTTCAGTGCGTGATTCCATGTTCAGAAGGGTCCTTTCTCAGATTCTTTAAGCTCAGGATGTCCCACAGGAAAGAATTCCATGTTCTTGTGGATACATTTTCTGAAGCGTGTCATTCTCAGAGTCGTTCACATTCAAAAGGCTACATGCTCAGCAGAATCAGCACTCAAGAAAGTATGAGTTATTATATCAAACACAATCAAGAGGATACATGCTCAAGTGGGGCTGTGTTAAGGGGAGGTTACAATCAAAGCAAGCCATGATTAAGGGAAGAGACAATTAGAGGATTCATGTTCAGGAAGGTACAGGGAAAGGGGTTCCATAAAATCACAACAGAACATTCTCTAGGTAAACAACAATCAGGGAAATTCATACTTACAGAATTCCATGAACAGAAATGTCCACTCTTCGTCGAAGATTCATGCTTAGATGTCATTGTGGTCATTGATTCCATGTTGAGGAGATTCATGTTCATGATGTTAATCCTCAAGTTATCCACACAACAGAGGCCATGGATAGGGTGTTTATTGTCAGGAGTGTTTCACTCTTAGTGCGGGTCATCATTCAAACGTGTCCATGCGCATAATTTTACACGTTCAGGCACTAAACATCAAGAAGAGGGTATATTCTCAAGTGGCGCGATATTCAAGTGAGATTGAAATAGTAGTATGTCCCAGTCGGTAGGGTTCATGCGCAGGCTGGTACACATTCGTGGCATAAGCAAGTAGGTACATATGGAAAGTATCTCCAATTAGACAAGTCGATTCTTAGTGCAGCCCCTGATCAGAAGTGTCCACACTTCTTGAGTTGCTGTTTATCATTGATTACGCCCAAGGATTCCATGATCAGGAGTGTATATTCCCTGGACCTTTCTGTTCAGGATATTCCACACTCATGGGTCCATGTTGAGTGTCGGTTTTCTCAGAATGGTTGCATTAGAAGGGCACATCCATATTCAGAATGGTGTAGGATCACATGGGTTCACGACCATGGGGACGGGTCTATGGTCTGAAGGTACATAGCCAGCTCTCTGCTCAGGCCTTTCATGCTCAGAAAACCACATATTCTGTTCTTAAACACAATCAGTGGTATACAGAATCCAGAGGGACTGAGAGCACGGTAGTTTAAATTCACAGAATACATGTTTAGATGGGTCGCATGTTAGAGCCTCCGTGCTCAGGAAGGTACTTGTTTGTTGTTACCCAAAATCACACAGGTATATTCTCAGGATGAACTAGGAGCAAGGAAATGATTGCAGCATTCCATGATGTACACATCAAGGATTCCTAGGTGTGTGCTTAGAAATGACGGGGCTCATTGATTCCATGTACAGAAGGGGCCATTCTCAGATTGTTTAAGCTCAGGATGTCCCACTGGAAGACATTCCATGGCCTAGGGGATACATTTTCTGAAGTGTGTCATTCTCGGAGCCATTCCAATTAAAAAGGCTCCGAGGTCAGTAGACTCCACGCTCCGGAAAGCATGGGTTATTATAATTACACATAATGTAGAGGGTACATACTCAAGTGGGGCTATGTTAAGGGGAGATGAATATCAAAGCAAGCCATGATCAGGAGAGTCTACAGTTAGGGGTTCCATGCTCAAGAAGGTACATGTACACGGTTACACAAAAGTCAGAAAACAACATTCTCAGAGGAAACAAGGGCCAAAGAAATGAATACTTACAGAATCCCATGAACAGCAACTCAAGAAGTGTGGACACTTCTGGATCTTGGTACATGCTTAGATGTTTTCGTGCTCATTGATTCCATGTCCAGGAGGGTCCATGCTCAGGTTGTTGAAGCTCGGGATGTTCCACATGAGCATGGTTAGGGCGTTTCATTATCCAAAGTGCATTATCCTTAGAGGGGTCCATATGCAAATGGTTCCATGCACAGCAGAATCCATGCTCAGCAATGTACATGTTCAGATTGAACATATAATCAAGACGGTACATGCTCAAAGGGAACTAACTAGAAGGGAGATTAACATCAAAGCGAGGCAGGAGAACAATTGTCTACAATTAGTGATTACATGTTCGAGTACTTACATGTACAGGGTTCAGACAAAATCACAACAGAACATTCTCTGGGCAAAAAACAATCAAGGAATTTAGTACTCACGGTATTCTATGAGCGGCAATCTCCACTCTTCTTAGATTCATGGTTAGATCTGCTTGCGGAAATTGATTCCACGTTCAGGCAATCCATGTTCACAGTGTGGATCCTCAAGTTATCCACCCAAGAGGGGCCAAAGATAGGGTACTTATTCTCACGAGTGTTTTATTCTTGGTGTGGGTCATTATTCAAATGTTTCCATGCACATAATTTTACATGTTCAGGCATTAAACATCAAGAAGTGGGTGTATTCTCAAGTGGCGTGACATTCAAGTGAGATTAAAAAAGCAGTATGTCACGGTCAGTAGGCTTCATGCTGAGGGTTTTGATGCTCATGCTGGTACACATTCAGGGCATAAACAAGTAGGCACATACTGCAAAGTGGCTCTAAGGAAGGAAGTTGACTCTCGGTGCTGCCCATGATCAGAAGTGTCCACACTTCTTGAGTTGCTGTTTATCACTGATCACGTCCAAGGGTTCCATGATCAAGAGTATATAATCCCCGGACCTTTCTGTTCAGGATATTCAACACTCAGGGGTCGATGCTGAGTGTCGGTATTTCTCAAAATGCTTCCATTATAAGAGGACATGCGTACTCAAAATGTTGTAAAATCACATGGGTTCATGCCCGTGAGGAAGGCTCTATGGTCTGAAGGTACATAGCCAGCTCTCTGATCAGGCCTTCCATGCTTAGAAAACTATATATTCTGGTCTTATACACAATCGGTGGTATACATGATCAAGAGGGGCTTAAGATCACGGTAGCTTAAATTCACAGAATACATGAATAGAGGCGTCGACCTTCAAAGCCTCCATACTCAGGAAGGTACTTGTATGTTGTTACTCAAAATCACACAGGTATATTCTCAGGGTGAACGAGGATCAAGGAAATTATGGCAGCATTCCATGGATGTACAGGTCAAGGATTCCTAGGGATATGCTTAGAAATGACGGGGCTCACTGATTCCATATTTCGAAGGGTCCATTCTCAGAGTGATGAAGCTCAAGCTGTCACACAGGCAGATACCCCATGGTCTTGGGGATACATTTTCTGAAGCGTGTCATTCTCAGAGTCGTTCAAATTCAAAAGGCTCCATGGTCAACAGAATGCATGCTCAGGAAAGTATGAGTTATTAAATTACACATAATCTACAAGATACATGCTCAAGTGGGCTACATTAAGGGGAGGTTACAATCAAAGAAGGTCAGGATCAGGGGAATATACAATTAGGCTTTTCATGCAAACGAAGGTACAGGAAAAGGGATTACACAAAACCGCAAAATAACATTTCCAAGTTAAACTAGGATCAAGGAAATTAAGACTTACAGAATTCCAATTGAAAAATGTCCACTCTTCTTACGTTCATGCATACATGTAATTGAGGTCATTCATTCCACGTTCAGGGGATCCATGTCCCCGGTGTTGATCCTCAAGTTATGCACACTAGAGTGGCCATGGGTAAGCTGTTTGTTCTCCTAAGCGTTTTATTCTCAGTGTGTGTCCTTACTGAAACCTTTTCATGCACAGAATTTACATGTTTAGGTTTTAAATATCAAGAAAAGGGTATATGCTCAAGTGACGCGATACTCAAGGGAGATTCAAATCGAAGTATGTCACGGTCCGTAGGCTCCATCCGGAGGGTTTTGATGCTCAGGCTGGTACACATACAGAGGATAAACGACCAAGTAGATACTTGGAAATTGGCTCTAATTAGGGAAGTAGATTCTTAGGGCAGTCCATCATCAGAAGAGTCCATGCTTATTGAGTTTCTGTGTATCACTGGCTACACACAAGGATTCCATGATCAAGAGTGTATATTCCTTGAACCTTTATGTTCAGGATATTCCACACTCATTGGTCCATGCAGAGTGTTGGTGTTTCTCAAAATGGCTCCATTATCAGAGGATATTCATATTCAGAAAAGTGTAGGATCCCATGATGTCATGCTCATGAGGTAGGGTCTACGGTCTGAAGTAGCAGAGTCAGCCAGGTTGCTGATCAGGGGCCGAGAAGAACATTTTCAGTTGTTATACATGTTCAGTGTTATACATGATCAAGAGGGGCTAAGATCACGGTAGTTTAGATTCACAGAATACATGATTAGGGGGATGGACTATTAAGAGCGTCCATGCTCAGGAAGGTACTCGTATGTTGTTACACAAATTCACAATGGTACAGCCCCAGGATGAACTAAGATCAAGGAAATGACAGAATTCCATGTATTTACGTCAACAGTTCTATGGATATGCTTAGAAATGACTTCAGTGCGTGATTCCATGTTCAGAAGGGTCCTTTCTCAGATTCTTTAAGCTCAGGATGTCCCACAGGAAAGAATTCCATGTTCTTGTGGATACATTTTCTGAAGCGTGTCATTCTCAGAGTCGTTCACATTCAAAAGGCTACATGCTCAGCAGAATCAGCACTCAAGAAAGTATGAGTTATTATATCAAACACAATCAAGAGGATACATGCTCAAGTGGGGCTGTGTTAAGGGGAGGTTACAATCAAAGCAAGCCATGATTAAGGGAAGAGACAATTAGAGGATTCATGTTCAGGAAGGTACAGGGAAAGGGGTTCCATAAAATCACAACAGAACATTCTCTAGGTAAACAACAATCAGGGAAATTCATACTTACAGAATTCCATGAACAGAAATGTCCACTCTTCGTCGAAGATTCATGCTTAGATGTCATTGTGGTCATTGATTCCATGTTGAGGAGATTCATGTTCATGATGTTAATCCTCAAGTTATCCACACAACAGAGGCCATGGATAGGGTGTTTATTGTCAGGAGTGTTTCACTCTTAGTGCGGGTCATCATTCAAACGTGTCCATGCGCATAATTTTACACGTTCAGGCACTAAACATCAAGAAGAGGGTATATTCTCAAGTGGCGCGATATTCAAGTGAGATTGAAATAGTAGTATGTCCCAGTCGGTAGGGTTCATGCGCAGGCTGGTACACATTCGTGGCATAAGCAAGTAGGTACATATGGAAAGTATCTCCAATTAGACAAGTCGATTCTTAGTGCAGCCCCTGATCAGAAGTGTCCACACTTCTTGAGTTGCTGTTTATCATTGATTACGCCCAAGGATTCCATGATCAGGAGTGTATATTCCCTGGACCTTTCTGTTCAGGATATTCCACACTCATGGGTCCATGTTGAGTGTCGGTTTTCTCAGAATGGTTGCATTAGAAGGGCACATCCATATTCAGAATGGTGTAGGATCACATGGGTTCACGACCATGGGGACGGGTCTATGGTCTGAAGGTACATAGCCAGCTCTCTGCTCAGGCCTTTCATGCTCAGAAAACCACATATTCTGTTCTTAAACACAATCAGTGGTATACAGAATCCAGAGGGACTGAGAGCACGGTAGTTTAAATTCACAGAATACATGTTTAGATGGGTCGCATGTTAGAGCCTCCGTGCTCAGGAAGGTACTTGTTTGTTGTTACCCAAAATCACACAGGTATATTCTCAGGATGAACTAGGAGCAAGGAAATGATTGCAGCATTCCATGATGTACACATCAAGGATTCCTAGGTGTGTGCTTAGAAATGACGGGGCTCATTGATTCCATGTACAGAAGGGGCCATTCTCAGATTGTTTAAGCTCAGGATGTCCCACTGGAAGACATTCCATGGCCTAGGGGATACATTTTCTGAAGTGTGTCATTCTCGGAGCCATTCCAATTAAAAAGGCTCCGAGGTCAGTAGACTCCACGCTCCGGAAAGCATGGGTTATTATAATTACACATAATGTAGAGGGTACATACTCAAGTGGGGCTATGTTAAGGGGAGATGAATATCAAAGCAAGCCATGATCAGGAGAGTCTACAGTTAGGGGTTCCATGCTCAAGAAGGTACATGTACACGGTTACACAAAAGTCAGAAAACAACATTCTCAGAGGAAACAAGGGCCAAAGAAATGAATACTTACAGAATCCCATGAACAGCAACTCAAGAAGTGTGGACACTTCTGGATCTTGGTACATGCTTAGATGTTTTCGTGCTCATTGATTCCATGTCCAGGAGGGTCCATGCTCAGGTTGTTGAAGCTCGGGATGTTCCACATGAGCATGGTTAGGGCGTTTCATTATCCAAAGTGCATTATCCTTAGAGGGGTCCATATGCAAATGGTTCCATGCACAGCAGAATCCATGCTCAGCAATGTACATGTTCAGATTGAACATATAATCAAGACGGTACATGCTCAAAGGGAACTAACTAGAAGGGAGATTAACATCAAAGCGAGGCAGGAGAACAATTGTCTACAATTAGTGATTACATGTTCGAGTACTTACATGTACAGGGTTCAGACAAAATCACAACAGAACATTCTCTGGGCAAAAAACAATCAAGGAATTTAGTACTCACGGTATTCTATGAGCGGCAATCTCCACTCTTCTTAGATTCATGGTTAGATCTGCTTGCGGAAATTGATTCCACGTTCAGGCAATCCATGTTCACAGTGTGGATCCTCAAGTTATCCACCCAAGAGGGGCCAAAGATAGGGTACTTATTCTCACGAGTGTTTTATTCTTGGTGTGGGTCATTATTCAAATGTTTCCATGCACATAATTTTACATGTTCAGGCATTAAACATCAAGAAGTGGGTGTATTCTCAAGTGGCGTGACATTCAAGTGAGATTAAAAAAGCAGTATGTCACGGTCAGTAGGCTTCATGCTGAGGGTTTTGATGCTCATGCTGGTACACATTCAGGGCATAAACAAGTAGGCACATACTGCAAAGTGGCTCTAAGGAAGGAAGTTGACTCTCGGTGCTGCCCATGATCAGAAGTGTCCACACTTCTTGAGTTGCTGTTTATCACTGATCACGTCCAAGGGTTCCATGATCAAGAGTATATAATCCCCGGACCTTTCTGTTCAGGATATTCAACACTCAGGGGTCGATGCTGAGTGTCGGTATTTCTCAAAATGCTTCCATTATAAGAGGACATGCGTACTCAAAATGTTGTAAAATCACATGGGTTCATGCCCGTGAGGAAGGCTCTATGGTCTGAAGGTACATAGCCAGCTCTCTGATCAGGCCTTCCATGCTTAGAAAACTATATATTCTGGTCTTATACACAATCGGTGGTATACATGATCAAGAGGGGCTTAAGATCACGGTAGCTTAAATTCACAGAATACATGAATAGAGGCGTCGACCTTCAAAGCCTCCATACTCAGGAAGGTACTTGTATGTTGTTACTCAAAATCACACAGGTATATTCTCAGGGTGAACGAGGATCAAGGAAATTATGGCAGCATTCCATGGATGTACAGGTCAAGGATTCCTAGGGATATGCTTAGAAATGACGGGGCTCACTGATTCCATATTTCGAAGGGTCCATTCTCAGAGTGATGAAGCTCAAGCTGTCACACAGGCAGATACCCCATGGTCTTGGGGATACATTTTCTGAAGCGTGTCATTCTCAGAGTCGTTCAAATTCAAAAGGCTCCATGGTCAACAGAATGCATGCTCAGGAAAGTATGAGTTATTAAATTACACATAATCTACAAGATACATGCTCAAGTGGGCTACATTAAGGGGAGGTTACAATCAAAGAAGGTCAGGATCAGGGGAATATACAATTAGGCTTTTCATGCAAACGAAGGTACAGGAAAAGGGATTACACAAAACCGCAAAATAACATTTCCAAGTTAAACTAGGATCAAGGAAATTAAGACTTACAGAATTCCAATTGAAAAATGTCCACTCTTCTTACGTTCATGCATACATGTAATTGAGGTCATTCATTCCACGTTCAGGGGATCCATGTCCCCGGTGTTGATCCTCAAGTTATGCACACTAGAGTGGCCATGGGTAAGCTGTTTGTTCTCCTAAGCGTTTTATTCTCAGTGTGTGTCCTTACTGAAACCTTTTCATGCACAGAATTTACATGTTTAGGTTTTAAATATCAAGAAAAGGGTATATGCTCAAGTGACGCGATACTCAAGGGAGATTCAAATCGAAGTATGTCACGGTCCGTAGGCTCCATCCGGAGGGTTTTGATGCTCAGGCTGGTACACATACAGAGGATAAACGACCAAGTAGATACTTGGAAATTGGCTCTAATTAGGGAAGTAGATTCTTAGGGCAGTCCATCATCAGAAGAGTCCATGCTTATTGAGTTTCTGTGTATCACTGGCTACACACAAGGATTCCATGATCAAGAGTGTATATTCCTTGAACCTTTATGTTCAGGATATTCCACACTCATTGGTCCATGCAGAGTGTTGGTGTTTCTCAAAATGGCTCCATTATCAGAGGATATTCATATTCAGAAAAGTGTAGGATCCCATGATGTCATGCTCATGAGGTAGGGTCTACGGTCTGAAGTAGCAGAGTCAGCCAGGTTGCTGATCAGGGGCCGAGAAGAACATTTTCAGTTGTTATACATGTTCAGTGTTATACATGATCAAGAGGGGCTAAGATCACGGTAGTTTAGATTCACAGAATACATGATTAGGGGGATGGACTATTAAGAGCGTCCATGCTCAGGAAGGTACTCGTATGTTGTTACACAAATTCACAATGGTACAGCCCCAGGATGAACTAAGATCAAGGAAATGACAGAATTCCATGTATTTACGTCAACAATTCTATGGATATGCTTAGAAATGACTTCAGTGCGTGATTCCATGTTCAGAAGGGTCCTTTCTCAGATTCTTTAAGCTCAGGATGTCCCACAGGAAAGAATTCCATGTTCTTGTGGATACATTTTCTGAAGCGTGTCATTCTCAGAGTCGTTCACATTCAAAAGGCTACATGCTCAGCAGAATCAGCACTCAAGAAAGTATGAGTTATTATATCAAACACAATCAAGAGGATACATGCTCAAGTGGGGCTGTGTTAAGGGGAGGTTACAATCAAAGCAAGCCATGATTAAGGGAAGAGACAATTAGAGGATTCATGTTCAGGAAGGTACAGGGAAAGGGGTTCCATAAAATCACAACAGAACATTCTCTAGGTAAACAACAATCAGGGAAATTCATACTTACAGAATTCCATGAACAGAAATGTCCACTCTTCGTCGAAGATTCATGCTTAGATGTCATTGTGGTCATTGATTCCATGTTGAGGAGATTCATGTTCATGATGTTAATCCTCAAGTTATCCACACAACAGAGGCCATGGATAGGGTGTTTATTGTCAGGAGTGTTTCACTCTTAGTGCGGGTCATCATTCAAACGTGTCCATGCGCATAATTTTACACGTTCAGGCACTAAACATCAAGAAGAGGGTATATTCTCAAGTGGCGCGATATTCAAGTGAGATTGAAATAGTAGTATGTCCCAGTCGGTAGGGTTCATGCGCAGGCTGGTACACATTCGTGGCATAAGCAAGTAGGTACATATGGAAAGTATCTCCAATTAGACAAGTCGATTCTTAGTGCAGCCCCTGATCAGAAGTGTCCACACTTCTTGAGTTGCTGTTTATCATTGATTACGCCCAAGGATTCCATGATCAGGAGTGTATATTCCCTGGACCTTTCTGTTCAGGATATTCCACACTCATGGGTCCATGTTGAGTGTCGGTTTTCTCAGAATGGTTGCATTAGAAGGGCACATCCATATTCAGAATGGTGTAGGATCACATGGGTTCACGACCATGGGGACGGGTCTATGGTCTGAAGGTACATAGCCAGCTCTCTGCTCAGGCCTTTCATGCTCAGAAAACCACATATTCTGTTCTTAAACACAATCAGTGGTATACAGAATCCAGAGGGACTGAGAGCACGGTAGTTTAAATTCACAGAATACATGTTTAGATGGGTCGCATGTTAGAGCCTCCGTGCTCAGGAAGGTACTTGTTTGTTGTTACCCAAAATCACACAGGTATATTCTCAGGATGAACTAGGAGCAAGGAAATGATTGCAGCATTCCATGATGTACACATCAAGGATTCCTAGGTGTGTGCTTAGAAATGACGGGGCTCATTGATTCCATGTACAGAAGGGGCCATTCTCAGATTGTTTAAGCTCAGGATGTCCCACTGGAAGACATTCCATGGCCTAGGGGATACATTTTCTGAAGTGTGTCATTCTCGGAGCCATTCCAATTAAAAAGGCTCCGAGGTCAGTAGACTCCACGCTCCGGAAAGCATGGGTTATTATAATTACACATAATGTAGAGGGTACATACTCAAGTGGGGCTATGTTAAGGGGAGATGAATATCAAAGCAAGCCATGATCAGGAGAGTCTACAGTTAGGGGTTCCATGCTCAAGAAGGTACATGTACACGGTTACACAAAAGTCAGAAAACAACATTCTCAGAGGAAACAAGGGCCAAAGAAATGAATACTTACAGAATCCCATGAACAGCAACTCAAGAAGTGTGGACACTTCTGGATCTTGGTACATGCTTAGATGTTTTCGTGCTCATTGATTCCATGTCCAGGAGGGTCCATGCTCAGGTTGTTGAAGCTCGGGATGTTCCACATGAGCATGGTTAGGGCGTTTCATTATCCAAAGTGCATTATCCTTAGAGGGGTCCATATGCAAATGGTTCCATGCACAGCAGAATCCATGCTCAGCAATGTACATGTTCAGATTGAACATATAATCAAGACGGTACATGCTCAAAGGGAACTAACTAGAAGGGAGATTAACATCAAAGCGAGGCAGGAGAACAATTGTCTACAATTAGTGATTACATGTTCGAGTACTTACATGTACAGGGTTCAGACAAAATCACAACAGAACATTCTCTGGGCAAAAAACAATCAAGGAATTTAGTACTCACGGTATTCTATGAGCGGCAATCTCCACTCTTCTTAGATTCATGGTTAGATCTGCTTGCGGAAATTGATTCCACGTTCAGGCAATCCATGTTCACAGTGTGGATCCTCAAGTTATCCACCCAAGAGGGGCCAAAGATAGGGTACTTATTCTCACGAGTGTTTTATTCTTGGTGTGGGTCATTATTCAAATGTTTCCATGCACATAATTTTACATGTTCAGGCATTAAACATCAAGAAGTGGGTGTATTCTCAAGTGGCGTGACATTCAAGTGAGATTAAAAAAGCAGTATGTCACGGTCAGTAGGCTTCATGCTGAGGGTTTTGATGCTCATGCTGGTACACATTCAGGGCATAAACAAGTAGGCACATACTGCAAAGTGGCTCTAAGGAAGGAAGTTGACTCTCGGTGCTGCCCATGATCAGAAGTGTCCACACTTCTTGAGTTGCTGTTTATCACTGATCACGTCCAAGGGTTCCATGATCAAGAGTATATAATCCCCGGACCTTTCTGTTCAGGATATTCAACACTCAGGGGTCGATGCTGAGTGTCGGTATTTCTCAAAATGCTTCCATTATAAGAGGACATGCGTACTCAAAATGTTGTAAAATCACATGGGTTCATGCCCGTGAGGAAGGCTCTATGGTCTGAAGGTACATAGCCAGCTCTCTGATCAGGCCTTCCATGCTTAGAAAACTATATATTCTGGTCTTATACACAATCGGTGGTATACATGATCAAGAGGGGCTTAAGATCACGGTAGCTTAAATTCACAGAATACATGAATAGAGGCGTCGACCTTCAAAGCCTCCATACTCAGGAAGGTACTTGTATGTTGTTACTCAAAATCACACAGGTATATTCTCAGGGTGAACGAGGATCAAGGAAATTATGGCAGCATTCCATGGATGTACAGGTCAAGGATTCCTAGGGATATGCTTAGAAATGACGGGGCTCACTGATTCCATATTTCGAAGGGTCCATTCTCAGAGTGATGAAGCTCAAGCTGTCACACAGGCAGATACCCCATGGTCTTGGGGATACATTTTCTGAAGCGTGTCATTCTCAGAGTCGTTCAAATTCAAAAGGCTCCATGGTCAACAGAATGCATGCTCAGGAAAGTATGAGTTATTAAATTACACATAATCTACAAGATACATGCTCAAGTGGGCTACATTAAGGGGAGGTTACAATCAAAGAAGGTCAGGATCAGGGGAATATACAATTAGGCTTTTCATGCAAACGAAGGTACAGGAAAAGGGATTACACAAAACCGCAAAATAACATTTCCAAGTTAAACTAGGATCAAGGAAATTAAGACTTACAGAATTCCAATTGAAAAATGTCCACTCTTCTTACGTTCATGCATACATGTAATTGAGGTCATTCATTCCACGTTCAGGGGATCCATGTCCCCGGTGTTGATCCTCAAGTTATGCACACTAGAGTGGCCATGGGTAAGCTGTTTGTTCTCCTAAGCGTTTTATTCTCAGTGTGTGTCCTTACTGAAACCTTTTCATGCACAGAATTTACATGTTTAGGTTTTAAATATCAAGAAAAGGGTATATGCTCAAGTGACGCGATACTCAAGGGAGATTCAAATCGAAGTATGTCACGGTCCGTAGGCTCCATCCGGAGGGTTTTGATGCTCAGGCTGGTACACATACAGAGGATAAACGACCAAGTAGATACTTGGAAATTGGCTCTAATTAGGGAAGTAGATTCTTAGGGCAGTCCATCATCAGAAGAGTCCATGCTTATTGAGTTTCTGTGTATCACTGGCTACACACAAGGATTCCATGATCAAGAGTGTATATTCCTTGAACCTTTATGTTCAGGATATTCCACACTCATTGGTCCATGCAGAGTGTTGGTGTTTCTCAAAATGGCTCCATTATCAGAGGATATTCATATTCAGAAAAGTGTAGGATCCCATGATGTCATGCTCATGAGGTAGGGTCTACGGTCTGAAGTAGCAGAGTCAGCCAGGTTGCTGATCAGGGGCCGAGAAGAACATTTTCAGTTGTTATACATGTTCAGTGTTATACATGATCAAGAGGGGCTAAGATCACGGTAGTTTAGATTCACAGAATACATGATTAGGGGGATGGACTATTAAGAGCGTCCATGCTCAGGAAGGTACTCGTATGTTGTTACACAAATTCACAATGGTACAGCCCCAGGATGAACTAAGATCAAGGAAATGACAGAATTCCATGTATTTACGTCAACAGTTCTATGGATATGCTTAGAAATGACTTCAGTGCGTGATTCCATGTTCAGAAGGGTCCTTTCTCAGATTCTTTAAGCTCAGGATGTCCCACAGGAAAGAATTCCATGTTCTTGTGGATACATTTTCTGAAGCGTGTCATTCTCAGAGTCGTTCACATTCAAAAGGCTACATGCTCAGCAGAATCAGCACTCAAGAAAGTATGAGTTATTATATCAAACACAATCAAGAGGATACATGCTCAAGTGGGGCTGTGTTAAGGGGAGGTTACAATCAAAGCAAGCCATGATTAAGGGAAGAGACAATTAGAGGATTCATGTTCAGGAAGGTACAGGGAAAGGGGTTCCATAAAATCACAACAGAACATTCTCTAGGTAAACAACAATCAGGGAAATTCATACTTACAGAATTCCATGAACAGAAATGTCCACTCTTCGTCGAAGATTCATGCTTAGATGTCATTGTGGTCATTGATTCCATGTTGAGGAGATTCATGTTCATGATGTTAATCCTCAAGTTATCCACACAACAGAGGCCATGGATAGGGTGTTTATTGTCAGGAGTGTTTCACTCTTAGTGCGGGTCATCATTCAAACGTGTCCATGCGCATAATTTTACACGTTCAGGCACTAAACATCAAGAAGAGGGTATATTCTCAAGTGGCGCGATATTCAAGTGAGATTGAAATAGTAGTATGTCCCAGTCGGTAGGGTTCATGCGCAGGCTGGTACACATTCGTGGCATAAGCAAGTAGGTACATATGGAAAGTATCTCCAATTAGACAAGTCGATTCTTAGTGCAGCCCCTGATCAGAAGTGTCCACACTTCTTGAGTTGCTGTTTATCATTGATTACGCCCAAGGATTCCATGATCAGGAGTGTATATTCCCTGGACCTTTCTGTTCAGGATATTCCACACTCATGGGTCCATGTTGAGTGTCGGTTTTCTCAGAATGGTTGCATTAGAAGGGCACATCCATATTCAGAATGGTGTAGGATCACATGGGTTCACGACCATGGGGACGGGTCTATGGTCTGAAGGTACATAGCCAGCTCTCTGCTCAGGCCTTTCATGCTCAGAAAACCACATATTCTGTTCTTAAACACAATCAGTGGTATACAGAATCCAGAGGGACTGAGAGCACGGTAGTTTAAATTCACAGAATACATGTTTAGATGGGTCGCATGTTAGAGCCTCCGTGCTCAGGAAGGTACTTGTTTGTTGTTACCCAAAATCACACAGGTATATTCTCAGGATGAACTAGGAGCAAGGAAATGATTGCAGCATTCCATGATGTACACATCAAGGATTCCTAGGTGTGTGCTTAGAAATGACGGGGCTCATTGATTCCATGTACAGAAGGGGCCATTCTCAGATTGTTTAAGCTCAGGATGTCCCACTGGAAGACATTCCATGGCCTAGGGGATACATTTTCTGAAGTGTGTCATTCTCGGAGCCATTCCAATTAAAAAGGCTCCGAGGTCAGTAGACTCCACGCTCCGGAAAGCATGGGTTATTATAATTACACATAATGTAGAGGGTACATACTCAAGTGGGGCTATGTTAAGGGGAGATGAATATCAAAGCAAGCCATGATCAGGAGAGTCTACAGTTAGGGGTTCCATGCTCAAGAAGGTACATGTACACGGTTACACAAAAGTCAGAAAACAACATTCTCAGAGGAAACAAGGGCCAAAGAAATGAATACTTACAGAATCCCATGAACAGCAACTCAAGAAGTGTGGACACTTCTGGATCTTGGTACATGCTTAGATGTTTTCGTGCTCATTGATTCCATGTCCAGGAGGGTCCATGCTCAGGTTGTTGAAGCTCGGGATGTTCCACATGAGCATGGTTAGGGCGTTTCATTATCCAAAGTGCATTATCCTTAGAGGGGTCCATATGCAAATGGTTCCATGCACAGCAGAATCCATGCTCAGCAATGTACATGTTCAGATTGAACATATAATCAAGACGGTACATGCTCAAAGGGAACTAACTAGAAGGGAGATTAACATCAAAGCGAGGCAGGAGAACAATTGTCTACAATTAGTGATTACATGTTCGAGTACTTACATGTACAGGGTTCAGACAAAATCACAACAGAACATTCTCTGGGCAAAAAACAATCAAGGAATTTAGTACTCACGGTATTCTATGAGCGGCAATCTCCACTCTTCTTAGATTCATGGTTAGATCTGCTTGCGGAAATTGATTCCACGTTCAGGCAATCCATGTTCACAGTGTGGATCCTCAAGTTATCCACCCAAGAGGGGCCAAAGATAGGGTACTTATTCTCACGAGTGTTTTATTCTTGGTGTGGGTCATTATTCAAATGTTTCCATGCACATAATTTTACATGTTCAGGCATTAAACATCAAGAAGTGGGTGTATTCTCAAGTGGCGTGACATTCAAGTGAGATTAAAAAAGCAGTATGTCACGGTCAGTAGGCTTCATGCTGAGGGTTTTGATGCTCATGCTGGTACACATTCAGGGCATAAACAAGTAGGCACATACTGCAAAGTGGCTCTAAGGAAGGAAGTTGACTCTCGGTGCTGCCCATGATCAGAAGTGTCCACACTTCTTGAGTTGCTGTTTATCACTGATCACGTCCAAGGGTTCCATGATCAAGAGTATATAATCCCCGGACCTTTCTGTTCAGGATATTCAACACTCAGGGGTCGATGCTGAGTGTCGGTATTTCTCAAAATGCTTCCATTATAAGAGGACATGCGTACTCAAAATGTTGTAAAATCACATGGGTTCATGCCCGTGAGGAAGGCTCTATGGTCTGAAGGTACATAGCCAGCTCTCTGATCAGGCCTTCCATGCTTAGAAAACTATATATTCTGGTCTTATACACAATCGGTGGTATACATGATCAAGAGGGGCTTAAGATCACGGTAGCTTAAATTCACAGAATACATGAATAGAGGCGTCGACCTTCAAAGCCTCCATACTCAGGAAGGTACTTGTATGTTGTTACTCAAAATCACACAGGTATATTCTCAGGGTGAACGAGGATCAAGGAAATTATGGCAGCATTCCATGGATGTACAGGTCAAGGATTCCTAGGGATATGCTTAGAAATGACGGGGCTCACTGATTCCATATTTCGAAGGGTCCATTCTCAGAGTGATGAAGCTCAAGCTGTCACACAGGCAGATACCCCATGGTCTTGGGGATACATTTTCTGAAGCGTGTCATTCTCAGAGTCGTTCAAATTCAAAAGGCTCCATGGTCAACAGAATGCATGCTCAGGAAAGTATGAGTTATTAAATTACACATAATCTACAAGATACATGCTCAAGTGGGCTACATTAAGGGGAGGTTACAATCAAAGAAGGTCAGGATCAGGGGAATATACAATTAGGCTTTTCATGCAAACGAAGGTACAGGAAAAGGGATTACACAAAACCGCAAAATAACATTTCCAAGTTAAACTAGGATCAAGGAAATTAAGACTTACAGAATTCCAATTGAAAAATGTCCACTCTTCTTACGTTCATGCATACATGTAATTGAGGTCATTCATTCCACGTTCAGGGGATCCATGTCCCCGGTGTTGATCCTCAAGTTATGCACACTAGAGTGGCCATGGGTAAGCTGTTTGTTCTCCTAAGCGTTTTATTCTCAGTGTGTGTCCTTACTGAAACCTTTTCATGCACAGAATTTACATGTTTAGGTTTTAAATATCAAGAAAAGGGTATATGCTCAAGTGACGCGATACTCAAGGGAGATTCAAATCGAAGTATGTCACGGTCCGTAGGCTCCATCCGGAGGGTTTTGATGCTCAGGCTGGTACACATACAGAGGATAAACGACCAAGTAGATACTTGGAAATTGGCTCTAATTAGGGAAGTAGATTCTTAGGGCAGTCCATCATCAGAAGAGTCCATGCTTATTGAGTTTCTGTGTATCACTGGCTACACACAAGGATTCCATGATCAAGAGTGTATATTCCTTGAACCTTTATGTTCAGGATATTCCACACTCATTGGTCCATGCAGAGTGTTGGTGTTTCTCAAAATGGCTCCATTATCAGAGGATATTCATATTCAGAAAAGTGTAGGATCCCATGATGTCATGCTCATGAGGTAGGGTCTACGGTCTGAAGTAGCAGAGTCAGCCAGGTTGCTGATCAGGGGCCGAGAAGAACATTTTCAGTTGTTATACATGTTCAGTGTTATACATGATCAAGAGGGGCTAAGATCACGGTAGTTTAGATTCACAGAATACATGATTAGGGGGATGGACTATTAAGAGCGTCCATGCTCAGGAAGGTACTCGTATGTTGTTACACAAATTCACAATGGTACAGCCCCAGGATGAACTAAGATCAAGGAAATGACAGAATTCCATGTATTTACGTCAACAATTCTATGGATATGCTTAGAAATGACTTCAGTGCGTGATTCCATGTTCAGAAGGGTCCTTTCTCAGATTCTTTAAGCTCAGGATGTCCCACAGGAAAGAATTCCATGTTCTTGTGGATACATTTTCTGAAGCGTGTCATTCTCAGAGTCGTTCACATTCAAAAGGCTACATGCTCAGCAGAATCAGCACTCAAGAAAGTATGAGTTATTATATCAAACACAATCAAGAGGATACATGCTCAAGTGGGGCTGTGTTAAGGGGAGGTTACAATCAAAGCAAGCCATGATTAAGGGAAGAGACAATTAGAGGATTCATGTTCAGGAAGGTACAGGGAAAGGGGTTCCATAAAATCACAACAGAACATTCTCTAGGTAAACAACAATCAGGGAAATTCATACTTACAGAATTCCATGAACAGAAATGTCCACTCTTCGTCGAAGATTCATGCTTAGATGTCATTGTGGTCATTGATTCCATGTTGAGGAGATTCATGTTCATGATGTTAATCCTCAAGTTATCCACACAACAGAGGCCATGGATAGGGTGTTTATTGTCAGGAGTGTTTCACTCTTAGTGCGGGTCATCATTCAAACGTGTCCATGCGCATAATTTTACACGTTCAGGCACTAAACATCAAGAAGAGGGTATATTCTCAAGTGGCGCGATATTCAAGTGAGATTGAAATAGTAGTATGTCCCAGTCGGTAGGGTTCATGCGCAGGCTGGTACACATTCGTGGCATAAGCAAGTAGGTACATATGGAAAGTATCTCCAATTAGACAAGTCGATTCTTAGTGCAGCCCCTGATCAGAAGTGTCCACACTTCTTGAGTTGCTGTTTATCATTGATTACGCCCAAGGATTCCATGATCAGGAGTGTATATTCCCTGGACCTTTCTGTTCAGGATATTCCACACTCATGGGTCCATGTTGAGTGTCGGTTTTCTCAGAATGGTTGCATTAGAAGGGCACATCCATATTCAGAATGGTGTAGGATCACATGGGTTCACGACCATGGGGACGGGTCTATGGTCTGAAGGTACATAGCCAGCTCTCTGCTCAGGCCTTTCATGCTCAGAAAACCACATATTCTGTTCTTAAACACAATCAGTGGTATACAGAATCCAGAGGGACTGAGAGCACGGTAGTTTAAATTCACAGAATACATGTTTAGATGGGTCGCATGTTAGAGCCTCCGTGCTCAGGAAGGTACTTGTTTGTTGTTACCCAAAATCACACAGGTATATTCTCAGGATGAACTAGGAGCAAGGAAATGATTGCAGCATTCCATGATGTACACATCAAGGATTCCTAGGTGTGTGCTTAGAAATGACGGGGCTCATTGATTCCATGTACAGAAGGGGCCATTCTCAGATTGTTTAAGCTCAGGATGTCCCACTGGAAGACATTCCATGGCCTAGGGGATACATTTTCTGAAGTGTGTCATTCTCGGAGCCATTCCAATTAAAAAGGCTCCGAGGTCAGTAGACTCCACGCTCCGGAAAGCATGGGTTATTATAATTACACATAATGTAGAGGGTACATACTCAAGTGGGGCTATGTTAAGGGGAGATGAATATCAAAGCAAGCCATGATCAGGAGAGTCTACAGTTAGGGGTTCCATGCTCAAGAAGGTACATGTACACGGTTACACAAAAGTCAGAAAACAACATTCTCAGAGGAAACAAGGGCCAAAGAAATGAATACTTACAGAATCCCATGAACAGCAACTCAAGAAGTGTGGACACTTCTGGATCTTGGTACATGCTTAGATGTTTTCGTGCTCATTGATTCCATGTCCAGGAGGGTCCATGCTCAGGTTGTTGAAGCTCGGGATGTTCCACATGAGCATGGTTAGGGCGTTTCATTATCCAAAGTGCATTATCCTTAGAGGGGTCCATATGCAAATGGTTCCATGCACAGCAGAATCCATGCTCAGCAATGTACATGTTCAGATTGAACATATAATCAAGACGGTACATGCTCAAAGGGAACTAACTAGAAGGGAGATTAACATCAAAGCGAGGCAGGAGAACAATTGTCTACAATTAGTGATTACATGTTCGAGTACTTACATGTACAGGGTTCAGACAAAATCACAACAGAACATTCTCTGGGCAAAAAACAATCAAGGAATTTAGTACTCACGGTATTCTATGAGCGGCAATCTCCACTCTTCTTAGATTCATGGTTAGATCTGCTTGCGGAAATTGATTCCACGTTCAGGCAATCCATGTTCACAGTGTGGATCCTCAAGTTATCCACCCAAGAGGGGCCAAAGATAGGGTACTTATTCTCACGAGTGTTTTATTCTTGGTGTGGGTCATTATTCAAATGTTTCCATGCACATAATTTTACATGTTCAGGCATTAAACATCAAGAAGTGGGTGTATTCTCAAGTGGCGTGACATTCAAGTGAGATTAAAAAAGCAGTATGTCACGGTCAGTAGGCTTCATGCTGAGGGTTTTGATGCTCATGCTGGTACACATTCAGGGCATAAACAAGTAGGCACATACTGCAAAGTGGCTCTAAGGAAGGAAGTTGACTCTCGGTGCTGCCCATGATCAGAAGTGTCCACACTTCTTGAGTTGCTGTTTATCACTGATCACGTCCAAGGGTTCCATGATCAAGAGTATATAATCCCCGGACCTTTCTGTTCAGGATATTCAACACTCAGGGGTCGATGCTGAGTGTCGGTATTTCTCAAAATGCTTCCATTATAAGAGGACATGCGTACTCAAAATGTTGTAAAATCACATGGGTTCATGCCCGTGAGGAAGGCTCTATGGTCTGAAGGTACATAGCCAGCTCTCTGATCAGGCCTTCCATGCTTAGAAAACTATATATTCTGGTCTTATACACAATCGGTGGTATACATGATCAAGAGGGGCTTAAGATCACGGTAGCTTAAATTCACAGAATACATGAATAGAGGCGTCGACCTTCAAAGCCTCCATACTCAGGAAGGTACTTGTATGTTGTTACTCAAAATCACACAGGTATATTCTCAGGGTGAACGAGGATCAAGGAAATTATGGCAGCATTCCATGGATGTACAGGTCAAGGATTCCTAGGGATATGCTTAGAAATGACGGGGCTCACTGATTCCATATTTCGAAGGGTCCATTCTCAGAGTGATGAAGCTCAAGCTGTCACACAGGCAGATACCCCATGGTCTTGGGGATACATTTTCTGAAGCGTGTCATTCTCAGAGTCGTTCAAATTCAAAAGGCTCCATGGTCAACAGAATGCATGCTCAGGAAAGTATGAGTTATTAAATTACACATAATCTACAAGATACATGCTCAAGTGGGCTACATTAAGGGGAGGTTACAATCAAAGAAGGTCAGGATCAGGGGAATATACAATTAGGCTTTTCATGCAAACGAAGGTACAGGAAAAGGGATTACACAAAACCGCAAAATAACATTTCCAAGTTAAACTAGGATCAAGGAAATTAAGACTTACAGAATTCCAATTGAAAAATGTCCACTCTTCTTACGTTCATGCATACATGTAATTGAGGTCATTCATTCCACGTTCAGGGGATCCATGTCCCCGGTGTTGATCCTCAAGTTATGCACACTAGAGTGGCCATGGGTAAGCTGTTTGTTCTCCTAAGCGTTTTATTCTCAGTGTGTGTCCTTACTGAAACCTTTTCATGCACAGAATTTACATGTTTAGGTTTTAAATATCAAGAAAAGGGTATATGCTCAAGTGACGCGATACTCAAGGGAGATTCAAATCGAAGTATGTCACGGTCCGTAGGCTCCATCCGGAGGGTTTTGATGCTCAGGCTGGTACACATACAGAGGATAAACGACCAAGTAGATACTTGGAAATTGGCTCTAATTAGGGAAGTAGATTCTTAGGGCAGTCCATCATCAGAAGAGTCCATGCTTATTGAGTTTCTGTGTATCACTGGCTACACACAAGGATTCCATGATCAAGAGTGTATATTCCTTGAACCTTTATGTTCAGGATATTCCACACTCATTGGTCCATGCAGAGTGTTGGTGTTTCTCAAAATGGCTCCATTATCAGAGGATATTCATATTCAGAAAAGTGTAGGATCCCATGATGTCATGCTCATGAGGTAGGGTCTACGGTCTGAAGTAGCAGAGTCAGCCAGGTTGCTGATCAGGGGCCGAGAAGAACATTTTCAGTTGTTATACATGTTCAGTGTTATACATGATCAAGAGGGGCTAAGATCACGGTAGTTTAGATTCACAGAATACATGATTAGGGGGATGGACTATTAAGAGCGTCCATGCTCAGGAAGGTACTCGTATGTTGTTACACAAATTCACAATGGTACAGCCCCAGGATGAACTAAGATCAAGGAAATGACAGAATTCCATGTATTTACGTCAACAATTCTATGGATATGCTTAGAAATGACTTCAGTGCGTGATTCCATGTTCAGAAGGGTCCTTTCTCAGATTCTTTAAGCTCAGGATGTCCCACAGGAAAGAATTCCATGTTCTTGTGGATACATTTTCTGAAGCCTGTCATTCTCAGAGTCGTTCACATTCAAAAGGCTACATGCTCAGCAGAATCAGCACTCAAGAAAGTATGAGTTATTATATCAAACACAATCAAGAGGATACATGCTCAAGTGGGGCTGTGTTAAGGGGAGGTTACAATCAAAGCAAGCCATGATTAAGGGAAGAGACAATTAGAGGATTCATGTTCAGGAAGGTACAGGGAAAGGGGTTCCATAAAATCACAACAGAACATTCTCTAGGTAAACAACAATCAGGGAAATTCATACTTACAGAATTCCATGAACAGAAATGTCCACTCTTCGTCGAAGATTCATGCTTAGATGTCATTGTGGTCATTGATTCCATGTTGAGGAGATTCATGTTCATGATGTTAATCCTCAAGTTATCCACACAACAGAGGCCATGGATAGGGTGTTTATTGTCAGGAGTGTTTCACTCTTAGTGCGGGTCATCATTCAAACGTGTCCATGCGCATAATTTTACACGTTCAGGCACTAAACATCAAGAAGAGGGTATATTCTCAAGTGGCGCGATATTCAAGTGAGATTGAAATAGTAGTATGTCCCAGTCGGTAGGGTTCATGCGCAGGCTGGTACACATTCGTGGCATAAGCAAGTAGGTACATATGGAAAGTATCTCCAATTAGACAAGTCGATTCTTAGTGCAGCCCCTGATCAGAAGTGTCCACACTTCTTGAGTTGCTGTTTATCATTGATTACGCCCAAGGATTCCATGATCAGGAGTGTATATTCCCTGGACCTTTCTGTTCAGGATATTCCACACTCATGGGTCCATGTTGAGTGTCGGTTTTCTCAGAATGGTTGCATTAGAAGGGCACATCCATATTCAGAATGGTGTAGGATCACATGGGTTCACGACCATGGGGACGGGTCTATGGTCTGAAGGTACATAGCCAGCTCTCTGCTCAGGCCTTTCATGCTCAGAAAACCACATATTCTGTTCTTAAACACAATCAGTGGTATACAGAATCCAGAGGGACTGAGAGCACGGTAGTTTAAATTCACAGAATACATGTTTAGATGGGTCGCATGTTAGAGCCTCCGTGCTCAGGAAGGTACTTGTTTGTTGTTACCCAAAATCACACAGGTATATTCTCAGGATGAACTAGGAGCAAGGAAATGATTGCAGCATTCCATGATGTACACATCAAGGATTCCTAGGTGTGTGCTTAGAAATGACGGGGCTCATTGATTCCATGTACAGAAGGGGCCATTCTCAGATTGTTTAAGCTCAGGATGTCCCACTGGAAGACATTCCATGGCCTAGGGGATACATTTTCTGAAGTGTGTCATTCTCGGAGCCATTCCAATTAAAAAGGCTCCGAGGTCAGTAGACTCCACGCTCCGGAAAGCATGGGTTATTATAATTACACATAATGTAGAGGGTACATACTCAAGTGGGGCTATGTTAAGGGGAGATGAATATCAAAGCAAGCCATGATCAGGAGAGTCTACAGTTAGGGGTTCCATGCTCAAGAAGGTACATGTACACGGTTACACAAAAGTCAGAAAACAACATTCTCAGAGGAAACAAGGGCCAAAGAAATGAATACTTACAGAATCCCATGAACAGCAACTCAAGAAGTGTGGACACTTCTGGATCTTGGTACATGCTTAGATGTTTTCGTGCTCATTGATTCCATGTCCAGGAGGGTCCATGCTCAGGTTGTTGAAGCTCGGGATGTTCCACATGAGCATGGTTAGGGCGTTTCATTATCCAAAGTGCATTATCCTTAGAGGGGTCCATATGCAAATGGTTCCATGCACAGCAGAATCCATGCTCAGCAATGTACATGTTCAGATTGAACATATAATCAAGACGGTACATGCTCAAAGGGAACTAACTAGAAGGGAGATTAACATCAAAGCGAGGCAGGAGAACAATTGTCTACAATTAGTGATTACATGTTCGAGTACTTACATGTACAGGGTTCAGACAAAATCACAACAGAACATTCTCTGGGCAAAAAACAATCAAGGAATTTAGTACTCACGGTATTCTATGAGCGGCAATCTCCACTCTTCTTAGATTCATGGTTAGATCTGCTTGCGGAAATTGATTCCACGTTCAGGCAATCCATGTTCACAGTGTGGATCCTCAAGTTATCCACCCAAGAGGGGCCAAAGATAGGGTACTTATTCTCACGAGTGTTTTATTCTTGGTGTGGGTCATTATTCAAATGTTTCCATGCACATAATTTTACATGTTCAGGCATTAAACATCAAGAAGTGGGTGTATTCTCAAGTGGCGTGACATTCAAGTGAGATTAAAAAAGCAGTATGTCACGGTCAGTAGGCTTCATGCTGAGGGTTTTGATGCTCATGCTGGTACACATTCAGGGCATAAACAAGTAGGCACATACTGCAAAGTGGCTCTAAGGAAGGAAGTTGACTCTCGGTGCTGCCCATGATCAGAAGTGTCCACACTTCTTGAGTTGCTGTTTATCACTGATCACGTCCAAGGGTTCCATGATCAAGAGTATATAATCCCCGGACCTTTCTGTTCAGGATATTCAACACTCAGGGGTCGATGCTGAGTGTCGGTATTTCTCAAAATGCTTCCATTATAAGAGGACATGCGTACTCAAAATGTTGTAAAATCACATGGGTTCATGCCCGTGAGGAAGGCTCTATGGTCTGAAGGTACATAGCCAGCTCTCTGATCAGGCCTTCCATGCTTAGAAAACTATATATTCTGGTCTTATACACAATCGGTGGTATACATGATCAAGAGGGGCTTAAGATCACGGTAGCTTAAATTCACAGAATACATGAATAGAGGCGTCGACCTTCAAAGCCTCCATACTCAGGAAGGTACTTGTATGTTGTTACTCAAAATCACACAGGTATATTCTCAGGGTGAACGAGGATCAAGGAAATTATGGCAGCATTCCATGGATGTACAGGTCAAGGATTCCTAGGGATATGCTTAGAAATGACGGGGCTCACTGATTCCATATTTCGAAGGGTCCATTCTCAGAGTGATGAAGCTCAAGCTGTCACACAGGCAGATACCCCATGGTCTTGGGGATACATTTTCTGAAGCGTGTCATTCTCAGAGTCGTTCAAATTCAAAAGGCTCCATGGTCAACAGAATGCATGCTCAGGAAAGTATGAGTTATTAAATTACACATAATCTACAAGATACATGCTCAAGTGGGCTACATTAAGGGGAGGTTACAATCAAAGAAGGTCAGGATCAGGGGAATATACAATTAGGCTTTTCATGCAAACGAAGGTACAGGAAAAGGGATTACACAAAACCGCAAAATAACATTTCCAAGTTAAACTAGGATCAAGGAAATTAAGACTTACAGAATTCCAATTGAAAAATGTCCACTCTTCTTACGTTCATGCATACATGTAATTGAGGTCATTCATTCCACGTTCAGGGGATCCATGTCCCCGGTGTTGATCCTCAAGTTATGCACACTAGAGTGGCCATGGGTAAGCTGTTTGTTCTCCTAAGCGTTTTATTCTCAGTGTGTGTCCTTACTGAAACCTTTTCATGCACAGAATTTACATGTTTAGGTTTTAAATATCAAGAAAAGGGTATATGCTCAAGTGACGCGATACTCAAGGGAGATTCAAATCGAAGTATGTCACGGTCCGTAGGCTCCATCCGGAGGGTTTTGATGCTCAGGCTGGTACACATACAGAGGATAAACGACCAAGTAGATACTTGGAAATTGGCTCTAATTAGGGAAGTAGATTCTTAGGGCAGTCCATCATCAGAAGAGTCCATGCTTATTGAGTTTCTGTGTATCACTGGCTACACACAAGGATTCCATGATCAAGAGTGTATATTCCTTGAACCTTTATGTTCAGGATATTCCACACTCATTGGTCCATGCAGAGTGTTGGTGTTTCTCAAAATGGCTCCATTATCAGAGGATATTCATATTCAGAAAAGTGTAGGATCCCATGATGTCATGCTCATGAGGTAGGGTCTACGGTCTGAAGTAGCAGAGTCAGCCAGGTTGCTGATCAGGGGCCGAGAAGAACATTTTCAGTTGTTATACATGTTCAGTGTTATACATGATCAAGAGGGGCTAAGATCACGGTAGTTTAGATTCACAGAATACATGATTAGGGGGATGGACTATTAAGAGCGTCCATGCTCAGGAAGGTACTCGTATGTTGTTACACAAATTCACAATGGTACAGCCCCAGGATGAACTAAGATCAAGGAAATGACAGAATTCCATGTATTTACGTCAACAATTCTATGGATATGCTTAGAAATGACTTCAGTGCGTGATTCCATGTTCAGAAGGGTCCTTTCTCAGATTCTTTAAGCTCAGGATGTCCCACAGGAAAGAATTCCATGTTCTTGTGGATACATTTTCTGAAGCCTGTCATTCTCAGAGTCGTTCACATTCAAAAGGCTACATGCTCAGCAGAATCAGCACTCAAGAAAGTATGAGTTATTATATCAAACACAATCAAGAGGATACATGCTCAAGTGGGGCTGTGTTAAGGGGAGGTTACAATCAAAGCAAGCCATGATTAAGGGAAGAGACAATTAGAGGATTCATGTTCAGGAAGGTACAGGGAAAGGGGTTCCATAAAATCACAACAGAACATTCTCTAGGTAAACAACAATCAGGGAAATTCATACTTACAGAATTCCATGAACAGAAATGTCCACTCTTCGTCGAAGATTCATGCTTAGATGTCATTGTGGTCATTGATTCCATGTTGAGGAGATTCATGTTCATGATGTTAATCCTCAAGTTATCCACACAACAGAGGCCATGGATAGGGTGTTTATTGTCAGGAGTGTTTCACTCTTAGTGCGGGTCATCATTCAAACGTGTCCATGCGCATAATTTTACACGTTCAGGCACTAAACATCAAGAAGAGGGTATATTCTCAAGTGGCGCGATATTCAAGTGAGATTGAAATAGTAGTATGTCCCAGTCGGTAGGGTTCATGCGCAGGCTGGTACACATTCGTGGCATAAGCAAGTAGGTACATATGGAAAGTATCTCCAATTAGACAAGTCGATTCTTAGTGCAGCCCCTGATCAGAAGTGTCCACACTTCTTGAGTTGCTGTTTATCATTGATTACGCCCAAGGATTCCATGATCAGGAGTGTATATTCCCTGGACCTTTCTGTTCAGGATATTCCACACTCATGGGTCCATGTTGAGTGTCGGTTTTCTCAGAATGGTTGCATTAGAAGGGCACATCCATATTCAGAATGGTGTAGGATCACATGGGTTCACGACCATGGGGACGGGTCTATGGTCTGAAGGTACATAGCCAGCTCTCTGCTCAGGCCTTTCATGCTCAGAAAACCACATATTCTGTTCTTAAACACAATCAGTGGTATACAGAATCCAGAGGGACTGAGAGCACGGTAGTTTAAATTCACAGAATACATGTTTAGATGGGTCGCATGTTAGAGCCTCCGTGCTCAGGAAGGTACTTGTTTGTTGTTACCCAAAATCACACAGGTATATTCTCAGGATGAACTAGGAGCAAGGAAATGATTGCAGCATTCCATGATGTACACATCAAGGATTCCTAGGTGTGTGCTTAGAAATGACGGGGCTCATTGATTCCATGTACAGAAGGGGCCATTCTCAGATTGTTTAAGCTCAGGATGTCCCACTGGAAGACATTCCATGGCCTAGGGGATACATTTTCTGAAGTGTGTCATTCTCGGAGCCATTCCAATTAAAAAGGCTCCGAGGTCAGTAGACTCCACGCTCCGGAAAGCATGGGTTATTATAATTACACATAATGTAGAGGGTACATACTCAAGTGGGGCTATGTTAAGGGGAGATGAATATCAAAGCAAGCCATGATCAGGAGAGTCTACAGTTAGGGGTTCCATGCTCAAGAAGGTACATGTACACGGTTACACAAAAGTCAGAAAACAACATTCTCAGAGGAAACAAGGGCCAAAGAAATGAATACTTACAGAATCCCATGAACAGCAACTCAAGAAGTGTGGACACTTCTGGATCTTGGTACATGCTTAGATGTTTTCGTGCTCATTGATTCCATGTCCAGGAGGGTCCATGCTCAGGTTGTTGAAGCTCGGGATGTTCCACATGAGCATGGTTAGGGCGTTTCATTATCCAAAGTGCATTATCCTTAGAGGGGTCCATATGCAAATGGTTCCATGCACAGCAGAATCCATGCTCAGCAATGTACATGTTCAGATTGAACATATAATCAAGACGGTACATGCTCAAAGGGAACTAACTAGAAGGGAGATTAACATCAAAGCGAGGCAGGAGAACAATTGTCTACAATTAGTGATTACATGTTCGAGTACTTACATGTACAGGGTTCAGACAAAATCACAACAGAACATTCTCTGGGCAAAAAACAATCAAGGAATTTAGTACTCACGGTATTCTATGAGCGGCAATCTCCACTCTTCTTAGATTCATGGTTAGATCTGCTTGCGGAAATTGATTCCACGTTCAGGCAATCCATGTTCACAGTGTGGATCCTCAAGTTATCCACCCAAGAGGGGCCAAAGATAGGGTACTTATTCTCACGAGTGTTTTATTCTTGGTGTGGGTCATTATTCAAATGTTTCCATGCACATAATTTTACATGTTCAGGCATTAAACATCAAGAAGTGGGTGTATTCTCAAGTGGCGTGACATTCAAGTGAGATTAAAAAAGCAGTATGTCACGGTCAGTAGGCTTCATGCTGAGGGTTTTGATGCTCATGCTGGTACACATTCAGGGCATAAACAAGTAGGCACATACTGCAAAGTGGCTCTAAGGAAGGAAGTTGACTCTCGGTGCTGCCCATGATCAGAAGTGTCCACACTTCTTGAGTTGCTGTTTATCACTGATCACGTCCAAGGGTTCCATGATCAAGAGTATATAATCCCCGGACCTTTCTGTTCAGGATATTCAACACTCAGGGGTCGATGCTGAGTGTCGGTATTTCTCAAAATGCTTCCATTATAAGAGGACATGCGTACTCAAAATGTTGTAAAATCACATGGGTTCATGCCCGTGAGGAAGGCTCTATGGTCTGAAGGTACATAGCCAGCTCTCTGATCAGGCCTTCCATGCTTAGAAAACTATATATTCTGGTCTTATACACAATCGGTGGTATACATGATCAAGAGGGGCTTAAGATCACGGTAGCTTAAATTCACAGAATACATGAATAGAGGCGTCGACCTTCAAAGCCTCCATACTCAGGAAGGTACTTGTATGTTGTTACTCAAAATCACACAGGTATATTCTCAGGGTGAACGAGGATCAAGGAAATTATGGCAGCATTCCATGGATGTACAGGTCAAGGATTCCTAGGGATATGCTTAGAAATGACGGGGCTCACTGATTCCATATTTCGAAGGGTCCATTCTCAGAGTGATGAAGCTCAAGCTGTCACACAGGCAGATACCCCATGGTCTTGGGGATACATTTTCTGAAGCGTGTCATTCTCAGAGTCGTTCAAATTCAAAAGGCTCCATGGTCAACAGAATGCATGCTCAGGAAAGTATGAGTTATTAAATTACACATAATCTACAAGATACATGCTCAAGTGGGCTACATTAAGGGGAGGTTACAATCAAAGAAGGTCAGGATCAGGGGAATATACAATTAGGCTTTTCATGCAAACGAAGGTACAGGAAAAGGGATTACACAAAACCGCAAAATAACATTTCCAAGTTAAACTAGGATCAAGGAAATTAAGACTTACAGAATTCCAATTGAAAAATGTCCACTCTTCTTACGTTCATGCATACATGTAATTGAGGTCATTCATTCCACGTTCAGGGGATCCATGTCCCCGGTGTTGATCCTCAAGTTATGCACACTAGAGTGGCCATGGGTAAGCTGTTTGTTCTCCTAAGCGTTTTATTCTCAGTGTGTGTCCTTACTGAAACCTTTTCATGCACAGAATTTACATGTTTAGGTTTTAAATATCAAGAAAAGGGTATATGCTCAAGTGACGCGATACTCAAGGGAGATTCAAATCGAAGTATGTCACGGTCCGTAGGCTCCATCCGGAGGGTTTTGATGCTCAGGCTGGTACACATACAGAGGATAAACGACCAAGTAGATACTTGGAAATTGGCTCTAATTAGGGAAGTAGATTCTTAGGGCAGTCCATCATCAGAAGAGTCCATGCTTATTGAGTTTCTGTGTATCACTGGCTACACACAAGGATTCCATGATCAAGAGTGTATATTCCTTGAACCTTTATGTTCAGGATATTCCACACTCATTGGTCCATGCAGAGTGTTGGTGTTTCTCAAAATGGCTCCATTATCAGAGGATATTCATATTCAGAAAAGTGTAGGATCCCATGATGTCATGCTCATGAGGTAGGGTCTACGGTCTGAAGTAGCAGAGTCAGCCAGGTTGCTGATCAGGGGCCGAGAAGAACATTTTCAGTTGTTATACATGTTCAGTGTTATACATGATCAAGAGGGGCTAAGATCACGGTAGTTTAGATTCACAGAATACATGATTAGGGGGATGGACTATTAAGAGCGTCCATGCTCAGGAAGGTACTCGTATGTTGTTACACAAATTCACAATGGTACAGCCCCAGGATGAACTAAGATCAAGGAAATGACAGAATTCCATGTATTTACGTCAACAATTCTATGGATATGCTTAGAAATGACTTCAGTGCGTGATTCCATGTTCAGAAGGGTCCTTTCTCAGATTCTTTAAGCTCAGGATGTCCCACAGGAAAGAATTCCATGTTCTTGTGGATACATTTTCTGAAGCGTGTCATTCTCAGAGTCGTTCACATTCAAAAGGCTACATGCTCAGCAGAATCAGCACTCAAGAAAGTATGAGTTATTATATCAAACACAATCAAGAGGATACATGCTCAAGTGGGGCTGTGTTAAGGGGAGGTTACAATCAAAGCAAGCCATGATTAAGGGAAGAGACAATTAGAGGATTCATGTTCAGGAAGGTACAGGGAAAGGGGTTCCATAAAATCACAACAGAACATTCTCTAGGTAAACAACAATCAGGGAAATTCATACTTACAGAATTCCATGAACAGAAATGTCCACTCTTCGTCGAAGATTCATGCTTAGATGTCATTGTGGTCATTGATTCCATGTTGAGGAGATTCATGTTCATGATGTTAATCCTCAAGTTATCCACACAACAGAGGCCATGGATAGGGTGTTTATTGTCAGGAGTGTTTCACTCTTAGTGCGGGTCATCATTCAAACGTGTCCATGCGCATAATTTTACACGTTCAGGCACTAAACATCAAGAAGAGGGTATATTCTCAAGTGGCGCGATATTCAAGTGAGATTGAAATAGTAGTATGTCCCAGTCGGTAGGGTTCATGCGCAGGCTGGTACACATTCGTGGCATAAGCAAGTAGGTACATATGGAAAGTATCTCCAATTAGACAAGTCGATTCTTAGTGCAGCCCCTGATCAGAAGTGTCCACACTTCTTGAGTTGCTGTTTATCATTGATTACGCCCAAGGATTCCATGATCAGGAGTGTATATTCCCTGGACCTTTCTGTTCAGGATATTCCACACTCATGGGTCCATGTTGAGTGTCGGTTTTCTCAGAATGGTTGCATTAGAAGGGCACATCCATATTCAGAATGGTGTAGGATCACATGGGTTCACGACCATGGGGACGGGTCTATGGTCTGAAGGTACATAGCCAGCTCTCTGCTCAGGCCTTTCATGCTCAGAAAACCACATATTCTGTTCTTAAACACAATCAGTGGTATACAGAATCCAGAGGGACTGAGAGCACGGTAGTTTAAATTCACAGAATACATGTTTAGATGGGTCGCATGTTAGAGCCTCCGTGCTCAGGAAGGTACTTGTTTGTTGTTACCCAAAATCACACAGGTATATTCTCAGGATGAACTAGGAGCAAGGAAATGATTGCAGCATTCCATGATGTACACATCAAGGATTCCTAGGTGTGTGCTTAGAAATGACGGGGCTCATTGATTCCATGTACAGAAGGGGCCATTCTCAGATTGTTTAAGCTCAGGATGTCCCACTGGAAGACATTCCATGGCCTAGGGGATACATTTTCTGAAGTGTGTCATTCTCGGAGCCATTCCAATTAAAAAGGCTCCGAGGTCAGTAGACTCCACGCTCAGGAAAGCATGGGTTATTATAATTACACATAATGTAGAGGGTACATACTCAAGTGGGGCTATGTTAAGGGGAGATGAATATCAAAGCAAGCCATGATCAGGAGAGTCTACAGTTAGGGGTTCCATGCTCAAGAAGGTACATGTACACGGTTACACAAAAGTCAGAAAACAACATTCTCAGAGGAAACAAGGGCCAAAGAAATGAATACTTACAGAATCCCATGAACAGCAACTCAAGAAGTGTGGACACTTCTGGATCTTGGTACATGCTTAGATGTTTTCGTGCTCATTGATTCCATGTCCAGGAGGGTCCATGCTCAGGTTGTTGAAGCTCGGGATGTTCCACATGAGCATGGTTAGGGCGTTTCATTATCCAAAGTGCATTATCCTTAGAGGGGTCCATATGCAAATGGTTCCATGCACAGCAGAATCCATGCTCAGCAATGTACATGTTCAGATTGAACATATAATCAAGACGGTACATGCTCAAAGGGAACTAACTAGAAGGGAGATTAACATCAAAGCGAGGCAGGAGAACAATTGTCTACAATTAGTGATTACATGTTCGAGTACTTACATGTACAGGGTTCAGACAAAATCACAACAGAACATTCTCTGGGCAAAAAACAATCAAGGAATTTAGTACTCACGGTATTCTATGAGCGGCAATCTCCACTCTTCTTAGATTCATGGTTAGATCTGCTTGCGGAAATTGATTCCACGTTCAGGCAATCCATGTTCACAGTGTGGATCCTCAAGTTATCCACCCAAGAGGGGCCAAAGATAGGGTACTTATTCTCACGAGTGTTTTATTCTTGGTGTGGGTCATTATTCAAATGTTTCCATGCACATAATTTTACATGTTCAGGCATTAAACATCAAGAAGTGGGTGTATTCTCAAGTGGCGTGACATTCAAGTGAGATTAAAAAAGCAGTATGTCACGGTCAGTAGGCTTCATGCTGAGGGTTTTGATGCTCATGCTGGTACACATTCAGGGCATAAACAAGTAGGCACATACTGCAAAGTGGCTCTAAGGAAGGAAGTTGACTCTCGGTGCTGCCCATGATCAGAAGTGTCCACACTTCTTGAGTTGCTGTTTATCACTGATCACGTCCAAGGGTTCCATGATCAAGAGTATATAATCCCCGGACCTTTCTGTTCAGGATATTCAACACTCAGGGGTCGATGCTGAGTGTCGGTATTTCTCAAAATGCTTCCATTATAAGAGGACATGCGTACTCAAAATGTTGTAAAATCACATGGGTTCATGCCCGTGAGGAAGGCTCTATGGTCTGAAGGTACATAGCCAGCTCTCTGATCAGGCCTTCCATGCTTAGAAAACTATATATTCTGGTCTTATACACAATCGGTGGTATACATGATCAAGAGGGGCTTAAGATCACGGTAGCTTAAATTCACAGAATACATGAATAGAGGCGTCGACCTTCAAAGCCTCCATACTCAGGAAGGTACTTGTATGTTGTTACTCAAAATCACACAGGTATATTCTCAGGGTGAACGAGGATCAAGGAAATTATGGCAGCATTCCATGGATGTACAGGTCAAGGATTCCTAGGGATATGCTTAGAAATGACGGGGCTCACTGATTCCATATTTCGAAGGGTCCATTCTCAGAGTGATGAAGCTCAAGCTGTCACACAGGCAGATACCCCATGGTCTTGGGGATACATTTTCTGAAGCGTGTCATTCTCAGAGTCGTTCAAATTCAAAAGGCTCCATGGTCAACAGAATGCATGCTCAGGAAAGTATGAGTTATTAAATTACACATAATCTACAAGATACATGCTCAAGTGGGCTACATTAAGGGGAGGTTACAATCAAAGAAGGTCAGGATCAGGGGAATATACAATTAGGCTTTTCATGCAAACGAAGGTACAGGAAAAGGGATTACACAAAACCGCAAAATAACATTTCCAAGTTAAACTAGGATCAAGGAAATTAAGACTTACAGAATTCCAATTGAAAAATGTCCACTCTTCTTACGTTCATGCATACATGTAATTGAGGTCATTCATTCCACGTTCAGGGGATCCATGTCCCCGGTGTTGATCCTCAAGTTATGCACACTAGAGTGGCCATGGGTAAGCTGTTTGTTCTCCTAAGCGTTTTATTCTCAGTGTGTGTCCTTACTGAAACCTTTTCATGCACAGAATTTACATGTTTAGGTTTTAAATATCAAGAAAAGGGTATATGCTCAAGTGACGCGATACTCAAGGGAGATTCAAATCGAAGTATGTCACGGTCCGTAGGCTCCATCCGGAGGGTTTTGATGCTCAGGCTGGTACACATACAGAGGATAAACGACCAAGTAGATACTTGGAAATTGGCTCTAATTAGGGAAGTAGATTCTTAGGGCAGTCCATCATCAGAAGAGTCCATGCTTATTGAGTTTCTGTGTATCACTGGCTACACACAAGGATTCCATGATCAAGAGTGTATATTCCTTGAACCTTTATGTTCAGGATATTCCACACTCATTGGTCCATGCAGAGTGTTGGTGTTTCTCAAAATGGCTCCATTATCAGAGGATATTCATATTCAGAAAAGTGTAGGATCCCATGATGTCATGCTCATGAGGTAGGGTCTACGGTCTGAAGTAGCAGAGTCAGCCAGGTTGCTGATCAGGGGCCGAGAAGAACATTTTCAGTTGTTATACATGTTCAGTGTTATACATGATCAAGAGGGGCTAAGATCACGGTAGTTTAGATTCACAGAATACATGATTAGGGGGATGGACTATTAAGAGCGTCCATGCTCAGGAAGGTACTCGTATGTTGTTACACAAATTCACAATGGTACAGCCCCAGGATGAACTAAGATCAAGGAAATGACAGAATTCCATGTATTTACGTCAACAGTTCTATGGATATGCTTAGAAATGACTTCAGTGCGTGATTCCATGTTCAGAAGGGTCCTTTCTCAGATTCTTTAAGCTCAGGATGTCCCACAGGAAAGAATTCCATGTTCTTGTGGATACATTTTCTGAAGCGTGTCATTCTCAGAGTCGTTCACATTCAAAAGGCTACATGCTCAGCAGAATCAGCACTCAAGAAAGTATGAGTTATTATATCAAACACAATCAAGAGGATACATGCTCAAGTGGGGCTGTGTTAAGGGGAGGTTACAATCAAAGCAAGCCATGATTAAGGGAAGAGACAATTAGAGGATTCATGTTCAGGAAGGTACAGGGAAAGGGGTTCCATAAAATCACAACAGAACATTCTCTAGGTAAACAACAATCAGGGAAATTCATACTTACAGAATTCCATGAACAGAAATGTCCACTCTTCGTCGAAGATTCATGCTTAGATGTCATTGTGGTCATTGATTCCATGTTGAGGAGATTCATGTTCATGATGTTAATCCTCAAGTTATCCACACAACAGAGGCCATGGATAGGGTGTTTATTGTCAGGAGTGTTTCACTCTTAGTGCGGGTCATCATTCAAACGTGTCCATGCGCATAATTTTACACGTTCAGGCACTAAACATCAAGAAGAGGGTATATTCTCAAGTGGCGCGATATTCAAGTGAGATTGAAATAGTAGTATGTCCCAGTCGGTAGGGTTCATGCGCAGGCTGGTACACATTCGTGGCATAAGCAAGTAGGTACATATGGAAAGTATCTCCAATTAGACAAGTCGATTCTTAGTGCAGCCCCTGATCAGAAGTGTCCACACTTCTTGAGTTGCTGTTTATCATTGATTACGCCCAAGGATTCCATGATCAGGAGTGTATATTCCCTGGACCTTTCTGTTCAGGATATTCCACACTCATGGGTCCATGTTGAGTGTCGGTTTTCTCAGAATGGTTGCATTAGAAGGGCACATCCATATTCAGAATGGTGTAGGATCACATGGGTTCACGACCATGGGGACGGGTCTATGGTCTGAAGGTACATAGCCAGCTCTCTGCTCAGGCCTTTCATGCTCAGAAAACCACATATTCTGTTCTTAAACACAATCAGTGGTATACAGAATCCAGAGGGACTGAGAGCACGGTAGTTTAAATTCACAGAATACATGTTTAGATGGGTCGCATGTTAGAGCCTCCGTGCTCAGGAAGGTACTTGTTTGTTGTTACCCAAAATCACACAGGTATATTCTCAGGATGAACTAGGAGCAAGGAAATGATTGCAGCATTCCATGATGTACACATCAAGGATTCCTAGGTGTGTGCTTAGAAATGACGGGGCTCATTGATTCCATGTACAGAAGGGGCCATTCTCAGATTGTTTAAGCTCAGGATGTCCCACTGGAAGACATTCCATGGCCTAGGGGATACATTTTCTGAAGTGTGTCATTCTCGGAGCCATTCCAATTAAAAAGGCTCCGAGGTCAGTAGACTCCACGCTCCGGAAAGCATGGGTTATTATAATTACACATAATGTAGAGGGTACATACTCAAGTGGGGCTATGTTAAGGGGAGATGAATATCAAAGCAAGCCATGATCAGGAGAGTCTACAGTTAGGGGTTCCATGCTCAAGAAGGTACATGTACACGGTTACACAAAAGTCAGAAAACAACATTCTCAGAGGAAACAAGGGCCAAAGAAATGAATACTTACAGAATCCCATGAACAGCAACTCAAGAAGTGTGGACACTTCTGGATCTTGGTACATGCTTAGATGTTTTCGTGCTCATTGATTCCATGTCCAGGAGGGTCCATGCTCAGGTTGTTGAAGCTCGGGATGTTCCACATGAGCATGGTTAGGGCGTTTCATTATCCAAAGTGCATTATCCTTAGAGGGGTCCATATGCAAATGGTTCCATGCACAGCAGAATCCATGCTCAGCAATGTACATGTTCAGATTGAACATATAATCAAGACGGTACATGCTCAAAGGGAACTAACTAGAAGGGAGATTAACATCAAAGCGAGGCAGGAGAACAATTGTCTACAATTAGTGATTACATGTTCGAGTACTTACATGTACAGGGTTCAGACAAAATCACAACAGAACATTCTCTGGGCAAAAAACAATCAAGGAATTTAGTACTCACGGTATTCTATGAGCGGCAATCTCCACTCTTCTTAGATTCATGGTTAGATCTGCTTGCGGAAATTGATTCCACGTTCAGGCAATCCATGTTCACAGTGTGGATCCTCAAGTTATCCACCCAAGAGGGGCCAAAGATAGGGTACTTATTCTCACGAGTGTTTTATTCTTGGTGTGGGTCATTATTCAAATGTTTCCATGCACATAATTTTACATGTTCAGGCATTAAACATCAAGAAGTGGGTGTATTCTCAAGTGGCGTGACATTCAAGTGAGATTAAAAAAGCAGTATGTCACGGTCAGTAGGCTTCATGCTGAGGGTTTTGATGCTCATGCTGGTACACATTCAGGGCATAAACAAGTAGGCACATACTGCAAAGTGGCTCTAAGGAAGGAAGTTGACTCTCGGTGCTGCCCATGATCAGAAGTGTCCACACTTCTTGAGTTGCTGTTTATCACTGATCACGTCCAAGGGTTCCATGATCAAGAGTATATAATCCCCGGACCTTTCTGTTCAGGATATTCAACACTCAGGGGTCGATGCTGAGTGTCGGTATTTCTCAAAATGCTTCCATTATAAGAGGACATGCGTACTCAAAATGTTGTAAAATCACATGGGTTCATGCCCGTGAGGAAGGCTCTATGGTCTGAAGGTACATAGCCAGCTCTCTGATCAGGCCTTCCATGCTTAGAAAACTATATATTCTGGTCTTATACACAATCGGTGGTATACATGATCAAGAGGGGCTTAAGATCACGGTAGCTTAAATTCACAGAATACATGAATAGAGGCGTCGACCTTCAAAGCCTCCATACTCAGGAAGGTACTTGTATGTTGTTACTCAAAATCACACAGGTATATTCTCAGGGTGAACGAGGATCAAGGAAATTATGGCAGCATTCCATGGATGTACAGGTCAAGGATTCCTAGGGATATGCTTAGAAATGACGGGGCTCACTGATTCCATATTTCGAAGGGTCCATTCTCAGAGTGATGAAGCTCAAGCTGTCACACAGGCAGATACCCCATGGTCTTGGGGATACATTTTCTGAAGCGTGTCATTCTCAGAGTCGTTCAAATTCAAAAGGCTCCATGGTCAACAGAATGCATGCTCAGGAAAGTATGAGTTATTAAATTACACATAATCTACAAGATACATGCTCAAGTGGGCTACATTAAGGGGAGGTTACAATCAAAGAAGGTCAGGATCAGGGGAATATACAATTAGGCTTTTCATGCAAACGAAGGTACAGGAAAAGGGATTACACAAAACCGCAAAATAACATTTCCAAGTTAAACTAGGATCAAGGAAATTAAGACTTACAGAATTCCAATTGAAAAATGTCCACTCTTCTTACGTTCATGCATACATGTAATTGAGGTCATTCATTCCACGTTCAGGGGATCCATGTCCCCGGTGTTGATCCTCAAGTTATGCACACTAGAGTGGCCATGGGTAAGCTGTTTGTTCTCCTAAGCGTTTTATTCTCAGTGTGTGTCCTTACTGAAACCTTTTCATGCACAGAATTTACATGTTTAGGTTTTAAATATCAAGAAAAGGGTATATGCTCAAGTGACGCGATACTCAAGGGAGATTCAAATCGAAGTATGTCACGGTCCGTAGGCTCCATCCGGAGGGTTTTGATGCTCAGGCTGGTACACATACAGAGGATAAACGACCAAGTAGATACTTGGAAATTGGCTCTAATTAGGGAAGTAGATTCTTAGGGCAGTCCATCATCAGAAGAGTCCATGCTTATTGAGTTTCTGTGTATCACTGGCTACACACAAGGATTCCATGATCAAGAGTGTATATTCCTTGAACCTTTATGTTCAGGATATTCCACACTCATTGGTCCATGCAGAGTGTTGGTGTTTCTCAAAATGGCTCCATTATCAGAGGATATTCATATTCAGAAAAGTGTAGGATCCCATGATGTCATGCTCATGAGGTAGGGTCTACGGTCTGAAGTAGCAGAGTCAGCCAGGTTGCTGATCAGGGGCCGAGAAGAACATTTTCAGTTGTTATACATGTTCAGTGTTATACATGATCAAGAGGGGCTAAGATCACGGTAGTTTAGATTCACAGAATACATGATTAGGGGGATGGACTATTAAGAGCGTCCATGCTCAGGAAGGTACTCGTATGTTGTTACACAAATTCACAATGGTACAGCCCCAGGATGAACTAAGATCAAGGAAATGACAGAATTCCATGTATTTACGTCAACAATTCTATGGATATGCTTAGAAATGACTTCAGTGCGTGATTCCATGTTCAGAAGGGTCCTTTCTCAGATTCTTTAAGCTCAGGATGTCCCACAGGAAAGAATTCCATGTTCTTGTGGATACATTTTCTGAAGCGTGTCATTCTCAGAGTCGTTCACATTCAAAAGGCTACATGCTCAGCAGAATCAGCACTCAAGAAAGTATGAGTTATTATATCAAACACAATCAAGAGGATACATGCTCAAGTGGGGCTGTGTTAAGGGGAGGTTACAATCAAAGCAAGCCATGATTAAGGGAAGAGACAATTAGAGGATTCATGTTCAGGAAGGTACAGGGAAAGGGGTTCCATAAAATCACAACAGAACATTCTCTAGGTAAACAACAATCAGGGAAATTCATACTTACAGAATTCCATGAACAGAAATGTCCACTCTTCGTCGAAGATTCATGCTTAGATGTCATTGTGGTCATTGATTCCATGTTGAGGAGATTCATGTTCATGATGTTAATCCTCAAGTTATCCACACAACAGAGGCCATGGATAGGGTGTTTATTGTCAGGAGTGTTTCACTCTTAGTGCGGGTCATCATTCAAACGTGTCCATGCGCATAATTTTACACGTTCAGGCACTAAACATCAAGAAGAGGGTATATTCTCAAGTGGCGCGATATTCAAGTGAGATTGAAATAGTAGTATGTCCCAGTCGGTAGGGTTCATGCGCAGGCTGGTACACATTCGTGGCATAAGCAAGTAGGTACATATGGAAAGTATCTCCAATTAGACAAGTCGATTCTTAGTGCAGCCCCTGATCAGAAGTGTCCACACTTCTTGAGTTGCTGTTTATCATTGATTACGCCCAAGGATTCCATGATCAGGAGTGTATATTCCCTGGACCTTTCTGTTCAGGATATTCCACACTCATGGGTCCATGTTGAGTGTCGGTTTTCTCAGAATGGTTGCATTAGAAGGGCACATCCATATTCAGAATGGTGTAGGATCACATGGGTTCACGACCATGGGGACGGGTCTATGGTCTGAAGGTACATAGCCAGCTCTCTGCTCAGGCCTTTCATGCTCAGAAAACCACATATTCTGTTCTTAAACACAATCAGTGGTATACAGAATCCAGAGGGACTGAGAGCACGGTAGTTTAAATTCACAGAATACATGTTTAGATGGGTCGCATGTTAGAGCCTCCGTGCTCAGGAAGGTACTTGTTTGTTGTTACCCAAAATCACACAGGTATATTCTCAGGATGAACTAGGAGCAAGGAAATGATTGCAGCATTCCATGATGTACACATCAAGGATTCCTAGGTGTGTGCTTAGAAATGACGGGGCTCATTGATTCCATGTACAGAAGGGGCCATTCTCAGATTGTTTAAGCTCAGGATGTCCCACTGGAAGACATTCCATGGCCTAGGGGATACATTTTCTGAAGTGTGTCATTCTCGGAGCCATTCCAATTAAAAAGGCTCCGAGGTCAGTAGACTCCACGCTCCGGAAAGCATGGGTTATTATAATTACACATAATGTAGAGGGTACATACTCAAGTGGGGCTATGTTAAGGGGAGATGAATATCAAAGCAAGCCATGATCAGGAGAGTCTACAGTTAGGGGTTCCATGCTCAAGAAGGTACATGTACACGGTTACACAAAAGTCAGAAAACAACATTCTCAGAGGAAACAAGGGCCAAAGAAATGAATACTTACAGAATCCCATGAACAGCAACTCAAGAAGTGTGGACACTTCTGGATCTTGGTACATGCTTAGATGTTTTCGTGCTCATTGATTCCATGTCCAGGAGGGTCCATGCTCAGGTTGTTGAAGCTCGGGATGTTCCACATGAGCATGGTTAGGGCGTTTCATTATCCAAAGTGCATTATCCTTAGAGGGGTCCATATGCAAATGGTTCCATGCACAGCAGAATCCATGCTCAGCAATGTACATGTTCAGATTGAACATATAATCAAGACGGTACATGCTCAAAGGGAACTAACTAGAAGGGAGATTAACATCAAAGCGAGGCAGGAGAACAATTGTCTACAATTAGTGATTACATGTTCGAGTACTTACATGTACAGGGTTCAGACAAAATCACAACAGAACATTCTCTGGGCAAAAAACAATCAAGGAATTTAGTACTCACGGTATTCTATGAGCGGCAATCTCCACTCTTCTTAGATTCATGGTTAGATCTGCTTGCGGAAATTGATTCCACGTTCAGGCAATCCATGTTCACAGTGTGGATCCTCAAGTTATCCACCCAAGAGGGGCCAAAGATAGGGTACTTATTCTCACGAGTGTTTTATTCTTGGTGTGGGTCATTATTCAAATGTTTCCATGCACATAATTTTACATGTTCAGGCATTAAACATCAAGAAGTGGGTGTATTCTCAAGTGGCGTGACATTCAAGTGAGATTAAAAAAGCAGTATGTCACGGTCAGTAGGCTTCATGCTGAGGGTTTTGATGCTCATGCTGGTACACATTCAGGGCATAAACAAGTAGGCACATACTGCAAAGTGGCTCTAAGGAAGGAAGTTGACTCTCGGTGCTGCCCATGATCAGAAGTGTCCACACTTCTTGAGTTGCTGTTTATCACTGATCACGTCCAAGGGTTCCATGATCAAGAGTATATAATCCCCGGACCTTTCTGTTCAGGATATTCAACACTCAGGGGTCGATGCTGAGTGTCGGTATTTCTCAAAATGCTTCCATTATAAGAGGACATGCGTACTCAAAATGTTGTAAAATCACATGGGTTCATGCCCGTGAGGAAGGCTCTATGGTCTGAAGGTACATAGCCAGCTCTCTGATCAGGCCTTCCATGCTTAGAAAACTATATATTCTGGTCTTATACACAATCGGTGGTATACATGATCAAGAGGGGCTTAAGATCACGGTAGCTTAAATTCACAGAATACATGAATAGAGGCGTCGACCTTCAAAGCCTCCATACTCAGGAAGGTACTTGTATGTTGTTACTCAAAATCACACAGGTATATTCTCAGGGTGAACGAGGATCAAGGAAATTATGGCAGCATTCCATGGATGTACAGGTCAAGGATTCCTAGGGATATGCTTAGAAATGACGGGGCTCACTGATTCCATATTTCGAAGGGTCCATTCTCAGAGTGATGAAGCTCAAGCTGTCACACAGGCAGATACCCCATGGTCTTGGGGATACATTTTCTGAAGCGTGTCATTCTCAGAGTCGTTCAAATTCAAAAGGCTCCATGGTCAACAGAATGCATGCTCAGGAAAGTATGAGTTATTAAATTACACATAATCTACAAGATACATGCTCAAGTGGGCTACATTAAGGGGAGGTTACAATCAAAGAAGGTCAGGATCAGGGGAATATACAATTAGGCTTTTCATGCAAACGAAGGTACAGGAAAAGGGATTACACAAAACCGCAAAATAACATTTCCAAGTTAAACTAGGATCAAGGAAATTAAGACTTACAGAATTCCAATTGAAAAATGTCCACTCTTCTTACGTTCATGCATACATGTAATTGAGGTCATTCATTCCACGTTCAGGGGATCCATGTCCCCGGTGTTGATCCTCAAGTTATGCACACTAGAGTGGCCATGGGTAAGCTGTTTGTTCTCCTAAGCGTTTTATTCTCAGTGTGTGTCCTTACTGAAACCTTTTCATGCACAGAATTTACATGTTTAGGTTTTAAATATCAAGAAAAGGGTATATGCTCAAGTGACGCGATACTCAAGGGAGATTCAAATCGAAGTATGTCACGGTCCGTAGGCTCCATCCGGAGGGTTTTGATGCTCAGGCTGGTACACATACAGAGGATAAACGACCAAGTAGATACTTGGAAATTGGCTCTAATTAGGGAAGTAGATTCTTAGGGCAGTCCATCATCAGAAGAGTCCATGCTTATTGAGTTTCTGTGTATCACTGGCTACACACAAGGATTCCATGATCAAGAGTGTATATTCCTTGAACCTTTATGTTCAGGATATTCCACACTCATTGGTCCATGCAGAGTGTTGGTGTTTCTCAAAATGGCTCCATTATCAGAGGATATTCATATTCAGAAAAGTGTAGGATCCCATGATGTCATGCTCATGAGGTAGGGTCTACGGTCTGAAGTAGCAGAGTCAGCCAGGTTGCTGATCAGGGGCCGAGAAGAACATTTTCAGTTGTTATACATGTTCAGTGTTATACATGATCAAGAGGGGCTAAGATCACGGTAGTTTAGATTCACAGAATACATGATTAGGGGGATGGACTATTAAGAGCGTCCATGCTCAGGAAGGTACTCGTATGTTGTTACACAAATTCACAATGGTACAGCCCCAGGATGAACTAAGATCAAGGAAATGACAGAATTCCATGTATTTACGTCAACAGTTCTATGGATATGCTTAGAAATGACTTCAGTGCGTGATTCCATGTTCAGAAGGGTCCTTTCTCAGATTCTTTAAGCTCAGGATGTCCCACAGGAAAGAATTCCATGTTCTTGTGGATACATTTTCTGAAGCGTGTCATTCTCAGAGTCGTTCACATTCAAAAGGCTACATGCTCAGCAGAATCAGCACTCAAGAAAGTATGAGTTATTATATCAAACACAATCAAGAGGATACATGCTCAAGTGGGGCTGTGTTAAGGGGAGGTTACAATCAAAGCAAGCCATGATTAAGGGAAGAGACAATTAGAGGATTCATGTTCAGGAAGGTACAGGGAAAGGGGTTCCATAAAATCACAACAGAACATTCTCTAGGTAAACAACAATCAGGGAAATTCATACTTACAGAATTCCATGAACAGAAATGTCCACTCTTCGTCGAAGATTCATGCTTAGATGTCATTGTGGTCATTGATTCCATGTTGAGGAGATTCATGTTCATGATGTTAATCCTCAAGTTATCCACACAACAGAGGCCATGGATAGGGTGTTTATTGTCAGGAGTGTTTCACTCTTAGTGCGGGTCATCATTCAAACGTGTCCATGCGCATAATTTTACACGTTCAGGCACTAAACATCAAGAAGAGGGTATATTCTCAAGTGGCGCGATATTCAAGTGAGATTGAAATAGTAGTATGTCCCAGTCGGTAGGGTTCATGCGCAGGCTGGTACACATTCGTGGCATAAGCAAGTAGGTACATATGGAAAGTATCTCCAATTAGACAAGTCGATTCTTAGTGCAGCCCCTGATCAGAAGTGTCCACACTTCTTGAGTTGCTGTTTATCATTGATTACGCCCAAGGATTCCATGATCAGGAGTGTATATTCCCTGGACCTTTCTGTTCAGGATATTCCACACTCATGGGTCCATGTTGAGTGTCGGTTTTCTCAGAATGGTTGCATTAGAAGGGCACATCCATATTCAGAATGGTGTAGGATCACATGGGTTCACGACCATGGGGACGGGTCTATGGTCTGAAGGTACATAGCCAGCTCTCTGCTCAGGCCTTTCATGCTCAGAAAACCACATATTCTGTTCTTAAACACAATCAGTGGTATACAGAATCCAGAGGGACTGAGAGCACGGTAGTTTAAATTCACAGAATACATGTTTAGATGGGTCGCATGTTAGAGCCTCCGTGCTCAGGAAGGTACTTGTTTGTTGTTACCCAAAATCACACAGGTATATTCTCAGGATGAACTAGGAGCAAGGAAATGATTGCAGCATTCCATGATGTACACATCAAGGATTCCTAGGTGTGTGCTTAGAAATGACGGGGCTCATTGATTCCATGTACAGAAGGGGCCATTCTCAGATTGTTTAAGCTCAGGATGTCCCACTGGAAGACATTCCATGGCCTAGGGGATACATTTTCTGAAGTGTGTCATTCTCGGAGCCATTCCAATTAAAAAGGCTCCGAGGTCAGTAGACTCCACGCTCCGGAAAGCATGGGTTATTATAATTACACATAATGTAGAGGGTACATACTCAAGTGGGGCTATGTTAAGGGGAGATGAATATCAAAGCAAGCCATGATCAGGAGAGTCTACAGTTAGGGGTTCCATGCTCAAGAAGGTACATGTACACGGTTACACAAAAGTCAGAAAACAACATTCTCAGAGGAAACAAGGGCCAAAGAAATGAATACTTACAGAATCCCATGAACAGCAACTCAAGAAGTGTGGACACTTCTGGATCTTGGTACATGCTTAGATGTTTTCGTGCTCATTGATTCCATGTCCAGGAGGGTCCATGCTCAGGTTGTTGAAGCTCGGGATGTTCCACATGAGCATGGTTAGGGCGTTTCATTATCCAAAGTGCATTATCCTTAGAGGGGTCCATATGCAAATGGTTCCATGCACAGCAGAATCCATGCTCAGCAATGTACATGTTCAGATTGAACATATAATCAAGACGGTACATGCTCAAAGGGAACTAACTAGAAGGGAGATTAACATCAAAGCGAGGCAGGAGAACAATTGTCTACAATTAGTGATTACATGTTCGAGTACTTACATGTACAGGGTTCAGACAAAATCACAACAGAACATTCTCTGGGCAAAAAACAATCAAGGAATTTAGTACTCACGGTATTCTATGAGCGGCAATCTCCACTCTTCTTAGATTCATGGTTAGATCTGCTTGCGGAAATTGATTCCACGTTCAGGCAATCCATGTTCACAGTGTGGATCCTCAAGTTATCCACCCAAGAGGGGCCAAAGATAGGGTACTTATTCTCACGAGTGTTTTATTCTTGGTGTGGGTCATTATTCAAATGTTTCCATGCACATAATTTTACATGTTCAGGCATTAAACATCAAGAAGTGGGTGTATTCTCAAGTGGCGTGACATTCAAGTGAGATTAAAAAAGCAGTATGTCACGGTCAGTAGGCTTCATGCTGAGGGTTTTGATGCTCATGCTGGTACACATTCAGGGCATAAACAAGTAGGCACATACTGCAAAGTGGCTCTAAGGAAGGAAGTTGACTCTCGGTGCTGCCCATGATCAGAAGTGTCCACACTTCTTGAGTTGCTGTTTATCACTGATCACGTCCAAGGGTTCCATGATCAAGAGTATATAATCCCCGGACCTTTCTGTTCAGGATATTCAACACTCAGGGGTCGATGCTGAGTGTCGGTATTTCTCAAAATGCTTCCATTATAAGAGGACATGCGTACTCAAAATGTTGTAAAATCACATGGGTTCATGCCCGTGAGGAAGGCTCTATGGTCTGAAGGTACATAGCCAGCTCTCTGATCAGGCCTTCCATGCTTAGAAAACTATATATTCTGGTCTTATACACAATCGGTGGTATACATGATCAAGAGGGGCTTAAGATCACGGTAGCTTAAATTCACAGAATACATGAATAGAGGCGTCGACCTTCAAAGCCTCCATACTCAGGAAGGTACTTGTATGTTGTTACTCAAAATCACACAGGTATATTCTCAGGGTGAACGAGGATCAAGGAAATTATGGCAGCATTCCATGGATGTACAGGTCAAGGATTCCTAGGGATATGCTTAGAAATGACGGGGCTCACTGATTCCATATTTCGAAGGGTCCATTCTCAGAGTGATGAAGCTCAAGCTGTCACACAGGCAGATACCCCATGGTCTTGGGGATACATTTTCTGAAGCGTGTCATTCTCAGAGTCGTTCAAATTCAAAAGGCTCCATGGTCAACAGAATGCATGCTCAGGAAAGTATGAGTTATTAAATTACACATAATCTACAAGATACATGCTCAAGTGGGCTACATTAAGGGGAGGTTACAATCAAAGAAGGTCAGGATCAGGGGAATATACAATTAGGCTTTTCATGCAAACGAAGGTACAGGAAAAGGGATTACACAAAACCGCAAAATAACATTTCCAAGTTAAACTAGGATCAAGGAAATTAAGACTTACAGAATTCCAATTGAAAAATGTCCACTCTTCTTACGTTCATGCATACATGTAATTGAGGTCATTCATTCCACGTTCAGGGGATCCATGTCCCCGGTGTTGATCCTCAAGTTATGCACACTAGAGTGGCCATGGGTAAGCTGTTTGTTCTCCTAAGCGTTTTATTCTCAGTGTGTGTCCTTACTGAAACCTTTTCATGCACAGAATTTACATGTTTAGGTTTTAAATATCAAGAAAAGGGTATATGCTCAAGTGACGCGATACTCAAGGGAGATTCAAATCGAAGTATGTCACGGTCCGTAGGCTCCATCCGGAGGGTTTTGATGCTCAGGCTGGTACACATACAGAGGATAAACGACCAAGTAGATACTTGGAAATTGGCTCTAATTAGGGAAGTAGATTCTTAGGGCAGTCCATCATCAGAAGAGTCCATGCTTATTGAGTTTCTGTGTATCACTGGCTACACACAAGGATTCCATGATCAAGAGTGTATATTCCTTGAACCTTTATGTTCAGGATATTCCACACTCATTGGTCCATGCAGAGTGTTGGTGTTTCTCAAAATGGCTCCATTATCAGAGGATATTCATATTCAGAAAAGTGTAGGATCCCATGATGTCATGCTCATGAGGTAGGGTCTACGGTCTGAAGTAGCAGAGTCAGCCAGGTTGCTGATCAGGGGCCGAGAAGAACATTTTCAGTTGTTATACATGTTCAGTGTTATACATGATCAAGAGGGGCTAAGATCACGGTAGTTTAGATTCACAGAATACATGATTAGGGGGATGGACTATTAAGAGCGTCCATGCTCAGGAAGGTACTCGTATGTTGTTACACAAATTCACAATGGTACAGCCCCAGGATGAACTAAGATCAAGGAAATGACAGAATTCCATGTATTTACGTCAACAATTCTATGGATATGCTTAGAAATGACTTCAGTGCGTGATTCCATGTTCAGAAGGGTCCTTTCTCAGATTCTTTAAGCTCAGGATGTCCCACAGGAAAGAATTCCATGTTCTTGTGGATACATTTTCTGAAGCGTGTCATTCTCAGAGTCGTTCACATTCAAAAGGCTACATGCTCAGCAGAATCAGCACTCAAGAAAGTATGAGTTATTATATCAAACACAATCAAGAGGATACATGCTCAAGTGGGGCTGTGTTAAGGGGAGGTTACAATCAAAGCAAGCCATGATTAAGGGAAGAGACAATTAGAGGATTCATGTTCAGGAAGGTACAGGGAAAGGGGTTCCATAAAATCACAACAGAACATTCTCTAGGTAAACAACAATCAGGGAAATTCATACTTACAGAATTCCATGAACAGAAATGTCCACTCTTCGTCGAAGATTCATGCTTAGATGTCATTGTGGTCATTGATTCCATGTTGAGGAGATTCATGTTCATGATGTTAATCCTCAAGTTATCCACACAACAGAGGCCATGGATAGGGTGTTTATTGTCAGGAGTGTTTCACTCTTAGTGCGGGTCATCATTCAAACGTGTCCATGCGCATAATTTTACACGTTCAGGCACTAAACATCAAGAAGAGGGTATATTCTCAAGTGGCGCGATATTCAAGTGAGATTGAAATAGTAGTATGTCCCAGTCGGTAGGGTTCATGCGCAGGCTGGTACACATTCGTGGCATAAGCAAGTAGGTACATATGGAAAGTATCTCCAATTAGACAAGTCGATTCTTAGTGCAGCCCCTGATCAGAAGTGTCCACACTTCTTGAGTTGCTGTTTATCATTGATTACGCCCAAGGATTCCATGATCAGGAGTGTATATTCCCTGGACCTTTCTGTTCAGGATATTCCACACTCATGGGTCCATGTTGAGTGTCGGTTTTCTCAGAATGGTTGCATTAGAAGGGCACATCCATATTCAGAATGGTGTAGGATCACATGGGTTCACGACCATGGGGACGGGTCTATGGTCTGAAGGTACATAGCCAGCTCTCTGCTCAGGCCTTTCATGCTCAGAAAACCACATATTCTGTTCTTAAACACAATCAGTGGTATACAGAATCCAGAGGGACTGAGAGCACGGTAGTTTAAATTCACAGAATACATGTTTAGATGGGTCGCATGTTAGAGCCTCCGTGCTCAGGAAGGTACTTGTTTGTTGTTACCCAAAATCACACAGGTATATTCTCAGGATGAACTAGGAGCAAGGAAATGATTGCAGCATTCCATGATGTACACATCAAGGATTCCTAGGTGTGTGCTTAGAAATGACGGGGCTCATTGATTCCATGTACAGAAGGGGCCATTCTCAGATTGTTTAAGCTCAGGATGTCCCACTGGAAGACATTCCATGGCCTAGGGGATACATTTTCTGAAGTGTGTCATTCTCGGAGCCATTCCAATTAAAAAGGCTCCGAGGTCAGTAGACTCCACGCTCAGGAAAGCATGGGTTATTATAATTACACATAATGTAGAGGGTACATACTCAAGTGGGGCTATGTTAAGGGGAGATGAATATCAAAGCAAGCCATGATCAGGAGAGTCTACAGTTAGGGGTTCCATGCTCAAGAAGGTACATGTACACGGTTACACAAAAGTCAGAAAACAACATTCTCAGAGGAAACAAGGGCCAAAGAAATGAATACTTACAGAATCCCATGAACAGCAACTCAAGAAGTGTGGACACTTCTGGATCTTGGTACATGCTTAGATGTTTTCGTGCTCATTGATTCCATGTCCAGGAGGGTCCATGCTCAGGTTGTTGAAGCTCGGGATGTTCCACATGAGCATGGTTAGGGCGTTTCATTATCCAAAGTGCATTATCCTTAGAGGGGTCCATATGCAAATGGTTCCATGCACAGCAGAATCCATGCTCAGCAATGTACATGTTCAGATTGAACATATAATCAAGACGGTACATGCTCAAAGGGAACTAACTAGAAGGGAGATTAACATCAAAGCGAGGCAGGAGAACAATTGTCTACAATTAGTGATTACATGTTCGAGTACTTACATGTACAGGGTTCAGACAAAATCACAACAGAACATTCTCTGGGCAAAAAACAATCAAGGAATTTAGTACTCACGGTATTCTATGAGCGGCAATCTCCACTCTTCTTAGATTCATGGTTAGATCTGCTTGCGGAAATTGATTCCACGTTCAGGCAATCCATGTTCACAGTGTGGATCCTCAAGTTATCCACCCAAGAGGGGCCAAAGATAGGGTACTTATTCTCACGAGTGTTTTATTCTTGGTGTGGGTCATTATTCAAATGTTTCCATGCACATAATTTTACATGTTCAGGCATTAAACATCAAGAAGTGGGTGTATTCTCAAGTGGCGTGACATTCAAGTGAGATTAAAAAAGCAGTATGTCACGGTCAGTAGGCTTCATGCTGAGGGTTTTGATGCTCATGCTGGTACACATTCAGGGCATAAACAAGTAGGCACATACTGCAAAGTGGCTCTAAGGAAGGAAGTTGACTCTCGGTGCTGCCCATGATCAGAAGTGTCCACACTTCTTGAGTTGCTGTTTATCACTGATCACGTCCAAGGGTTCCATGATCAAGAGTATATAATCCCCGGACCTTTCTGTTCAGGATATTCAACACTCAGGGGTCGATGCTGAGTGTCGGTATTTCTCAAAATGCTTCCATTATAAGAGGACATGCGTACTCAAAATGTTGTAAAATCACATGGGTTCATGCCCGTGAGGAAGGCTCTATGGTCTGAAGGTACATAGCCAGCTCTCTGATCAGGCCTTCCATGCTTAGAAAACTATATATTCTGGTCTTATACACAATCGGTGGTATACATGATCAAGAGGGGCTTAAGATCACGGTAGCTTAAATTCACAGAATACATGAATAGAGGCGTCGACCTTCAAAGCCTCCATACTCAGGAAGGTACTTGTATGTTGTTACTCAAAATCACACAGGTATATTCTCAGGGTGAACGAGGATCAAGGAAATTATGGCAGCATTCCATGGATGTACAGGTCAAGGATTCCTAGGGATATGCTTAGAAATGACGGGGCTCACTGATTCCATATTTCGAAGGGTCCATTCTCAGAGTGATGAAGCTCAAGCTGTCACACAGGCAGATACCCCATGGTCTTGGGGATACATTTTCTGAAGCGTGTCATTCTCAGAGTCGTTCAAATTCAAAAGGCTCCATGGTCAACAGAATGCATGCTCAGGAAAGTATGAGTTATTAAATTACACATAATCTACAAGATACATGCTCAAGTGGGCTACATTAAGGGGAGGTTACAATCAAAGAAGGTCAGGATCAGGGGAATATACAATTAGGCTTTTCATGCAAACGAAGGTACAGGAAAAGGGATTACACAAAACCGCAAAATAACATTTCCAAGTTAAACTAGGATCAAGGAAATTAAGACTTACAGAATTCCAATTGAAAAATGTCCACTCTTCTTACGTTCATGCATACATGTAATTGAGGTCATTCATTCCACGTTCAGGGGATCCATGTCCCCGGTGTTGATCCTCAAGTTATGCACACTAGAGTGGCCATGGGTAAGCTGTTTGTTCTCCTAAGCGTTTTATTCTCAGTGTGTGTCCTTACTGAAACCTTTTCATGCACAGAATTTACATGTTTAGGTTTTAAATATCAAGAAAAGGGTATATGCTCAAGTGACGCGATACTCAAGGGAGATTCAAATCGAAGTATGTCACGGTCCGTAGGCTCCATCCGGAGGGTTTTGATGCTCAGGCTGGTACACATACAGAGGATAAACGACCAAGTAGATACTTGGAAATTGGCTCTAATTAGGGAAGTAGATTCTTAGGGCAGTCCATCATCAGAAGAGTCCATGCTTATTGAGTTTCTGTGTATCACTGGCTACACACAAGGATTCCATGATCAAGAGTGTATATTCCTTGAACCTTTATGTTCAGGATATTCCACACTCATTGGTCCATGCAGAGTGTTGGTGTTTCTCAAAATGGCTCCATTATCAGAGGATATTCATATTCAGAAAAGTGTAGGATCCCATGATGTCATGCTCATGAGGTAGGGTCTACGGTCTGAAGTAGCAGAGTCAGCCAGGTTGCTGATCAGGGGCCGAGAAGAACATTTTCAGTTGTTATACATGTTCAGTGTTATACATGATCAAGAGGGGCTAAGATCACGGTAGTTTAGATTCACAGAATACATGATTAGGGGGATGGACTATTAAGAGCGTCCATGCTCAGGAAGGTACTCGTATGTTGTTACACAAATTCACAATGGTACAGCCCCAGGATGAACTAAGATCAAGGAAATGACAGAATTCCATGTATTTACGTCAACAATTCTATGGATATGCTTAGAAATGACTTCAGTGCGTGATTCCATGTTCAGAAGGGTCCTTTCTCAGATTCTTTAAGCTCAGGATGTCCCACAGGAAAGAATTCCATGTTCTTGTGGATACATTTTCTGAAGCGTGTCATTCTCAGAGTCGTTCACATTCAAAAGGCTACATGCTCAGCAGAATCAGCACTCAAGAAAGTATGAGTTATTATATCAAACACAATCAAGAGGATACATGCTCAAGTGGGGCTGTGTTAAGGGGAGGTTACAATCAAAGCAAGCCATGATTAAGGGAAGAGACAATTAGAGGATTCATGTTCAGGAAGGTACAGGGAAAGGGGTTCCATAAAATCACAACAGAACATTCTCTAGGTAAACAACAATCAGGGAAATTCATACTTACAGAATTCCATGAACAGAAATGTCCACTCTTCGTCGAAGATTCATGCTTAGATGTCATTGTGGTCATTGATTCCATGTTGAGGAGATTCATGTTCATGATGTTAATCCTCAAGTTATCCACACAACAGAGGCCATGGATAGGGTGTTTATTGTCAGGAGTGTTTCACTCTTAGTGCGGGTCATCATTCAAACGTGTCCATGCGCATAATTTTACACGTTCAGGCACTAAACATCAAGAAGAGGGTATATTCTCAAGTGGCGCGATATTCAAGTGAGATTGAAATAGTAGTATGTCCCAGTCGGTAGGGTTCATGCGCAGGCTGGTACACATTCGTGGCATAAGCAAGTAGGTACATATGGAAAGTATCTCCAATTAGACAAGTCGATTCTTAGTGCAGCCCCTGATCAGAAGTGTCCACACTTCTTGAGTTGCTGTTTATCATTGATTACGCCCAAGGATTCCATGATCAGGAGTGTATATTCCCTGGACCTTTCTGTTCAGGATATTCCACACTCATGGGTCCATGTTGAGTGTCGGTTTTCTCAGAATGGTTGCATTAGAAGGGCACATCCATATTCAGAATGGTGTAGGATCACATGGGTTCACGACCATGGGGACGGGTCTATGGTCTGAAGGTACATAGCCAGCTCTCTGCTCAGGCCTTTCATGCTCAGAAAACCACATATTCTGTTCTTAAACACAATCAGTGGTATACAGAATCCAGAGGGACTGAGAGCACGGTAGTTTAAATTCACAGAATACATGTTTAGATGGGTCGCATGTTAGAGCCTCCGTGCTCAGGAAGGTACTTGTTTGTTGTTACCCAAAATCACACAGGTATATTCTCAGGATGAACTAGGAGCAAGGAAATGATTGCAGCATTCCATGATGTACACATCAAGGATTCCTAGGTGTGTGCTTAGAAATGACGGGGCTCATTGATTCCATGTACAGAAGGGGCCATTCTCAGATTGTTTAAGCTCAGGATGTCCCACTGGAAGACATTCCATGGCCTAGGGGATACATTTTCTGAAGTGTGTCATTCTCGGAGCCATTCCAATTAAAAAGGCTCCGAGGTCAGTAGACTCCACGCTCAGGAAAGCATGGGTTATTATAATTACACATAATGTAGAGGGTACATACTCAAGTGGGGCTATGTTAAGGGGAGATGAATATCAAAGCAAGCCATGATCAGGAGAGTCTACAGTTAGGGGTTCCATGCTCAAGAAGGTACATGTACACGGTTACACAAAAGTCAGAAAACAACATTCTCAGAGGAAACAAGGGCCAAAGAAATGAATACTTACAGAATCCCATGAACAGCAACTCAAGAAGTGTGGACACTTCTGGATCTTGGTACATGCTTAGATGTTTTCGTGCTCATTGATTCCATGTCCAGGAGGGTCCATGCTCAGGTTGTTGAAGCTCGGGATGTTCCACATGAGCATGGTTAGGGCGTTTCATTATCCAAAGTGCATTATCCTTAGAGGGGTCCATATGCAAATGGTTCCATGCACAGCAGAATCCATGCTCAGCAATGTACATGTTCAGATTGAACATATAATCAAGACGGTACATGCTCAAAGGGAACTAACTAGAAGGGAGATTAACATCAAAGCGAGGCAGGAGAACAATTGTCTACAATTAGTGATTACATGTTCGAGTACTTACATGTACAGGGTTCAGACAAAATCACAACAGAACATTCTCTGGGCAAAAAACAATCAAGGAATTTAGTACTCACGGTATTCTATGAGCGGCAATCTCCACTCTTCTTAGATTCATGGTTAGATCTGCTTGCGGAAATTGATTCCACGTTCAGGCAATCCATGTTCACAGTGTGGATCCTCAAGTTATCCACCCAAGAGGGGCCAAAGATAGGGTACTTATTCTCACGAGTGTTTTATTCTTGGTGTGGGTCATTATTCAAATGTTTCCATGCACATAATTTTACATGTTCAGGCATTAAACATCAAGAAGTGGGTGTATTCTCAAGTGGCGTGACATTCAAGTGAGATTAAAAAAGCAGTATGTCACGGTCAGTAGGCTTCATGCTGAGGGTTTTGATGCTCATGCTGGTACACATTCAGGGCATAAACAAGTAGGCACATACTGCAAAGTGGCTCTAAGGAAGGAAGTTGACTCTCGGTGCTGCCCATGATCAGAAGTGTCCACACTTCTTGAGTTGCTGTTTATCACTGATCACGTCCAAGGGTTCCATGATCAAGAGTATATAATCCCCGGACCTTTCTGTTCAGGATATTCAACACTCAGGGGTCGATGCTGAGTGTCGGTATTTCTCAAAATGCTTCCATTATAAGAGGACATGCGTACTCAAAATGTTGTAAAATCACATGGGTTCATGCCCGTGAGGAAGGCTCTATGGTCTGAAGGTACATAGCCAGCTCTCTGATCAGGCCTTCCATGCTTAGAAAACTATATATTCTGGTCTTATACACAATCGGTGGTATACATGATCAAGAGGGGCTTAAGATCACGGTAGCTTAAATTCACAGAATACATGAATAGAGGCGTCGACCTTCAAAGCCTCCATACTCAGGAAGGTACTTGTATGTTGTTACTCAAAATCACACAGGTATATTCTCAGGGTGAACGAGGATCAAGGAAATTATGGCAGCATTCCATGGATGTACAGGTCAAGGATTCCTAGGGATATGCTTAGAAATGACGGGGCTCACTGATTCCATATTTCGAAGGGTCCATTCTCAGAGTGATGAAGCTCAAGCTGTCACACAGGCAGATACCCCATGGTCTTGGGGATACATTTTCTGAAGCGTGTCATTCTCAGAGTCGTTCAAATTCAAAAGGCTCCATGGTCAACAGAATGCATGCTCAGGAAAGTATGAGTTATTAAATTACACATAATCTACAAGATACATGCTCAAGTGGGCTACATTAAGGGGAGGTTACAATCAAAGAAGGTCAGGATCAGGGGAATATACAATTAGGCTTTTCATGCAAACGAAGGTACAGGAAAAGGGATTACACAAAACCGCAAAATAACATTTCCAAGTTAAACTAGGATCAAGGAAATTAAGACTTACAGAATTCCAATTGAAAAATGTCCACTCTTCTTACGTTCATGCATACATGTAATTGAGGTCATTCATTCCACGTTCAGGGGATCCATGTCCCCGGTGTTGATCCTCAAGTTATGCACACTAGAGTGGCCATGGGTAAGCTGTTTGTTCTCCTAAGCGTTTTATTCTCAGTGTGTGTCCTTACTGAAACCTTTTCATGCACAGAATTTACATGTTTAGGTTTTAAATATCAAGAAAAGGGTATATGCTCAAGTGACGCGATACTCAAGGGAGATTCAAATCGAAGTATGTCACGGTCCGTAGGCTCCATCCGGAGGGTTTTGATGCTCAGGCTGGTACACATACAGAGGATAAACGACCAAGTAGATACTTGGAAATTGGCTCTAATTAGGGAAGTAGATTCTTAGGGCAGTCCATCATCAGAAGAGTCCATGCTTATTGAGTTTCTGTGTATCACTGGCTACACACAAGGATTCCATGATCAAGAGTGTATATTCCTTGAACCTTTATGTTCAGGATATTCCACACTCATTGGTCCATGCAGAGTGTTGGTGTTTCTCAAAATGGCTCCATTATCAGAGGATATTCATATTCAGAAAAGTGTAGGATCCCATGATGTCATGCTCATGAGGTAGGGTCTACGGTCTGAAGTAGCAGAGTCAGCCAGGTTGCTGATCAGGGGCCGAGAAGAACATTTTCAGTTGTTATACATGTTCAGTGTTATACATGATCAAGAGGGGCTAAGATCACGGTAGTTTAGATTCACAGAATACATGATTAGGGGGATGGACTATTAAGAGCGTCCATGCTCAGGAAGGTACTCGTATGTTGTTACACAAATTCACAATGGTACAGCCCCAGGATGAACTAAGATCAAGGAAATGACAGAATTCCATGTATTTACGTCAACAATTCTATGGATATGCTTAGAAATGACTTCAGTGCGTGATTCCATGTTCAGAAGGGTCCTTTCTCAGATTCTTTAAGCTCAGGATGTCCCACAGGAAAGAATTCCATGTTCTTGTGGATACATTTTCTGAAGCGTGTCATTCTCAGAGTCGTTCACATTCAAAAGGCTACATGCTCAGCAGAATCAGCACTCAAGAAAGTATGAGTTATTATATCAAACACAATCAAGAGGATACATGCTCAAGTGGGGCTGTGTTAAGGGGAGGTTACAATCAAAGCAAGCCATGATTAAGGGAAGAGACAATTAGAGGATTCATGTTCAGGAAGGTACAGGGAAAGGGGTTCCATAAAATCACAACAGAACATTCTCTAGGTAAACAACAATCAGGGAAATTCATACTTACAGAATTCCATGAACAGAAATGTCCACTCTTCGTCGAAGATTCATGCTTAGATGTCATTGTGGTCATTGATTCCATGTTGAGGAGATTCATGTTCATGATGTTAATCCTCAAGTTATCCACACAACAGAGGCCATGGATAGGGTGTTTATTGTCAGGAGTGTTTCACTCTTAGTGCGGGTCATCATTCAAACGTGTCCATGCGCATAATTTTACACGTTCAGGCACTAAACATCAAGAAGAGGGTATATTCTCAAGTGGCGCGATATTCAAGTGAGATTTAAATAGTAGTATGTCCCAGTCGGTAGGGTTCATGCGCAGGCTGGTACACATTCGTGGCATAAGCAAGTAGGTACATATGGAAAGTATCTCCAATTAGACAAGTCGATTCTTAGTGCAGCCCCTGATCAGAAGTGTCCACACTTCTTGAGTTGCTGTTTATCATTGATTACGCCCAAGGATTCCATGATCAGGAGTGTATATTCCCTGGACCTTTCTGTTCAGGATATTCCACACTCATGGGTCCATGTTGAGTGTCGGTTTTCTCAGAATGGTTGCATTAGAAGGGCACATCCATATTCAGAATGGTGTAGGATCACATGGGTTCACGACCATGGGGACGGGTCTATGGTCTGAAGGTACATAGCCAGCTCTCTGCTCAGGCCTTTCATGCTCAGAAAACCACATATTCTGTTCTTAAACACAATCAGTGGTATACAGAATCCAGAGGGACTGAGAGCACGGTAGTTTAAATTCACAGAATACATGTTTAGATGGGTCGCATGTTAGAGCCTCCGTGCTCAGGAAGGTACTTGTTTGTTGTTACCCAAAATCACACAGGTATATTCTCAGGATGAACTAGGAGCAAGGAAATGATTGCAGCATTCCATGATGTACACATCAAGGATTCCTAGGTGTGTGCTTAGAAATGACGGGGCTCATTGATTCCATGTACAGAAGGGGCCATTCTCAGATTGTTTAAGCTCAGGATGTCCCACTGGAAGACATTCCATGGCCTAGGGGATACATTTTCTGAAGTGTGTCATTCTCGGAGCCATTCCAATTAAAAAGGCTCCGAGGTCAGTAGACTCCACGCTCAGGAAAGCATGGGTTATTATAATTACACATAATGTAGAGGGTACATACTCAAGTGGGGCTATGTTAAGGGGAGATGAATATCAAAGCAAGCCATGATCAGGAGAGTCTACAGTTAGGGGTTCCATGCTCAAGAAGGTACATGTACACGGTTACACAAAAGTCAGAAAACAACATTCTCAGAGGAAACAAGGGCCAAAGAAATGAATACTTACAGAATCCCATGAACAGCAACTCAAGAAGTGTGGACACTTCTGGATCTTGGTACATGCTTAGATGTTTTCGTGCTCATTGATTCCATGTCCAGGAGGGTCCATGCTCAGGTTGTTGAAGCTCGGGATGTTCCACATGAGCATGGTTAGGGCGTTTCATTATCCAAAGTGCATTATCCTTAGAGGGGTCCATATGCAAATGGTTCCATGCACAGCAGAATCCATGCTCAGCAATGTACATGTTCAGATTGAACATATAATCAAGACGGTACATGCTCAAAGGGAACTAACTAGAAGGGAGATTAACATCAAAGCGAGGCAGGAGAACAATTGTCTACAATTAGTGATTACATGTTCGAGTACTTACATGTACAGGGTTCAGACAAAATCACAACAGAACATTCTCTGGGCAAAAAACAATCAAGGAATTTAGTACTCACGGTATTCTATGAGCGGCAATCTCCACTCTTCTTAGATTCATGGTTAGATCTGCTTGCGGAAATTGATTCCACGTTCAGGCAATCCATGTTCACAGTGTGGATCCTCAAGTTATCCACCCAAGAGGGGCCAAAGATAGGGTACTTATTCTCACGAGTGTTTTATTCTTGGTGTGGGTCATTATTCAAATGTTTCCATGCACATAATTTTACATGTTCAGGCATTAAACATCAAGAAGTGGGTGTATTCTCAAGTGGCGTGACATTCAAGTGAGATTAAAAAAGCAGTATGTCACGGTCAGTAGGCTTCATGCTGAGGGTTTTGATGCTCATGCTGGTACACATTCAGGGCATAAACAAGTAGGCACATACTGCAAAGTGGCTCTAAGGAAGGAAGTTGACTCTCGGTGCTGCCCATGATCAGAAGTGTCCACACTTCTTGAGTTGCTGTTTATCACTGATCACGTCCAAGGGTTCCATGATCAAGAGTATATAATCCCCGGACCTTTCTGTTCAGGATATTCAACACTCAGGGGTCGATGCTGAGTGTCGGTATTTCTCAAAATGCTTCCATTATAAGAGGACATGCGTACTCAAAATGTTGTAAAATCACATGGGTTCATGCCCGTGAGGAAGGCTCTATGGTCTGAAGGTACATAGCCAGCTCTCTGATCAGGCCTTCCATGCTTAGAAAACTATATATTCTGGTCTTATACACAATCGGTGGTATACATGATCAAGAGGGGCTTAAGATCACGGTAGCTTAAATTCACAGAATACATGAATAGAGGCGTCGACCTTCAAAGCCTCCATACTCAGGAAGGTACTTGTATGTTGTTACTCAAAATCACACAGGTATATTCTCAGGGTGAACGAGGATCAAGGAAATTATGGCAGCATTCCATGGATGTACAGGTCAAGGATTCCTAGGGATATGCTTAGAAATGACGGGGCTCACTGATTCCATATTTCGAAGGGTCCATTCTCAGAGTGATGAAGCTCAAGCTGTCACACAGGCAGATACCCCATGGTCTTGGGGATACATTTTCTGAAGCGTGTCATTCTCAGAGTCGTTCAAATTCAAAAGGCTCCATGGTCAACAGAATGCATGCTCAGGAAAGTATGAGTTATTAAATTACACATAATCTACAAGATACATGCTCAAGTGGGCTACATTAAGGGGAGGTTACAATCAAAGAAGGTCAGGATCAGGGGAATATACAATTAGGCTTTTCATGCAAACGAAGGTACAGGAAAAGGGATTACACAAAACCGCAAAATAACATTTCCAAGTTAAACTAGGATCAAGGAAATTAAGACTTACAGAATTCCAATTGAAAAATGTCCACTCTTCTTACGTTCATGCATACATGTAATTGAGGTCATTCATTCCACGTTCAGGGGATCCATGTCCCCGGTGTTGATCCTCAAGTTATGCACACTAGAGTGGCCATGGGTAAGCTGTTTGTTCTCCTAAGCGTTTTATTCTCAGTGTGTGTCCTTACTGAAACCTTTTCATGCACAGAATTTACATGTTTAGGTTTTAAATATCAAGAAAAGGGTATATGCTCAAGTGACGCGATACTCAAGGGAGATTCAAATCGAAGTATGTCACGGTCCGTAGGCTCCATCCGGAGGGTTTTGATGCTCAGGCTGGTACACATACAGAGGATAAACGACCAAGTAGATACTTGGAAATTGGCTCTAATTAGGGAAGTAGATTCTTAGGGCAGTCCATCATCAGAAGAGTCCATGCTTATTGAGTTTCTGTGTATCACTGGCTACACACAAGGATTCCATGATCAAGAGTGTATATTCCTTGAACCTTTATGTTCAGGATATTCCACACTCATTGGTCCATGCAGAGTGTTGGTGTTTCTCAAAATGGCTCCATTATCAGAGGATATTCATATTCAGAAAAGTGTAGGATCCCATGATGTCATGCTCATGAGGTAGGGTCTACGGTCTGAAGTAGCAGAGTCAGCCAGGTTGCTGATCAGGGGCCGAGAAGAACATTTTCAGTTGTTATACATGTTCAGTGTTATACATGATCAAGAGGGGCTAAGATCACGGTAGTTTAGATTCACAGAATACATGATTAGGGGGATGGACTATTAAGAGCGTCCATGCTCAGGAAGGTACTCGTATGTTGTTACACAAATTCACAATGGTACAGCCCCAGGATGAACTAAGATCAAGGAAATGACAGAATTCCATGTATTTACGTCAACAATTCTATGGATATGCTTAGAAATGACTTCAGTGCGTGATTCCATGTTCAGAAGGGTCCTTTCTCAGATTCTTTAAGCTCAGGATGTCCCACAGGAAAGAATTCCATGTTCTTGTGGATACATTTTCTGAAGCGTGTCATTCTCAGAGTCGTTCACATTCAAAAGGCTACATGCTCAGCAGAATCAGCACTCAAGAAAGTATGAGTTATTATATCAAACACAATCAAGAGGATACATGCTCAAGTGGGGCTGTGTTAAGGGGAGGTTACAATCAAAGCAAGCCATGATTAAGGGAAGAGACAATTAGAGGATTCATGTTCAGGAAGGTACAGGGAAAGGGGTTCCATAAAATCACAACAGAACATTCTCTAGGTAAACAACAATCAGGGAAATTCATACTTACAGAATTCCATGAACAGAAATGTCCACTCTTCGTCGAAGATTCATGCTTAGATGTCATTGTGGTCATTGATTCCATGTTGAGGAGATTCATGTTCATGATGTTAATCCTCAAGTTATCCACACAACAGAGGCCATGGATAGGGTGTTTATTGTCAGGAGTGTTTCACTCTTAGTGCGGGTCATCATTCAAACGTGTCCATGCGCATAATTTTACACGTTCAGGCACTAAACATCAAGAAGAGGGTATATTCTCAAGTGGCGCGATATTCAAGTGAGATTGAAATAGTAGTATGTCCCAGTCGGTAGGGTTCATGCGCAGGCTGGTACACATTCGTGGCATAAGCAAGTAGGTACATATGGAAAGTATCTCCAATTAGACAAGTCGATTCTTAGTGCAGCCCCTGATCAGAAGTGTCCACACTTCTTGAGTTGCTGTTTATCATTGATTACGCCCAAGGATTCCATGATCAGGAGTGTATATTCCCTGGACCTTTCTGTTCAGGATATTCCACACTCATGGGTCCATGTTGAGTGTCGGTTTTCTCAGAATGGTTGCATTAGAAGGGCACATCCATATTCAGAATGGTGTAGGATCACATGGGTTCACGACCATGGGGACGGGTCTATGGTCTGAAGGTACATAGCCAGCTCTCTGCTCAGGCCTTTCATGCTCAGAAAACCACATATTCTGTTCTTAAACACAATCAGTGGTATACAGAATCCAGAGGGACTGAGAGCACGGTAGTTTAAATTCACAGAATACATGTTTAGATGGGTCGCATGTTAGAGCCTCCGTGCTCAGGAAGGTACTTGTTTGTTGTTACCCAAAATCACACAGGTATATTCTCAGGATGAACTAGGAGCAAGGAAATGATTGCAGCATTCCATGATGTACACATCAAGGATTCCTAGGTGTGTGCTTAGAAATGACGGGGCTCATTGATTCCATGTACAGAAGGGGCCATTCTCAGATTGTTTAAGCTCAGGATGTCCCACTGGAAGACATTCCATGGCCTAGGGGATACATTTTCTGAAGTGTGTCATTCTCGGAGCCATTCCAATTAAAAAGGCTCCGAGGTCAGTAGACTCCACGCTCAGGAAAGCATGGGTTATTATAATTACACATAATGTAGAGGGTACATACTCAAGTGGGGCTATGTTAAGGGGAGATGAATATCAAAGCAAGCCATGATCAGGAGAGTCTACAGTTAGGGGTTCCATGCTCAAGAAGGTACATGTACACGGTTACACAAAAGTCAGAAAACAACATTCTCAGAGGAAACAAGGGCCAAAGAAATGAATACTTACAGAATCCCATGAACAGCAACTCAAGAAGTGTGGACACTTCTGGATCTTGGTACATGCTTAGATGTTTTCGTGCTCATTGATTCCATGTCCAGGAGGGTCCATGCTCAGGTTGTTGAAGCTCGGGATGTTCCACATGAGCATGGTTAGGGCGTTTCATTATCCAAAGTGCATTATCCTTAGAGGGGTCCATATGCAAATGGTTCCATGCACAGCAGAATCCATGCTCAGCAATGTACATGTTCAGATTGAACATATAATCAAGACGGTACATGCTCAAAGGGAACTAACTAGAAGGGAGATTAACATCAAAGCGAGGCAGGAGAACAATTGTCTACAATTAGTGATTACATGTTCGAGTACTTACATGTACAGGGTTCAGACAAAATCACAACAGAACATTCTCTGGGCAAAAAACAATCAAGGAATTTAGTACTCACGGTATTCTATGAGCGGCAATCTCCACTCTTCTTAGATTCATGGTTAGATCTGCTTGCGGAAATTGATTCCACGTTCAGGCAATCCATGTTCACAGTGTGGATCCTCAAGTTATCCACCCAAGAGGGGCCAAAGATAGGGTACTTATTCTCACGAGTGTTTTATTCTTGGTGTGGGTCATTATTCAAATGTTTCCATGCACATAATTTTACATGTTCAGGCATTAAACATCAAGAAGTGGGTGTATTCTCAAGTGGCGTGACATTCAAGTGAGATTAAAAAAGCAGTATGTCACGGTCAGTAGGCTTCATGCTGAGGGTTTTGATGCTCATGCTGGTACACATTCAGGGCATAAACAAGTAGGCACATACTGCAAAGTGACTCTAAGGAAGGAAGTTGACTCTCGGTGCTGCCCATGATCAGAAGTGTCCACACTTCTTGAGTTGCTGTTTATCACTGATCACGTCCAAGGGTTCCATGATCAAGAGTATATAATCCCCGGACCTTTCTGTTCAGGATATTCAACACTCAGGGGTCGATGCTGAGTGTCGGTATTTCTCAAAATGCTTCCATTATAAGAGGACATGCGTACTCAAAATGTTGTAAAATCACATGGGTTCATGCCCGTGAGGAAGGCTCTATGGTCTGAAGGTACATAGCCAGCTCTCTGATCAGGCCTTCCATGCTTAGAAAACTATATATTCTGGTCTTATACACAATCGGTGGTATACATGATCAAGAGGGGCTTAAGATCACGGTAGCTTAAATTCACAGAATACATGAATAGAGGCGTCGACCTTCAAAGCCTCCATACTCAGGAAGGTACTTGTATGTTGTTACTCAAAATCACACAGGTATATTCTCAGGGTGAACGAGGATCAAGGAAATTATGGCAGCATTCCATGGATGTACAGGTCAAGGATTCCTAGGGCTATGCTTAGAAATGACGGGGCTCACTGATTCCATATTTCGAAGGGTCCATTCTCAGAGTGATGAAGCTCAAGCTGTCACACAGGCAGATACCCCATGGTCTTGGGGATACATTTTCTGAAGCGTGTCATTCTCAGAGTCGTTCAAATTCAAAAGGCTCCATGGTCAACAGAATGCATGCTCAGGAAAGTATGAGTTATTAAATTACACATAATCTACAAGATACATGCTCAAGTGGGCTACATTAAGGGGAGGTTACAATCAAAGAAGGTCAGGATCAGGGGAATATACAATTAGGCTTTTCATGCAAACGAAGGTACAGGAAAAGGGATTACACAAAACCGCAAAATAACATTTCCAAGTTAAACTAGGATCAAGGAAATTAAGACTTACAGAATTCCAATTGAAAAATGTCCACTCTTCTTACGTTCATGCATACATGTAATTGAGGTCATTCATTCCACGTTCAGGGGATCCATGTCCCCGGTGTTGATCCTCAAGTTATGCACACTAGAGTGGCCATGGGTAAGCTGTTTGTTCTCCTAAGCGTTTTATTCTCAGTGTGTGTCCTTACTGAAACCTTTTCATGCACAGAATTTACATGTTTAGGTTTTAAATATCAAGAAAAGGGTATATGCTCAAGTGACGCGATACTCAAGGGAGATTCAAATCGAAGTATGTCACGGTCCGTAGGCTCCATCCGGAGGGTTTTGATGCTCAGGCTGGTACACATACAGAGGATAAACGACCAAGTAGATACTTGGAAATTGGCTCTAATTAGGGAAGTAGATTCTTAGGGCAGTCCATCATCAGAAGAGTCCATGCTTATTGAGTTTCTGTGTATCACTGGCTACACACAAGGATTCCATGATCAAGAGTGTATATTCCTTGAACCTTTATGTTCAGGATATTCCACACTCATTGGTCCATGCAGAGTGTTGGTGTTTCTCAAAATGGCTCCATTATCAGAGGATATTCATATTCAGAAAAGTGTAGGATCCCATGATGTCATGCTCATGAGGTAGGGTCTACGGTCTGAAGTAGCAGAGTCAGCCAGGTTGCTGATCAGGGGCCGAGAAGAACATTTTCAGTTGTTATACATGTTCAGTGTTATACATGATCAAGAGGGGCTAAGATCACGGTAGTTTAGATTCACAGAATACATGATTAGGGGGATGGACTATTAAGAGCGTCCATGCTCAGGAAGGTACTCGTATGTTGTTACACAAATTCACAATGGTACAGCCCCAGGATGAACTAAGATCAAGGAAATGACAGAATTCCATGTATTTACGTCAACAATTCTATGGATATGCTTAGAAATGACTTCAGTGCGTGATTCCATGTTCAGAAGGGTCCTTTCTCAGATTCTTTAAGCTCAGGATGTCCCACAGGAAAGAATTCCATGTTCTTGTGGATACATTTTCTGAAGCGTGTCATTCTCAGAGTCGTTCACATTCAAAAGGCTACATGCTCAGCAGAATCAGCACTCAAGAAAGTATGAGTTATTATATCAAACACAATCAAGAGGATACATGCTCAAGTGGGGCTGTGTTAAGGGGAGGTTACAATCAAAGCAAGCCATGATTAAGGGAAGAGACAATTAGAGGATTCATGTTCAGGAAGGTACAGGGAAAGGGGTTCCATAAAATCACAACAGAACATTCTCTAGGTAAACAACAATCAGGGAAATTCATACTTACAGAATTCCATGAACAGAAATGTCCACTCTTCGTCGAAGATTCATGCTTAGATGTCATTGTGGTCATTGATTCCATGTTGAGGAGATTCATGTTCATGATGTTAATCCTCAAGTTATCCACACAACAGAGGCCATGGATAGGGTGTTTATTGTCAGGAGTGTTTCACTCTTAGTGCGGGTCATCATTCAAACGTGTCCATGCGCATAATTTTACACGTTCAGGCACTAAACATCAAGAAGAGGGTATATTCTCAAGTGGCGCGATATTCAAGTGAGATTGAAATAGTAGTATGTCCCAGTCGGTAGGGTTCATGCGCAGGCTGGTACACATTCGTGGCATAAGCAAGTAGGTACATATGGAAAGTATCTCCAATTAGACAAGTCGATTCTTAGTGCAGCCCCTGATCAGAAGTGTCCACACTTCTTGAGTTGCTGTTTATCATTGATTACGCCCAAGGATTCCATGATCAGGAGTGTATATTCCCTGGACCTTTCTGTTCAGGATATTCCACACTCATGGGTCCATGTTGAGTGTCGGTTTTCTCAGAATGGTTGCATTAGAAGGGCACATCCATATTCAGAATGGTGTAGGATCACATGGGTTCACGACCATGGGGACGGGTCTATGGTCTGAAGGTACATAGCCAGCTCTCTGCTCAGGCCTTTCATGCTCAGAAAACCACATATTCTGTTCTTAAACACAATCAGTGGTATACAGAATCCAGAGGGACTGAGAGCACGGTAGTTTAAATTCACAGAATACATGTTTAGATGGGTCGCATGTTAGAGCCTCCGTGCTCAGGAAGGTACTTGTTTGTTGTTACCCAAAATCACACAGGTATATTCTCAGGATGAACTAGGAGCAAGGAAATGATTGCAGCATTCCATGATGTACACATCAAGGATTCCTAGGTGTGTGCTTAGAAATGACGGGGCTCATTGATTCCATGTACAGAAGGGGCCATTCTCAGATTGTTTAAGCTCAGGATGTCCCACTGGAAGACATTCCATGGCCTAGGGGATACATTTTCTGAAGTGTGTCATTCTCGGAGCCATTCCAATTAAAAAGGCTCCGAGGTCAGTAGACTCCACGCTCAGGAAAGCATGGGTTATTATAATTACACATAATGTAGAGGGTACATACTCAAGTGGGGCTATGTTAAGGGGAGATGAATATCAAAGCAAGCCATGATCAGGAGAGTCTACAGTTAGGGGTTCCATGCTCAAGAAGGTACATGTACACGGTTACACAAAAGTCAGAAAACAACATTCTCAGAGGAAACAAGGGCCAAAGAAATGAATACTTACAGAATCCCATGAACAGCAACTCAAGAAGTGTGGACACTTCTGGATCTTGGTACATGCTTAGATGTTTTCGTGCTCATTGATTCCATGTCCAGGAGGGTCCATGCTCAGGTTGTTGAAGCTCGGGATGTTCCACATGAGCATGGTTAGGGCGTTTCATTATCCAAAGTGCATTATCCTTAGAGGGGTCCATATGCAAATGGTTCCATGCACAGCAGAATCCATGCTCAGCAATGTACATGTTCAGATTGAACATATAATCAAGACGGTACATGCTCAAAGGGAACTAACTAGAAGGGAGATTAACATCAAAGCGAGGCAGGAGAACAATTGTCTACAATTAGTGATTACATGTTCGAGTACTTACATGTACAGGGTTCAGACAAAATCACAACAGAACATTCTCTGGGCAAAAAACAATCAAGGAATTTAGTACTCACGGTATTCTATGAGCGGCAATCTCCACTCTTCTTAGATTCATGGTTAGATCTGCTTGCGGAAATTGATTCCACGTTCAGGCAATCCATGTTCACAGTGTGGATCCTCAAGTTATCCACCCAAGAGGGGCCAAAGATAGGGTACTTATTCTCACGAGTGTTTTATTCTTGGTGTGGGTCATTATTCAAATGTTTCCATGCACATAATTTTACATGTTCAGGCATTAAACATCAAGAAGTGGGTGTATTCTCAAGTGGCGTGACATTCAAGTGAGATTAAAAAAGCAGTATGTCACGGTCAGTAGGCTTCATGCTGAGGGTTTTGATGCTCATGCTGGTACACATTCAGGGCATAAACAAGTAGGCACATACTGCAAAGTGGCTCTAAGGAAGGAAGTTGACTCTCGGTGCTGCCCATGATCAGAAGTGTCCACACTTCTTGAGTTGCTGTTTATCACTGATCACGTCCAAGGGTTCCATGATCAAGAGTATATAATCCCCGGACCTTTCTGTTCAGGATATTCAACACTCAGGGGTCGATGCTGAGTGTCGGTATTTCTCAAAATGCTTCCATTATAAGAGGACATGCGTACTCAAAATGTTGTAAAATCACATGGGTTCATGCCCGTGAGGAAGGCTCTATGGTCTGAAGGTACATAGCCAGCTCTCTGATCAGGCCTTCCATGCTTAGAAAACTATATATTCTGGTCTTATACACAATCGGTGGTATACATGATCAAGAGGGGCTTAAGATCACGGTAGCTTAAATTCACAGAATACATGAATAGAGGCGTCGACCTTCAAAGCCTCCATACTCAGGAAGGTACTTGTATGTTGTTACTCAAAATCACACAGGTATATTCTCAGGGTGAACGAGGATCAAGGAAATTATGGCAGCATTCCATGGATGTACAGGTCAAGGATTCCTAGGGCTATGCTTAGAAATGACGGGGCTCACTGATTCCATATTTCGAAGGGTCCATTCTCAGAGTGATGAAGCTCAAGCTGTCACACAGGCAGATACCCCATGGTCTTGGGGATACATTTTCTGAAGCGTGTCATTCTCAGAGTCGTTCAAATTCAAAAGGCTCCATGGTCAACAGAATGCATGCTCAGGAAAGTATGAGTTATTAAATTACACATAATCTACAAGATACATGCTCAAGTGGGCTACATTAAGGGGAGGTTACAATCAAAGAAGGTCAGGATCAGGGGAATATACAATTAGGCTTTTCATGCAAACGAAGGTACAGGAAAAGGGATTACACAAAACCGCAAAATAACATTTCCAAGTTAAACTAGGATCAAGGAAATTAAGACTTACAGAATTCCAATTGAAAAATGTCCACTCTTCTTACGTTCATGCATACATGTAATTGAGGTCATTCATTCCACGTTCAGGGGATCCATGTCCCCGGTGTTGATCCTCAAGTTATGCACACTAGAGTGGCCATGGGTAAGCTGTTTGTTCTCCTAAGCGTTTTATTCTCAGTGTGTGTCCTTACTGAAACCTTTTCATGCACAGAATTTACATGTTTAGGTTTTAAATATCAAGAAAAGGGTATATGCTCAAGTGACGCGATACTCAAGGGAGATTCAAATCGAAGTATGTCACGGTCCGTAGGCTCCATCCGGAGGGTTTTGATGCTCAGGCTGGTACACATACAGAGGATAAACGACCAAGTAGATACTTGGAAATTGGCTCTAATTAGGGAAGTAGATTCTTAGGGCAGTCCATCATCAGAAGAGTCCATGCTTATTGAGTTTCTGTGTATCACTGGCTACACACAAGGATTCCATGATCAAGAGTGTATATTCCTTGAACCTTTATGTTCAGGATATTCCACACTCATTGGTCCATGCAGAGTGTTGGTGTTTCTCAAAATGGCTCCATTATCAGAGGATATTCATATTCAGAAAAGTGTAGGATCCCATGATGTCATGCTCATGAGGTAGGGTCTACGGTCTGAAGTAGCAGAGTCAGCCAGGTTGCTGATCAGGGGCCGAGAAGAACATTTTCAGTTGTTATACATGTTCAGTGTTATACATGATCAAGAGGGGCTAAGATCACGGTAGTTTAGATTCACAGAATACATGATTAGGGGGATGGACTATTAAGAGCGTCCATGCTCAGGAAGGTACTCGTATGTTGTTACACAAATTCACAATGGTACAGCCCCAGGATGAACTAAGATCAAGGAAATGACAGAATTCCATGTATTTACGTCAACAATTCTATGGATATGCTTAGAAATGACTTCAGTGCGTGATTCCATGTTCAGAAGGGTCCTTTCTCAGATTCTTTAAGCTCAGGGTGTCCCACAGGAAAGAATTCCATGTTCTTGTGGATACATTTTCTGAAGCGTGTCATTCTCAGAGTCGTTCACATTCAAAAGGCTACATGCTCAGCAGAATCAGCACTCAAGAAAGTATGAGTTATTATATCAAACACAATCAAGAGGATACATGCTCAAGTGGGGCTGTGTTAAGGGGAGGTTACAATCAAAGCAAGCCATGATTAAGGGAAGAGACAATTAGAGGATTCATGTTCAGGAAGGTACAGGGAAAGGGGTTCCATAAAATCACAACAGAACATTCTCTAGGTAAACAACAATCAGGGAAATTCATACTTACAGAATTCCATGAACAGAAATGTCCACTCTTCGTCGAAGATTCATGCTTAGATGTCATTGTGGTCATTGATTCCATGTTGAGGAGATTCATGTTCATGATGTTAATCCTCAAGTTATCCACACAACAGAGGCCATGGATAGGGTGTTTATTGTCAGGAGTGTTTCACTCTTAGTGCGGGTCATCATTCAAACGTGTCCATGCGCATAATTTTACACGTTCAGGCACTAAACATCAAGAAGAGGGTATATTCTCAAGTGGCGCGATATTCAAGTGAGATTGAAATAGTAGTATGTCCCAGTCGGTAGGGTTCATGCGCAGGCTGGTACACATTCGTGGCATAAGCAAGTAGGTACATATGGAAAGTATCTCCAATTAGACAAGTCGATTCTTAGTGCAGCCCCTGATCAGAAGTGTCCACACTTCTTGAGTTGCTGTTTATCATTGATTACGCCCAAGGATTCCATGATCAGGAGTGTATATTCCCTGGACCTTTCTGTTCAGGATATTCCACACTCATGGGTCCATGTTGAGTGTCGGTTTTCTCAGAATGGTTGCATTAGAAGGGCACATCCATATTCAGAATGGTGTAGGATCACATGGGTTCACGACCATGGGGACGGGTCTATGGTCTGAAGGTACATAGCCAGCTCTCTGCTCAGGCCTTTCATGCTCAGAAAACCACATATTCTGTTCTTAAACACAATCAGTGGTATACAGAATCCAGAGGGACTGAGAGCACGGTAGTTTAAATTCACAGAATACATGTTTAGATGGGTCGCATGTTAGAGCCTCCGTGCTCAGGAAGGTACTTGTTTGTTGTTACCCAAAATCACACAGGTATATTCTCAGGATGAACTAGGAGCAAGGAAATGATTGCAGCATTCCATGATGTACACATCAAGGATTCCTAGGTGTGTGCTTAGAAATGACGGGGCTCATTGATTCCATGTACAGAAGGGGCCATTCTCAGATTGTTTAAGCTCAGGATGTCCCACTGGAAGACATTCCATGGCCTAGGGGATACATTTTCTGAAGTGTGTCATTCTCGGAGCCATTCCAATTAAAAAGGCTCCGAGGTCAGTAGACTCCACGCTCAGGAAAGCATGGGTTATTATAATTACACATAATGTAGAGGGTACATACTCAAGTGGGGCTATGTTAAGGGGAGATGAATATCAAAGCAAGCCATGATCAGGAGAGTCTACAGTTAGGGGTTCCATGCTCAAGAAGGTACATGTACACGGTTACACAAAAGTCAGAAAACAACATTCTCAGAGGAAACAAGGGCCAAAGAAATGAATACTTACAGAATCCCATGAACAGCAACTCAAGAAGTGTGGACACTTCTGGATCTTGGTACATGCTTAGATGTTTTCGTGCTCATTGATTCCATGTCCAGGAGGGTCCATGCTCAGGTTGTTGAAGCTCGGGATGTTCCACATGAGCATGGTTAGGGCGTTTCATTATCCAAAGTGCATTATCCTTAGAGGGGTCCATATGCAAATGGTTCCATGCACAGCAGAATCCATGCTCAGCAATGTACATGTTCAGATTGAACATATAATCAAGACGGTACATGCTCAAAGGGAACTAACTAGAAGGGAGATTAACATCAAAGCGAGGCAGGAGAACAATTGTCTACAATTAGTGATTACATGTTCGAGTACTTACATGTACAGGGTTCAGACAAAATCACAACAGAACATTCTCTGGGCAAAAAACAATCAAGGAATTTAGTACTCACGGTATTCTATGAGCGGCAATCTCCACTCTTCTTAGATTCATGGTTAGATCTGCTTGCGGAAATTGATTCCACGTTCAGGCAATCCATGTTCACAGTGTGGATCCTCAAGTTATCCACCCAAGAGGGGCCAAAGATAGGGTACTTATTCTCACGAGTGTTTTATTCTTGGTGTGGGTCATTATTCAAATGTTTCCATGCACATAATTTTACATGTTCAGGCATTAAACATCAAGAAGTGGGTGTATTCTCAAGTGGCGTGACATTCAAGTGAGATTAAAAAAGCAGTATGTCACGGTCAGTAGGCTTCATGCTGAGGGTTTTGATGCTCATGCTGGTACACATTCAGGGCATAAACAAGTAGGCACATACTGCAAAGTGGCTCTAAGGAAGGAAGTTGACTCTCGGTGCTGCCCATGATCAGAAGTGTCCACACTTCTTGAGTTGCTGTTTATCACTGATCACGTCCAAGGGTTCCATGATCAAGAGTATATAATCCCCGGACCTTTCTGTTCAGGATATTCAACACTCAGGGGTCGATGCTGAGTGTCGGTATTTCTCAAAATGCTTCCATTATAAGAGGACATGCGTACTCAAAATGTTGTAAAATCACATGGGTTCATGCCCGTGAGGAAGGCTCTATGGTCTGAAGGTACATAGCCAGCTCTCTGATCAGGCCTTCCATGCTTAGAAAACTATATATTCTGGTCTTATACACAATCGGTGGTATACATGATCAAGAGGGGCTTAAGATCACGGTAGCTTAAATTCACAGAATACATGAATAGAGGCGTCGACCTTCAAAGCCTCCATACTCAGGAAGGTACTTGTATGTTGTTACTCAAAATCACACAGGTATATTCTCAGGGTGAACGAGGATCAAGGAAATTATGGCAGCATTCCATGGATGTACAGGTCAAGGATTCCTAGGGATATGCTTAGAAATGACGGGGCTCACTGATTCCATATTTCGAAGGGTCCATTCTCAGAGTGATGAAGCTCAAGCTGTCACACAGGCAGATACCCCATGGTCTTGGGGATACATTTTCTGAAGCGTGTCTTTCTCAGAGTCGTTCAAATTCAAAAGGCTCCATGGTCAACAGAATGCATGCTCAGGAAAGTATGAGTTATTAAATTACACATAATCTACAAGATACATGCTCAAGTGGGCTACATTAAGGGGAGGTTACAATCAAAGAAGGTCAGGATCAGGGGAATATACAATTAGGCTTTTCATGCAAACGAAGGTACAGGAAAAGGGATTACACAAAACCGCAAAATAACATTTCCAAGTTAAACTAGGATCAAGGAAATTAAGACTTACAGAATTCCAATTGAAAAATGTCCACTCTTCTTACGTTCATGCATACATGTAATTGAGGTCATTCATTCCACGTTCAGGGGATCCATGTCCCCGGTGTTGATCCTCAAGTTATGCACACTAGAGTGGCCATGGGTAAGCTGTTTGTTCTCCTAAGCGTTTTATTCTCAGTGTGTGTCCTTACTGAAACCTTTTCATGCACAGAATTTACATGTTTAGGTTTTAAATATCAAGAAAAGGGTACATGCTCAAGTGACGCGATACTCAAGGGAGATTCAAATCGAAGTATGTCACGGTCCGTAGGCTCCATCCGGAGGGTTTTGATGCTCAGGCTGGTACACATACAGAGGATAAACGACCAAGTAGATACTTGGAAATTGGCTCTAATTAGGGAAGTAGATTCTTAGGGCAGTCCATCATCAGAAGAGCCCATGCTTATTGAGTTTCTGTGTATCACTGGCTACACACAAGGATTCCATGATCAAGAGTGTATATTCCTTGAACCTTTATGTTCAGGATATTCCACGCTCATTGGTCCATGCAGAGTGTTGGTGTTTCTCAAAATGGCTCCATTATCAGAGGATATTCATATTCAGAAAAGTGTAGGATCCCATGATGTCATGCTCATGAGGTAGGGTCTACGGTCTGAAGTAGCAGAGTCAGCCAGGTTGCTGATCAGGGGCCGAGAAGAACATTTTCAGTTGTTATACATGTTCAGTGTTATACATGATCAAGAGGGGCTAAGATCACGGTAGTTTAGATTCACAGAATACATGATTAGGGGGATGGACTATTAAGAGCGTCCATGCTCAGGAAGGTACTCGTATGTTGTTACACAAATTCACAATGGTACAGCCCCAGGATGAACTAAGATCAAGGAAATGACAGAATTCCATGTATTTACGTCAACAATTCTATGGATATGCTTAGAAATGACTTCAGTGCGTGATTCCATGTTCAGAAGGGTCCTTTCTCAGATTCTTTAAGCTCAGGATGTCCCACAGGAAAGAATTCCATGTTCTTGTGGATACATTTTCTGAAGCGTGTCATTCTCAGAGTCGTTCACATTCAAAAGGCTACATGCTCAGCAGAATCAGCACTCAAGAAAGTATGAGTTATTATATCAAACACAATCAAGAGGATACATGCTCAAGTGGGGCTGTGTTAAGGGGAGGTTACAATCAAAGCAAGCCATGATTAAGGGAAGAGACAATTAGAGGATTCATGTTCAGGAAGGTACAGGGAAAGGGGTTCCATAAAATCACAACAGAACATTCTCTAGGTAAACAACAATCAGGGAAATTCATACTTACAGAATTCCATGAACAGAAATGTCCACTCTTCGTCGAAGATTCATGCTTAGATGTCATTGTGGTCATTGATTCCATGTTGAGGAGATTCATGTTCATGATGTTAATCCTCAAGTTATCCACACAACAGAGGCCATGGATAGGGTGTTTATTGTCAGGAGTGTTTCACTCTTAGTGCGGGTCATCATTCAAACGTGTCCATGCGCATAATTTTACACGTTCAGGCACTAAACATCAAGAAGAGGGTATATTCTCAAGTGGCGCGATATTCAAGTGAGATTGAAATAGTAGTATGTCCCAGTCGGTAGGGTTCATGCGCAGGCTGGTACACATTCGTGGCATAAGCAAGTAGGTACATATGGAAAGTATCTCCAATTAGACAAGTCGATTCTTAGTGCAGCCCCTGATCAGAAGTGTCCACACTTCTTGAGTTGCTGTTTATCATTGATTACGCCCAAGGATTCCATGATCAGGAGTGTATATTCCCTGGACCTTTCTGTTCAGGATATTCCACACTCATGGGTCCATGTTGAGTGTCGGTTTTCTCAGAATGGTTGCATTAGAAGGGCACATCCATATTCAGAATGGTGTAGGATCACATGGGTTCACGACCATGGGGACGGGTCTATGGTCTGAAGGTACATAGCCAGCTCTCTGCTCAGGCCTTTCATGCTCAGAAAACCACATATTCTGTTCTTAAACACAATCAGTGGTATACAGAATCCAGAGGGACTGAGAGCACGGTAGTTTAAATTCACAGAATACATGTTTAGATGGGTCGCATGTTAGAGCCTCCGTGCTCAGGAAGGTACTTGTTTGTTGTTACCCAAAATCACACAGGTATATTCTCAGGATGAACTAGGAGCAAGGAAATGATTGCAGCATTCCATGATGTACACATCAAGGATTCCTAGGTGTGTGCTTAGAAATGACGGGGCTCATTGATTCCATGTACAGAAGGGGCCATTCTCAGATTGTTTAAGCTCAGGATGTCCCACTGGAAGACATTCCATGGCCTAGGGGATACATTTTCTGAAGTGTGTCATTCTCGGAGCCATTCCAATTAAAAAGGCTCCGAGGTCAGTAGACTCCACGCTCAGGAAAGCATGGGTTATTATAATTACACATAATGTAGAGGGTACATACTCAAGTGGGGCTATGTTAAGGGGAGATGAATATCAAAGCAAGCCATGATCAGGAGAGTCTACAGTTAGGGGTTCCATGCTCAAGAAGGTACATGTACACGGTTACACAAAAGTCAGAAAACAACATTCTCAGAGGAAACAAGGGCCAAAGAAATGAATACTTACAGAATCCCATGAACAGCAACTCAAGAAGTGTGGACACTTCTGGATCTTGGTACATGCTTAGATGTTTTCGTGCTCATTGATTCCATGTCCAGGAGGGTCCATGCTCAGGTTGTTGAAGCTCGGGATGTTCCACATGAGCATGGTTAGGGCGTTTCATTATCCAAAGTGCATTATCCTTAGAGGGGTCCATATGCAAATGGTTCCATGCACAGCAGAATCCATGCTCAGCAATGTACATGTTCAGATTGAACATATAATCAAGACGGTACATGCTCAAAGGGAACTAACTAGAAGGGAGATTAACATCAAAGCGAGGCAGGAGAACAATTGTCTACAATTAGTGATTACATGTTCGAGTACTTACATGTACAGGGTTCAGACAAAATCACAACAGAACATTCTCTGGGCAAAAAACAATCAAGGAATTTAGTACTCACGGTATTCTATGAGCGGCAATCTCCACTCTTCTTAGATTCATGGTTAGATCTGCTTGCGGAAATTGATTCCACGTTCAGGCAATCCATGTTCACAGTGTGGATCCTCAAGTTATCCACCCAAGAGGGGCCAAAGATAGGGTACTTATTCTCACGAGTGTTTTATTCTTGGTGTGGGTCATTATTCAAATGTTTCCATGCACATAATTTTACATGTTCAGGCATTAAACATCAAGAAGTGGGTGTATTCTCAAGTGGCGTGACATTCAAGTGAGATTAAAAAAGCAGTATGTCACGGTCAGTAGGCTTCATGCTGAGGGTTTTGATGCTCATGCTGGTACACATTCAGGGCATAAACAAGTAGGCACATACTGCAAAGTGGCTCTAAGGAAGGAAGTTGACTCTCGGTGCTGCCCATGATCAGAAGTGTCCACACTTCTTGAGTTGCTGTTTATCACTGATCACGTCCAAGGGTTCCATGATCAAGAGTATATAATCCCCGGACCTTTCTGTTCAGGATATTCAACACTCAGGGGTCGATGCTGAGTGTCGGTATTTCTCAAAATGCTTCCATTATAAGAGGACATGCGTACTCAAAATGTTGTAAAATCACATGGGTTCATGCCCGTGAGGAAGGCTCTATGGTCTGAAGGTACATAGCCAGCTCTCTGATCAGGCCTTCCATGCTTAGAAAACTATATATTCTGGTCTTATACACAATCGGTGGTATACATGATCAAGAGGGGCTTAAGATCACGGTAGCTTAAATTCACAGAATACATGAATAGAGGCGTCGACCTTCAAAGCCTCCATACTCAGGAAGGTACTTGTATGTTGTTACTCAAAATCACACAGGTATATTCTCAGGGTGAACGAGGATCAAGGAAATTATGGCAGCATTCCATGGATGTACAGGTCAAGGATTCCTAGGGATATGCTTAGAAATGACGGGGCTCACTGATTCCATATTTCGAAGGGTCCATTCTCAGAGTGATGAAGCTCAAGCTGTCACACAGGCAGATACCCCATGGTCTTGGGGATACATTTTCTGAAGCGTGTCATTCTCAGAGTCGTTCAAATTCAAAAGGCTCCATGGTCAACAGAATGCATGCTCAGGAAAGTATGAGTTATTAAATTACACATAATCTACAAGATACATGCTCAAGTGGGCTACATTAAGGGGAGGTTACAATCAAAGAAGGTCAGGATCAGGGGAATATACAATTAGGCTTTTCATGCAAACGAAGGTACAGGAAAAGGGATTACACAAAACCGCAAAATAACATTTCCAAGTTAAACTAGGATCAAGGAAATTAAGACTTACAGAATTCCAATTGAAAAATGTCCACTCTTCTTACGTTCATGCATACATGTAATTGAGGTCATTCATTCCACGTTCAGGGGATCCATGTCCCCGGTGTTGATCCTCAAGTTATGCACACTAGAGTGGCCATGGGTAAGCTGTTTGTTCTCCTAAGCGTTTTATTCTCAGTGTGTGTCCTTACTGAAACCTTTTCATGCACAGAATTTACATGTTTAGGTTTTAAATATCAAGAAAAGGGTACATGCTCAAGTGACGCGATACTCAAGGGAGATTCAAATCGAAGTATGTCACGGTCCGTAGGCTCCATCCGGAGGGTTTTGATGCTCAGGCTGGTACACATACAGAGGATAAACGACCAAGTAGATACTTGGAAATTGGCTCTAATTAGGGAAGTAGATTCTTAGGGCAGTCCATCATCAGAAGAGCCCATGCTTATTGAGTTTCTGTGTATCACTGGCTACACACAAGGATTCCATGATCAAGAGTGTATATTCCTTGAACCTTTATGTTCAGGATATTCCACACTCATTGGTCCATGCAGAGTGTTGGTGTTTCTCAAAATGGCTCCATTATCAGAGGATATTCATATTCAGAAAAGTGTAGGATCCCATGATGTCATGCTCATGAGGTAGGGTCTACGGTCTGAAGTAGCAGAGTCAGCCAGGTTGCTGATCAGGGGCCGAGAAGAACATTTTCAGTTGTTATACATGTTCAGTGTTATACATGATCAAGAGGGGCTAAGATCACGGTAGTTTAGATTCACAGAATACATGATTAGGGGGATGGACTATTAAGAGCGTCCATGCTCAGGAAGGTACTCGTATGTTGTTACACAAATTCACAATGGTACAGCCCCAGGATGAACTAAGATCAAGGAAATGACAGAATTCCATGTATTTACGTCAACAATTCTATGGATATGCTTAGAAATGACTTCAGTGCGTGATTCCATGTTCAGAAGGGTCCTTTCTCAGATTCTTTAAGCTCAGGATGTCCCACAGGAAAGAATTCCATGTTCTTGTGGATACATTTTCTGAAGCGTGTCATTCTCAGAGTCGTTCACATTCAAAAGGCTACATGCTCAGCAGAATCAGCACTCAAGAAAGTATGAGTTATTATATCAAACACAATCAAGAGGATACATGCTCAAGTGGGGCTGTGTTAAGGGGAGGTTACAATCAAAGCAAGCCATGATTAAGGGAAGAGACAATTAGAGGATTCATGTTCAGGAAGGTACAGGGAAAGGGGTTCCATAAAATCACAACAGAACATTCTCTAGGTAAACAACAATCAGGGAAATTCATACTTACAGAATTCCATGAACAGAAATGTCCACTCTTCGTCGAAGATTCATGCTTAGATGTCATTGTGGTCATTGATTCCATGTTGAGGAGATTCATGTTCATGATGTTAATCCTCAAGTTATCCACACAACAGAGGCCATGGATAGGGTGTTTATTGTCAGGAGTGTTTCACTCTTAGTGCGGGTCATCATTCAAACGTGTCCATGCGCATAATTTTACACGTTCAGGCACTAAACATCAAGAAGAGGGTATATTCTCAAGTGGCGCGATATTCAAGTGAGATTGAAATAGTAGTATGTCCCAGTCGGTAGGGTTCATGCGCAGGCTGGTACACATTCGTGGCATAAGCAAGTAGGTACATATGGAAAGTATCTCCAATTAGACAAGTCGATTCTTAGTGCAGCCCCTGATCAGAAGTGTCCACACTTCTTGAGTTGCTGTTTATCATTGATTACGCCCAAGGATTCCATGATCAGGAGTGTATATTCCCTGGACCTTTCTGTTCAGGATATTCCACACTCATGGGTCCATGTTGAGTGTCGGTTTTCTCAGAATGGTTGCATTAGAAGGGCACATCCATATTCAGAATGGTGTAGGATCACATGGGTTCACGACCATGGGGACGGGTCTATGGTCTGAAGGTACATAGCCAGCTCTCTGCTCAGGCCTTTCATGCTCAGAAAACCACATATTCTGTTCTTAAACACAATCAGTGGTATACAGAATCCAGAGGGACTGAGAGCACGGTAGTTTAAATTCACAGAATACATGTTTAGATGGGTCGCATGTTAGAGCCTCCGTGCTCAGGAAGGTACTTGTTTGTTGTTACCCAAAATCACACAGGTATATTCTCAGGATGAACTAGGAGCAAGGAAATGATTGCAGCATTCCATGATGTACACATCAAGGATTCCTAGGTGTGTGCTTAGAAATGACGGGGCTCATTGATTCCATGTACAGAAGGGGCCATTCTCAGATTGTTTAAGCTCAGGATGTCCCACTGGAAGACATTCCATGGCCTAGGGGATACATTTTCTGAAGTGTGTCATTCTCGGAGCCATTCCAATTAAAAAGGCTCCGAGGTCAGTAGACTCCACGCTCAGGAAAGCATGGGTTATTATAATTACACATAATGTAGAGGGTACATACTCAAGTGGGGCTATGTTAAGGGGAGATGAATATCAAAGCAAGCCATGATCAGGAGAGTCTACAGTTAGGGGTTCCATGCTCAAGAAGGTACATGTACACGGTTACACAAAAGTCAGAAAACAACATTCTCAGAGGAAACAAGGGCCAAAGAAATGAATACTTACAGAATCCCATGAACAGCAACTCAAGAAGTGTGGACACTTCTGGATCTTGGTACATGCTTAGATGTTTTCGTGCTCATTGATTCCATGTCCAGGAGGGTCCATGCTCAGGTTGTTGAAGCTCGGGATGTTCCACATGAGCATGGTTAGGGCGTTTCATTATCCAAAGTGCATTATCCTTAGAGGGGTCCATATGCAAATGGTTCCATGCACAGCAGAATCCATGCTCAGCAATGTACATGTTCAGATTGAACATATAATCAAGACGGTACATGCTCAAAGGGAACTAACTAGAAGGGAGATTAACATCAAAGCGAGGCAGGAGAACAATTGTCTACAATTAGTGATTACATGTTCGAGTACTTACATGTACAGGGTTCAGACAAAATCACAACAGAACATTCTCTGGGCAAAAAGCAATCAAGGAATTTAGTACTCACGGTATTCTATGAGCGGCAATCTCCACTCTTCTTAGATTCATGGTTAGATCTGCTTGCGGAAATTGATTCCACGTTCAGGCAATCCATGTTCACAGTGTGGATCCTCAAGTTATCCACCCAAGAGGGGCCAAAGATAGGGTACTTATTCTCACGAGTGTTTTATTCTTGGTGTGGGTCATTATTCAAATGTTTCCATGCACATAATTTTACATGTTCAGGCATTAAACATCAAGAAGTGGGTGTATTCTCAAGTGGCGTGACATTCAAGTGAGATTAAAAAAGCAGTATGTCACGGTCAGTAGGCTTCATGCTGAGGGTTTTGATGCTCATGCTGGTACACATTCAGGGCATAAACAAGTAGGCACATACTGCAAAGTGGCTCTAAGGAAGGAAGTTGACTCTCGGTGCTGCCCATGATCAGAAGTGTCCACACTTCTTGAGTTGCTGTTTATCACTGATCACGTCCAAGGGTTCCATGATCAAGAGTATATAATCCCCGGACCTTTCTGTTCAGGATATTCAACACTCAGGGGTCGATGCTGAGTGTCGGTATTTCTCAAAATGCTTCCATTATAAGAGGACATGCGTACTCAAAATGTTGTAAAATCACATGGGTTCATGCCCGTGAGGAAGGCTCTATGGTCTGAAGGTACATAGCCAGCTCTCTGATCAGGCCTTCCATGCTTAGAAAACTATATATTCTGGTCTTATACACAATCGGTGGTATACATGATCAAGAGGGGCTTAAGATCACGGTAGCTTAAATTCACAGAATACATGAATAGAGGCGTCGACCTTCAAAGCCTCCATACTCAGGAAGGTACTTGTATGTTGTTACTCAAAATCACACAGGTATATTCTCAGGGTGAACGAGGATCAAGGAAATTATGGCAGCATTCCATGGATGTACAGGTCAAGGATTCCTAGGGATATGCTTAGAAATGACGGGGCTCACTGATTCCATATTTCGAAGGGTCCATTCTCAGAGTGATGAAGCTCAAGCTGTCACACAGGCAGATACCCCATGGTCTTGGGGATACATTTTCTGAAGCGTGTCATTCTCAGAGTCGTTCAAATTCAAAAGGCTCCATGGTCAACAGAATGCATGCTCAGGAAAGTATGAGTTATTAAATTACACATAATCTACAAGATACATGCTCAAGTGGGCTACATTAAGGGGAGGTTACAATCAAAGAAGGTCAGGATCAGGGGAATATACAATTAGGCTTTTCATGCAAACGAAGGTACAGGAAAAGGGATTACACAAAACCGCAAAATAACATTTCCAAGTTAAACTAGGATCAAGGAAATTAAGACTTACAGAATTCCAATTGAAAAATGTCCACTCTTCTTACGTTCATGCATACATGTAATTGAGGTCATTCATTCCACGTTCAGGGGATCCATGTCCCCGGTGTTGATCCTCAAGTTATGCACACTAGAGTGGCCATGGGTAAGCTGTTTGTTCTCCTAAGCGTTTTATTCTCAGTGTGTGTCCTTACTGAAACCTTTTCATGCACAGAATTTACATGTTTAGGTTTTAAATATCAAGAAAAGGGTATATGCTCAAGTGACGCGATACTCAAGGGAGATTCAAATCGAAGTATGTCACGGTCCGTAGGCTCCATCCGGAGGGTTTTGATGCTCAGGCTGGTACACATACAGAGGATAAACGACCAAGTAGATACTTGGAAATTGGCTCTAATTAGGGAAGTAGATTCTTAGGGCAGTCCATCATCAGAAGAGTCCATGCTTATTGAGTTTCTGTGTATCACTGGCTACACACAAGGATTCCATGATCAAGAGTGTATATTCCTTGAACCTTTATGTTCAGGATATTCCACACTCATTGGTCCATGCAGAGTGTTGGTGTTTCTCAAAATGGCTCCATTATCAGAGGATATTCATATTCAGAAAAGTGTAGGATCCCATGATGTCATGCTCATGAGGTAGGGTCTACGGTCTGAAGTAGCAGAGTCAGCCAGGTTGCTGATCAGGGGCCGAGAAGAACATTTTCAGTTGTTATACATGTTCAGTGTTATACATGATCAAGAGGGGCTAAGATCACGGTAGTTTAGATTCACAGAATACATGATTAGGGGGATGGACTATTAAGAGCGTCCATGCTCAGGAAGGTACTCGTATGTTGTTACACAAATTCACAATGGTACAGCCCCAGGATGAACTAAGATCAAGGAAATGACAGAATTCCATGTATTTACGTCAACAATTCTATGGATATGCTTAGAAATGACTTCAGTGCGTGATTCCATGTTCAGAAGGGTCCTTTCTCAGATTCTTTAAGCTCAGGATGTCCCACAGGAAAGAATTCCATGTTCTTGTGGATACATTTTCTGAAGCGTGTCATTCTCAGAGTCGTTCACATTCAAAAGGCTACATGCTCAGCAGAATCAGCACTCAAGAAAGTATGAGTTATTATATCAAACACAATCAAGAGGATACATGCTCAAGTGGGGCTGTGTTAAGGGGAGGTTACAATCAAAGCAAGCCATGATTAAGGGAAGAGACAATTAGAGGATTCATGTTCAGGAAGGTACAGGGAAAGGGGTTCCATAAAATCACAACAGAACATTCTCTAGGTAAACAACAATCAGGGAAATTCATACTTACAGAATTCCATGAACAGAAATGTCCACTCTTCGTCGAAGATTCATGCTTAGATGTCATTGTGGTCATTGATTCCATGTTGAGGAGATTCATGTTCATGATGTTAATCCTCAAGTTATCCACACAACAGAGGCCATGGATAGGGTGTTTATTGTCAGGAGTGTTTCACTCTTAGTGCGGGTCATCATTCAAACGTGTCCATGCGCATAATTTTACACGTTCAGGCACTAAACATCAAGAAGAGGGTATATTCTCAAGTGGCGCGATATTCAAGTGAGATTGAAATAGTAGTATGTCCCAGTCGGTAGGGTTCATGCGCAGGCTGGTACACATTCGTGGCATAAGCAAGTAGGTACATATGGAAAGTATCTCCAATTAGACAAGTCGATTCTTAGTGCAGCCCCTGATCAGAAGTGTCCACACTTCTTGAGTTGCTGTTTATCATTGATTACGCCCAAGGATTCCATGATCAGGAGTGTATATTCCCTGGACCTTTCTGTTCAGGATATTCCACACTCATGGGTCCATGTTGAGTGTCGGTTTTCTCAGAATGGTTGCATTAGAAGGGCACATCCATATTCAGAATGGTGTAGGATCACATGGGTTCACGACCATGGGGACGGGTCTATGGTCTGAAGGTACATAGCCAGCTCTCTGCTCAGGCCTTTCATGCTCAGAAAACCACATATTCTGTTCTTAAACACAATCAGTGGTATACAGAATCCAGAGGGACTGAGAGCACGGTAGTTTAAATTCACAGAATACATGTTTAGATGGGTCGCATGTTAGAGCCTCCGTGCTCAGGAAGGTACTTGTTTGTTGTTACCCAAAATCACACAGGTATATTCTCAGGATGAACTAGGAGCAAGGAAATGATTGCAGCATTCCATGATGTACACATCAAGGATTCCTAGGTGTGTGCTTAGAAATGACGGGGCTCATTGATTCCATGTACAGAAGGGGCCATTCTCAGATTGTTTAAGCTCAGGATGTCCCACTGGAAGACATTCCATGGCCTAGGGGATACATTTTCTGAAGTGTGTCATTCTCGGAGCCATTCCAATTAAAAAGGCTCCGAGGTCAGTAGACTCCACGCTCAGGAAAGCATGGGTTATTATATTACACATAATGTAGAGGGTACATACTCAAGTGGGGCTATGTTAAGGGGAGATGAATATCAAAGCAAGCCATGATCAGGAGAGTCTACAGTTAGGGGTTCCATGCTCAAGAAGGTACATGTACACGGTTACACAAAAGTCAGAAAACAACATTCTCAGAGGAAACAAGGGCCAAAGAAATGAATACTTACAGAATCCCATGAACAGCAACTCAAGAAGTGTGGACACTTCTGGATCTTGGTACATGCTTAGATGTTTTCGTGCTCATTGATTCCATGTCCAGGAGGGTCCATGCTCAGGTTGTTGAAGCTCGGGATGTTCCACATGAGCATGGTTAGGGCGTTTCATTATCCAAAGTGCATTATCCTTAGAGGGGTCCATATGCAAATGGTTCCATGCACAGCAGAATCCATGCTCAGCAATGTACATGTTCAGATTGAACATATAATCAAGACGGTACATGCTCAAAGGGAACTAACTAGAAGGGAGATTAACATCAAAGCGAGGCAGGAGAACAATTGTCTACAATTAGTGATTACATGTTCGAGTACTTACATGTACAGGGTTCAGACAAAATCACAACAGAACATTCTCTGGGCAAAAAACAATCAAGGAATTTAGTACTCACGGTATTCTATGAGCGGCAATCTCCACTCTTCTTAGATTCATGGTTAGATCTGCTTGCGGAAATTGATTCCACGTTCAGGCAATCCATGTTCACAGTGTGGATCCTCAAGTTATCCACCCAAGAGGGGCCAAAGATAGGGTACTTATTCTCACGAGTGTTTTATTCTTGGTGTGGGTCATTATTCAAATGTTTCCATGCACATAATTTTACATGTTCAGGCATTAAACATCAAGAAGTGGGTGTATTCTCAAGTGGCGTGACATTCAAGTGAGATTAAAAAAGCAGTATGTCACGGTCAGTAGGCTTCATGCTGAGGGTTTTGATGCTCATGCTGGTACACATTCAGGGCATAAACAAGTAGGCACATACTGCAAAGTGGCTCTAAGGAAGGAAGTTGACTCTCGGTGCTGCCCATGATCAGAAGTGTCCACACTTCTTGAGTTGCTGTTTATCACTGATCACGTCCAAGGGTTCCATGATCAAGAGTATATAATCCCCGGACCTTTCTGTTCAGGATATTCAACACTCAGGGGTCGATGCTGAGTGTCGGTATTTCTCAAAATGCTTCCATTATAAGAGGACATGCGTACTCAAAATGTTGTAAAATCACATGGGTTCATGCCCGTGAGGAAGGCTCTATGGTCTGAAGGTACATAGCCAGCTCTCTGATCAGGCCTTCCATGCTTAGAAAACTATATATTCTGGTCTTATACACAATCGGTGGTATACATGATCAAGAGGGGCTTAAGATCACGGTAGCTTAAATTCACAGAATACATGAATAGAGGCGTCGACCTTCAAAGCCTCCATACTCAGGAAGGTACTTGTATGTTGTTACTCAAAATCACACAGGTATATTCTCAGGGTGAACGAGGATCAAGGAAATTATGGCAGCATTCCATGGATGTACAGGTCAAGGATTCCTAGGGATATGCTTAGAAATGACGGGGCTCACTGATTCCATATTTCGAAGGGTCCATTCTCAGAGTGATGAAGCTCAAGCTGTCACACAGGCAGATACCCCATGGTCTTGGGGATACATTTTCTGAAGCGTGTCATTCTCAGAGTCGTTCAAATTCAAAAGGCTCCATGGTCAACAGAATGCATGCTCAGGAAAGTATGAGTTATTAAATTACACATAATCTACAAGATACATGCTCAAGTGGGCTACATTAAGGGGAGGTTACAATCAAAGAAGGTCAGGATCAGGGGAATATACAATTAGGCTTTTCATGCAAACGAAGGTACAGGAAAAGGGATTACACAAAACCGCAAAATAACATTTCCAAGTTAAACTAGGATCAAGGAAATTAAGACTTACAGAATTCCAATTGAAAAATGTCCACTCTTCTTACGTTCATGCATACATGTAATTGAGGTCATTCATTCCACGTTCAGGGGATCCATGTCCCCGGTGTTGATCCTCAAGTTATGCACACTAGAGTGGCCATGGGTAAGCTGTTTGTTCTCCTAAGCGTTTTATTCTCAGTGTGTGTCCTTACTGAAACCTTTCCATGCACAGAATTTACATGTTTAGGTTTTAAATATCAAGAAAAGGGTATATGCTCAAGTGACGCGATATTCAAGGGAGATTCAAATCGAAGTATGTCACGGTCCGTAGGCTCCATCCGGAGGGTTTTGATGCTCAGGCTGGTACACATACAGAGGATAAACGACCAAGTAGATACTTGGAAATTGGCTCTAATTAGGGAAGTAGATTCTTAGGGCAGTCCATCATCAGAAGAGTCCATGCTTATTGAGTTTCTGTGTATCACTGGCTACACACAAGGATTCCATGATCAAGAGTGTATATTCCTTGAACCTTTATGTTCAGGATATTCCACACTCATTGGTCCATGCAGAGTGTTGGTGTTTCTCAAAATGGCTCCATTATCAGAGGATATTCATATTCAGAAAAGTGTAGGATCCCATGATGTCATGCTCATGAGGTAGGGTCTACGGTCTGAAGTAGCAGAGTCAGCCAGGTTGCTGATCAGGGGCCGAGAAGAACATTTTCAGTTGTTATACATGTTCAGTGTTATACATGATCAAGAGGGGCTAAGATCACGGTAGTTTAGATTCACAGAATACATGATTAGGGGGATGGACTATTAAGAGCGTCCATGCTCAGGAAGGTACTCGTATGTTGTTACACAAATTCACAATGGTACAGCCCCAGGATGAACTAAGATCAAGGAAATGACAGAATTCCATGTATTTACGTCAACAATTCTATGGATATGCTTAGAAATGACTTCAGTGCGTGATTCCATGTTCAGAAGGGTCCTTTCTCAGATTCTTTAAGCTCAGGATGTCCCACAGGAAAGAATTCCATGTTCTTGTGGATACATTTTCTGAAGCGTGTCATTCTCAGAGTCGTTCACATTCAAAAGGCTACATGCTCAGCAGAATCAGCACTCAAGAAAGTATGAGTTATTATATCAAACACAATCAAGAGGATACATGCTCAAGTGGGGCTGTGTTAAGGGGAGGTTACAATCAAAGCAAGCCATGATTAAGGGAAGAGACAATTAGAGGATTCATGTTCAGGAAGGTACAGGGAAAGGGGTTCCATAAAATCACAACAGAACATTCTCTAGGTAAACAACAATCAGGGAAATTCATACTTACAGAATTCCATGAACAGAAATGTCCACTCTTCGTCGAAGATTCATGCTTAGATGTCATTGTGGTCATTGATTCCATGTTGAGGAGATTCATGTTCATGATGTTAATCCTCAAGTTATCCACACAACAGAGGCCATGGATAGGGTGTTTATTGTCAGGAGTGTTTCACTCTTAGTGCGGGTCATCATTCAAACGTGTCCATGCGCATAATTTTACACGTTCAGGCACTAAACATCAAGAAGGGGGTATATTCTCAAGTGGCGCGATATTCAAGTGAGATTTAAATAGTAGTATGTCCCAGTCGGTAGGGTTCATGCGCAGGCTGGTACACATTCGTGGCATAAGCAAGTAGGTACATATGGAAAGTATCTCCAATTAGACAAGTCGATTCTTAGTGCAGCCCCTGATCAGAAGTGTCCACACTTCTTGAGTTGCTGTTTATCATTGATTACGCCCAAGGATTCCATGATCAGGAGTGTATATTCCCTGGACCTTTCTGTTCAGGATATTCCACACTCATGGGTCCATGTTGAGTGTCGGTTTTCTCAGAATGGTTGCATTAGAAGGGCACATCCATATTCAGAATGGTGTAGGATCACATGGGTTCACGACCATGGGGACGGGTCTATGGTCTGAAGGTACATAGCCAGCTCTCTGCTCAGGCCTTTCATGCTCAGAAAACCACATATTCTGTTCTTAAACACAATCAGTGGTATACAGAATCCAGAGGGACTGAGAGCACGGTAGTTTAAATTCACAGAATACATGTTTAGATGGGTCGCATGTTAGAGCCTCCGTGCTCAGGAAGGTACTTGTTTGTTGTTACCCAAAATCACACAGGTATATTCTCAGGATGAACTAGGAGCAAGGAAATGATTGCAGCATTCCATGATGTACACATCAAGGATTCCTAGGTGTGTGCTTAGAAATGACGGGGCTCATTGATTCCATGTACAGAAGGGGCCATTCTCAGATTGTTTAAGCTCAGGATGTCCCACTGGAAGACATTCCATGGCCTAGGGGATACATTTTCTGAAGTGTGTCATTCTCGGAGCCATTCCAATTAAAAAGGCTCCGAGGTCAGTAGACTCCACGCTCAGGAAAGCATGGGTTATTATATTACACATAATGTAGAGGGTACATACTCAAGTGGGGCTATGTTAAGGGGAGATGAATATCAAAGCAAGCCATGATCAGGAGAGTCTACAGTTAGGGGTTCCATGCTCAAGAAGGTACATGTACACGGTTACACAAAAGTCAGAAAACAACATTCTCAGAGGAAACAAGGGCCAAAGAAATGAATACTTACAGAATCCCATGAACAGCAACTCAAGAAGTGTGGACACTTCTGGATCTTGGTACATGCTTAGATGTTTTCGTGCTCATTGATTCCATGTCCAGGAGGGTCCATGCTCAGGTTGTTGAAGCTCGGGATGTTCCACATGAGCATGGTTAGGGCGTTTCATTATCCAAAGTGCATTATCCTTAGAGGGGTCCATATGCAAATGGTTCCATGCACAGCAGAATCCATGCTCAGCAATGTACATGTTCAGATTGAACATATAATCAAGACGGTACATGCTCAAAGGGAACTAACTAGAAGGGAGATTAACATCAAAGCGAGGCAGGAGAACAATTGTCTACAATTAGTGATTACATGTTCGAGTACTTACATGTACAGGGTTCAGACAAAATCACAACAGAACATTCTCTGGGCAAAAAACAATCAAGGAATTTAGTACTCACGGTATTCTATGAGCGGCAATCTCCACTCTTCTTAGATTCATGGTTAGATCTGCTTGCGGAAATTGATTCCACGTTCAGGCAATCCATGTTCACAGTGTGGATCCTCAAGTTATCCACCCAAGAGGGGCCAAAGATAGGGTACTTATTCTCACGAGTGTTTTATTCTTGGTGTGGGTCATTATTCAAATGTTTCCATGCACATAATTTTACATGTTCAGGCATTAAACATCAAGAAGTGGGTGTATTCTCAAGTGGCGTGACATTCAAGTGAGATTAAAAAAGCAGTATGTCACGGTCAGTAGGCTTCATGCTGAGGGTTTTGATGCTCATGCTGGTACACATTCAGGGCATAAACAAGTAGGCACATACTGCAAAGTGGCTCTAAGGAAGGAAGTTGACTCTCGGTGCTGCCCATGATCAGAAGTGTCCACACTTCTTGAGTTGCTGTTTATCACTGATCACGTCCAAGGGTTCCATGATCAAGAGTATATAATCCCCGGACCTTTCTGTTCAGGATATTCAACACTCAGGGGTCGATGCTGAGTGTCGGTATTTCTCAAAATGCTTCCATTATAAGAGGACATGCGTACTCAAAATGTTGTAAAATCACATGGGTTCATGCCCGTGAGGAAGGCTCTATGGTCTGAAGGTACATAGCCAGCTCTCTGATCAGGCCTTCCATGCTTAGAAAACTATATATTCTGGTCTTATACACAATCGGTGGTATACATGATCAAGAGGGGCTTAAGATCACGGTAGCTTAAATTCACAGAATACATGAATAGAGGCGTCGACCTTCAAAGCCTCCATACTCAGGAAGGTACTTGTATGTTGTTACTCAAAATCACACAGGTATATTCTCAGGGTGAACGAGGATCAAGGAAATTATGGCAGCATTCCATGGATGTACAGGTCAAGGATTCCTAGGGATATGCTTAGAAATGACGGGGCTCACTGATTCCATATTTCGAAGGGTCCATTCTCAGAGTGATGAAGCTCAAGCTGTCACACAGGCAGATACCCCATGGTCTTGGGGATACATTTTCTGAAGCGTGTCATTCTCAGAGTCGTTCAAATTCAAAAGGCTCCATGGTCAACAGAATGCATGCTCAGGAAAGTATGAGTTATTAAATTACACATAATCTACAAGATACATGCTCAAGTGGGCTACATTAAGGGGAGGTTACAATCAAAGAAGGTCAGGATCAGGGGAATATACAATTAGGCTTTTCATGCAAACGAAGGTACAGGAAAAGGGATTACACAAAACCGCAAAATAACATTTCCAAGTTAAACTAGGATCAAGGAAATTAAGACTTACAGAATTCCAATTGAAAAATGTCCACTCTTCTTACGTTCATGCATACATGTAATTGAGGTCATTCATTCCACGTTCAGGGGATCCATGTCCCCGGTGTTGATCCTCAAGTTATGCACACTAGAGTGGCCATGGGTAAGCTGTTTGTTCTCCTAAGCGTTTTATTCTCAGTGTGTGTCCTTACTGAAACCTTTTCATGCACAGAATTTACATGTTTAGGTTTTAAATATCAAGAAAAGGGTACATGCTCAAGTGACGCGATACTCAAGGGAGATTCAAATCGAAGTATGTCACGGTCCGTAGGCTCCATCCGGAGGGTTTTGATGCTCAGGCTGGTACACATACAGAGGATAAACGACCAAGTAGATACTTGGAAATTGGCTCTAATTAGGGAAGTAGATTCTTAGGGCAGTCCATCATCAGAAGAGCCCATGCTTATTGAGTTTCTGTGTATCACTGGCTACACACAAGGATTCCATGATCAAGAGTGTATATTCCTTGAACCTTTATGTTCAGGATATTCCACGCTCATTGGTCCATGCAGAGTGTTGGTGTTTCTCAAAATGGCTCCATTATCAGAGGATATTCATATTCAGAAAAGTGTAGGATCCCATGATGTCATGCTCATGAGGTAGGGTCTACGGTCTGAAGTAGCAGAGTCAGCCAGGTTGCTGATCAGGGGCCGAGAAGAACATTTTCAGTTGTTATACATGTTCAGTGTTATACATGATCAAGAGGGGCTAAGATCACGGTAGTTTAGATTCACAGAATACATGATTAGGGGGATGGACTATTAAGAGCGTCCATGCTCAGGAAGGTACTCGTATGTTGTTACACAAATTCACAATGGTACAGCCCCAGGATGAACTAAGATCAAGGAAATGACAGAATTCCATGTATTTACGTCAACAATTCTATGGATATGCTTAGAAATGACTTCAGTGCGTGATTCCATGTTCAGAAGGGTCCTTTCTCAGATTCTTTAAGCTCAGGATGTCCCACAGGAAAGAATTCCATGTTCTTGTGGATACATTTTCTGAAGCGTGTCATTCTCAGAGTCGTTCACATTCAAAAGGCTACATGCTCAGCAGAATCAGCACTCAAGAAAGTATGAGTTATTATATCAAACACAATCAAGAGGATACATGCTCAAGTGGGGCTGTGTTAAGGGGAGGTTACAATCAAAGCAAGCCATGATTAAGGGAAGAGACAATTAGAGGATTCATGTTCAGGAAGGTACAGGGAAAGGGGTTCCATAAAATCACAACAGAACATTCTCTAGGTAAACAACAATCAGGGAAATTCATACTTACAGAATTCCATGAACAGAAATGTCCACTCTTCGTCGAAGATTCATGCTTAGATGTCATTGTGGTCATTGATTCCATGTTGAGGAGATTCATGTTCATGATGTTAATCCTCAAGTTATCCACACAACAGAGGCCATGGATAGGGTGTTTATTGTCAGGAGTGTTTCACTCTTAGTGCGGGTCATCATTCAAACGTGTCCATGCGCATAATTTTACACGTTCAGGCACTAAACATCAAGAAGAGGGTATATTCTCAAGTGGCGCGATATTCAAGTGAGATTGAAATAGTAGTATGTCCCAGTCGGTAGGGTTCATGCGCAGGCTGGTACACATTCGTGGCATAAGCAAGTAGGTACATATGGAAAGTATCTCCAATTAGACAAGTCGATTCTTAGTGCAGCCCCTGATCAGAAGTGTCCACACTTCTTGAGTTGCTGTTTATCATTGATTACGCCCAAGGATTCCATGATCAGGAGTGTATATTCCCTGGACCTTTCTGTTCAGGATATTCCACACTCATGGGTCCATGTTGAGTGTCGGTTTTCTCAGAATGGTTGCATTAGAAGGGCACATCCATATTCAGAATGGTGTAGGATCACATGGGTTCACGACCATGGGGACGGGTCTATGGTCTGAAGGTACATAGCCAGCTCTCTGCTCAGGCCTTTCATGCTCAGAAAACCACATATTCTGTTCTTAAACACAATCAGTGGTATACAGAATCCAGAGGGACTGAGAGCACGGTAGTTTAAATTCACAGAATACATGTTTAGATGGGTCGCATGTTAGAGCCTCCGTGCTCAGGAAGGTACTTGTTTGTTGTTACCCAAAATCACACAGGTATATTCTCAGGATGAACTAGGAGCAAGGAAATGATTGCAGCATTCCATGATGTACACATCAAGGATTCCTAGGTGTGTGCTTAGAAATGACGGGGCTCATTGATTCCATGTACAGAAGGGGCCATTCTCAGATTGTTTAAGCTCAGGATGTCCCACTGGAAGACATTCCATGGCCTAGGGGATACATTTTCTGAAGTGTGTCATTCTCGGAGCCATTCCAATTAAAAAGGCTCCGAGGTCAGTAGACTCCACGCTCAGGAAAGCATGGGTTATTATAATTACACATAATGTAGAGGGTACATACTCAAGTGGGGCTATGTTAAGGGGAGATGAATATCAAAGCAAGCCATGATCAGGAGAGTCTACAGTTAGGGGTTCCATGCTCAAGAAGGTACATGTACACGGTTACACAAAAGTCAGAAAACAACATTCTCAGAGGAAACAAGGGCCAAAGAAATGAATACTTACAGAATCCCATGAACAGCAACTCAAGAAGTGTGGACACTTCTGGATCTTGGTACATGCTTAGATGTTTTCGTGCTCATTGATTCCATGTCCAGGAGGGTCCATGCTCAGGTTGTTGAAGCTCGGGATGTTCCACATGAGCATGGTTAGGGCGTTTCATTATCCAAAGTGCATTATCCTTAGAGGGGTCCATATGCAAATGGTTCCATGCACAGCAGAATCCATGCTCAGCAATGTACATGTTCAGATTGAACATATAATCAAGACGGTACATGCTCAAAGGGAACTAACTAGAAGGGAGATTAACATCAAAGCGAGGCAGGAGAACAATTGTCTACAATTAGTGATTACATGTTCGAGTACTTACATGTACAGGGTTCAGACAAAATCACAACAGAACATTCTCTGGGCAAAAAGCAATCAAGGAATTTAGTACTCACGGTATTCTATGAGCGGCAATCTCCACTCTTCTTAGATTCATGGTTAGATCTGCTTGCGGAAATTGATTCCACGTTCAGGCAATCCATGTTCACAGTGTGGATCCTCAAGTTATCCACCCAAGAGGGGCCAAAGATAGGGTACTTATTCTCACGAGTGTTTTATTCTTGGTGTGGGTCATTATTCAAATGTTTCCATGCACATAATTTTACATGTTCAGGCATTAAACATCAAGAAGTGGGTGTATTCTCAAGTGGCGTGACATTCAAGTGAGATTAAAAAAGCAGTATGTCACGGTCAGTAGGCTTCATGCTGAGGGTTTTGATGCTCATGCTGGTACACATTCAGGGCATAAACAAGTAGGCACATACTGCAAAGTGGCTCTAAGGAAGGAAGTTGACTCTCGGTGCTGCCCATGATCAGAAGTGTCCACACTTCTTGAGTTGCTGTTTATCACTGATCACGTCCAAGGGTTCCATGATCAAGAGTATATAATCCCCGGACCTTTCTGTTCAGGATATTCAACACTCAGGGGTCGATGCTGAGTGTCGGTATTTCTCAAAATGCTTCCATTATAAGAGGACATGCGTACTCAAAATGTTGTAAAATCACATGGGTTCATGCCCGTGAGGAAGGCTCTATGGTCTGAAGGTACATAGCCAGCTCTCTGATCAGGCCTTCCATGCTTAGAAAACTATATATTCTGGTCTTATACACAATCGGTGGTATACATGATCAAGAGGGGCTTAAGATCACGGTAGCTTAAATTCACAGAATACATGAATAGAGGCGTCGACCTTCAAAGCCTCCATACTCAGGAAGGTACTTGTATGTTGTTACTCAAAATCACACAGGTATATTCTCAGGGTGAACGAGGATCAAGGAAATTATGGCAGCATTCCATGGATGTACAGGTCAAGGATTCCTAGGGATATGCTTAGAAATGACGGGGCTCACTGATTCCATATTTCGAAGGGTCCATTCTCAGAGTGATGAAGCTCAAGCTGTCACACAGGCAGATACCCCATGGTCTTGGGGATACATTTTCTGAAGCGTGTCATTCTCAGAGTCGTTCAAATTCAAAAGGCTCCATGGTCAACAGAATGCATGCTCAGGAAAGTATGAGTTATTAAATTACACATAATCTACAAGATACATGCTCAAGTGGGCTACATTAAGGGGAGGTTACAATCAAAGAAGGTCAGGATCAGGGGAATATACAATTAGGCTTTTCATGCAAACGAAGGTACAGGAAAAGGGATTACACAAAACCGCAAAATAACATTTCCAAGTTAAACTAGGATCAAGGAAATTAAGACTTACAGAATTCCAATTGAAAAATGTCCACTCTTCTTACGTTCATGCATACATGTAATTGAGGTCATTCATTCCACGTTCAGGGGATCCATGTCCCCGGTGTTGATCCTCAAGTTATGCACACTAGAGTGGCCATGGGTAAGCTGTTTGTTCTCCTAAGCGTTTTATTCTCAGTGTGTGTCCTTACTGAAACCTTTTCATGCACAGAATTTACATGTTTAGGTTTTAAATATCAAGAAAAGGGTACATGCTCAAGTGACGCGATACTCAAGGGAGATTCAAATCGAAGTATGTCACGGTCCGTAGGCTCCATCCGGAGGGTTTTGATGCTCAGGCTGGTACACATACAGAGGATAAACGACCAAGTAGATACTTGGAAATTGGCTCTAATTAGGGAAGTAGATTCTTAGGGCAGTCCATCATCAGAAGAGCCCATGCTTATTGAGTTTCTGTGTATCACTGGCTACACACAAGGATTCCATGATCAAGAGTGTATATTCCTTGAACCTTTATGTTCAGGATATTCCACACTCATTGGTCCATGCAGAGTGTTGGTGTTTCTCAAAATGGCTCCATTATCAGAGGATATTCATATTCAGAAAAGTGTAGGATCCCATGATGTCATGCTCATGAGGTAGGGTCTACGGTCTGAAGTAGCAGAGTCAGCCAGGTTGCTGATCAGGGGCCGAGAAGAACATTTTCAGTTGTTATACATGTTCAGTGTTATACATGATCAAGAGGGGCTAAGATCACGGTAGTTTAGATTCACAGAATACATGATTAGGGGGATGGACTATTAAGAGCGTCCATGCTCAGGAAGGTACTCGTATGTTGTTACACAAATTCACAATGGTACAGCCCCAGGATGAACTAAGATCAAGGAAATGACAGAATTCCATGTATTTACGTCAACAATTCTATGGATATGCTTAGAAATGACTTCAGTGCGTGATTCCATGTTCAGAAGGGTCCTTTCTCAGATTCTTTAAGCTCAGGATGTCCCACAGGAAAGAATTCCATGTTCTTGTGGATACATTTTCTGAAGCGTGTCATTCTCAGAGTCGTTCACATTCAAAAGGCTACATGCTCAGCAGAATCAGCACTCAAGAAAGTATGAGTTATTATATCAAACACAATCAAGAGGATACATGCTCAAGTGGGGCTGTGTTAAGGGGAGGTTACAATCAAAGCAAGCCATGATTAAGGGAAGAGACAATTAGAGGATTCATGTTCAGGAAGGTACAGGGAAAGGGGTTCCATAAAATCACAACAGAACATTCTCTAGGTAAACAACAATCAGGGAAATTCATACTTACAGAATTCCATGAACAGAAATGTCCACTCTTCGTCGAAGATTCATGCTTAGATGTCATTGTGGTCATTGATTCCATGTTGAGGAGATTCATGTTCATGATGTTAATCCTCAAGTTATCCACACAACAGAGGCCATGGATAGGGTGTTTATTGTCAGGAGTGTTTCACTCTTAGTGCGGGTCATCATTCAAACGTGTCCATGCGCATAATTTTACACGTTCAGGCACTAAACATCAAGAAGAGGGTATATTCTCAAGTGGCGCGATATTCAAGTGAGATTGAAATAGTAGTATGTCCCAGTCGGTAGGGTTCATGCGCAGGCTGGTACACATTCGTGGCATAAGCAAGTAGGTACATATGGAAAGTATCTCCAATTAGACAAGTCGATTCTTAGTGCAGCCCCTGATCAGAAGTGTCCACACTTCTTGAGTTGCTGTTTATCATTGATTACGCCCAAGGATTCCATGATCAGGAGTGTATATTCCCTGGACCTTTCTGTTCAGGATATTCCACACTCATGGGTCCATGTTGAGTGTCGGTTTTCTCAGAATGGTTGCATTAGAAGGGCACATCCATATTCAGAATGGTGTAGGATCACATGGGTTCACGACCATGGGGACGGGTCTATGGTCTGAAGGTACATAGCCAGCTCTCTGCTCAGGCCTTTCATGCTCAGAAAACCACATATTCTGTTCTTAAACACAATCAGTGGTATACAGAATCCAGAGGGACTGAGAGCACGGTAGTTTAAATTCACAGAATACATGTTTAGATGGGTCGCATGTTAGAGCCTCCGTGCTCAGGAAGGTACTTGTTTGTTGTTACCCAAAATCACACAGGTATATTCTCAGGATGAACTAGGAGCAAGGAAATGATTGCAGCATTCCATGATGTACACATCAAGGATTCCTAGGTGTGTGCTTAGAAATGACGGGGCTCATTGATTCCATGTACAGAAGGGGCCATTCTCAGATTGTTTAAGCTCAGGATGTCCCACTGGAAGACATTCCATGGCCTAGGGGATACATTTTCTGAAGTGTGTCATTCTCGGAGCCATTCCAATTAAAAAGGCTCCGAGGTCAGTAGACTCCACGCTCAGGAAAGCATGGGTTATTATATTACACATAATGTAGAGGGTACATACTCAAGTGGGGCTATGTTAAGGGGAGATGAATATCAAAGCAAGCCATGATCAGGAGAGTCTACAGTTAGGGGTTCCATGCTCAAGAAGGTACATGTACACGGTTACACAAAAGTCAGAAAACAACATTCTCAGAGGAAACAAGGGCCAAAGAAATGAATACTTACAGAATCCCATGAACAGCAACTCAAGAAGTGTGGACACTTCTGGATCTTGGTACATGCTTAGATGTTTTCGTGCTCATTGATTCCATGTCCAGGAGGGTCCATGCTCAGGTTGTTGAAGCTCGGGATGTTCCACATGAGCATGGTTAGGGCGTTTCATTATCCAAAGTGCATTATCCTTAGAGGGGTCCATATGCAAATGGTTCCATGCACAGCAGAATCCATGCTCAGCAATGTACATGTTCAGATTGAACATATAATCAAGACGGTACATGCTCAAAGGGAACTAACTAGAAGGGAGATTAACATCAAAGCGAGGCAGGAGAACAATTGTCTACAATTAGTGATTACATGTTCGAGTACTTACATGTACAGGGTTCAGACAAAATCACAACAGAACATTCTCTGGGCAAAAAACAATCAAGGAATTTAGTACTCACGGTATTCTATGAGCGGCAATCTCCACTCTTCTTAGATTCATGGTTAGATCTGCTTGCGGAAATTGATTCCACGTTCAGGCAATCCATGTTCACAGTGTGGATCCTCAAGTTATCCACCCAAGAGGGGCCAAAGATAGGGTACTTATTCTCACGAGTGTTTTATTCTTGGTGTGGGTCATTATTCAAATGTTTCCATGCACATAATTTTACATGTTCAGGCATTAAACATCAAGAAGTGGGTGTATTCTCAAGTGGCGTGACATTCAAGTGAGATTAAAAAAGCAGTATGTCACGGTCAGTAGGCTTCATGCTGAGGGTTTTGATGCTCATGCTGGTACACATTCAGGGCATAAACAAGTAGGCACATACTGCAAAGTGGCTCTAAGGAAGGAAGTTGACTCTCGGTGCTGCCCATGATCAGAAGTGTCCACACTTCTTGAGTTGCTGTTTATCACTGATCACGTCCAAGGGTTCCATGATCAAGAGTATATAATCCCCGGACCTTTCTGTTCAGGATATTCAACACTCAGGGGTCGATGCTGAGTGTCGGTATTTCTCAAAATGCTTCCATTATAAGAGGACATGCGTACTCAAAATGTTGTAAAATCACATGGGTTCATGCCCGTGAGGAAGGCTCTATGGTCTGAAGGTACATAGCCAGCTCTCTGATCAGGCCTTCCATGCTTAGAAAACTATATATTCTGGTCTTATACACAATCGGTGGTATACATGATCAAGAGGGGCTTAAGATCACGGTAGCTTAAATTCACAGAATACATGAATAGAGGCGTCGACCTTCAAAGCCTCCATACTCAGGAAGGTACTTGTATGTTGTTACTCAAAATCACACAGGTATATTCTCAGGGTGAACGAGGATCAAGGAAATTATGGCAGCATTCCATGGATGTACAGGTCAAGGATTCCTAGGGATATGCTTAGAAATGACGGGGCTCACTGATTCCATATTTCGAAGGGTCCATTCTCAGAGTGATGAAGCTCAAGCTGTCACACAGGCAGATACCCCATGGTCTTGGGGATACATTTTCTGAAGCGTGTCATTCTCAGAGTCGTTCAAATTCAAAAGGCTCCATGGTCAACAGAATGCATGCTCAGGAAAGTATGAGTTATTAAATTACACATAATCTACAAGATACATGCTCAAGTGGGCTACATTAAGGGGAGGTTACAATCAAAGAAGGTCAGGATCAGGGGAATATACAATTAGGCTTTTCATGCAAACGAAGGTACAGGAAAAGGGATTACACAAAACCGCAAAATAACATTTCCAAGTTAAACTAGGATCAAGGAAATTAAGACTTACAGAATTCCAATTGAAAAATGTCCACTCTTCTTACGTTCATGCATACATGTAATTGAGGTCATTCATTCCACGTTCAGGGGATCCATGTCCCCGGTGTTGATCCTCAAGTTATGCACACTAGAGTGGCCATGGGTAAGCTGTTTGTTCTCCTAAGCGTTTTATTCTCAGTGTGTGTCCTTACTGAAACCTTTCCATGCACAGAATTTACATGTTTAGGTTTTAAATATCAAGAAAAGGGTATATGCTCAAGTGACGCGATATTCAAGGGAGATTCAAATCGAAGTATGTCACGGTCCGTAGGCTCCATCCGGAGGGTTTTGATGCTCAGGCTGGTACACATACAGAGGATAAACGACCAAGTAGATACTTGGAAATTGGCTCTAATTAGGGAAGTAGATTCTTAGGGCAGTCCATCATCAGAAGAGTCCATGCTTATTGAGTTTCTGTGTATCACTGGCTACACACAAGGATTCCATGATCAAGAGTGTATATTCCTTGAACCTTTATGTTCAGGATATTCCACACTCATTGGTCCATGCAGAGTGTTGGTGTTTCTCAAAATGGCTCCATTATCAGAGGATATTCATATTCAGAAAAGTGTAGGATCCCATGATGTCATGCTCATGAGGTAGGGTCTACGGTCTGAAGTAGCAGAGTCAGCCAGGTTGCTGATCAGGGGCCGAGAAGAACATTTTCAGTTGTTATACATGTTCAGTGTTATACATGATCAAGAGGGGCTAAGATCACGGTAGTTTAGATTCACAGAATACATGATTAGGGGGATGGACTATTAAGAGCGTCCATGCTCAGGAAGGTACTCGTATGTTGTTACACAAATTCACAATGGTACAGCCCCAGGATGAACTAAGATCAAGGAAATGACAGAATTCCATGTATTTACGTCAACAATTCTATGGATATGCTTAGAAATGACTTCAGTGCGTGATTCCATGTTCAGAAGGGTCCTTTCTCAGATTCTTTAAGCTCAGGATGTCCCACAGGAAAGAATTCCATGTTCTTGTGGATACATTTTCTGAAGCGTGTCATTCTCAGAGTCGTTCACATTCAAAAGGCTACATGCTCAGCAGAATCAGCACTCAAGAAAGTATGAGTTATTATATCAAACACAATCAAGAGGATACATGCTCAAGTGGGGCTGTGTTAAGGGGAGGTTACAATCAAAGCAAGCCATGATTAAGGGAAGAGACAATTAGAGGATTCATGTTCAGGAAGGTACAGGGAAAGGGGTTCCATAAAATCACAACAGAACATTCTCTAGGTAAACAACAATCAGGGAAATTCATACTTACAGAATTCCATGAACAGAAATGTCCACTCTTCGTCGAAGATTCATGCTTAGATGTCATTGTGGTCATTGATTCCATGTTGAGGAGATTCATGTTCATGATGTTAATCCTCAAGTTATCCACACAACAGAGGCCATGGATAGGGTGTTTATTGTCAGGAGTGTTTCACTCTTAGTGCGGGTCATCATTCAAACGTGTCCATGCGCATAATTTTACACGTTCAGGCACTAAACATCAAGAAGAGGGTATATTCTCAAGTGGCGCGATATTCAAGTGAGATTTAAATAGTAGTATGTCCCAGTCGGTAGGGTTCATGCGCAGGCTGGTACACATTCGTGGCATAAGCAAGTAGGTACATATGGAAAGTATCTCCAATTAGACAAGTCGATTCTTAGTGCAGCCCCTGATCAGAAGTGTCCACACTTCTTGAGTTGCTGTTTATCATTGATTACGCCCAAGGATTCCATGATCAGGAGTGTATATTCCCTGGACCTTTCTGTTCAGGATATTCCACACTCATGGGTCCATGTTGAGTGTCGGTTTTCTCAGAATGGTTGCATTAGAAGGGCACATCCATATTCAGAATGGTGTAGGATCACATGGGTTCACGACCATGGGGACGGGTCTATGGTCTGAAGGTACATAGCCAGCTCTCTGCTCAGGCCTTTCATGCTCAGAAAACCACATATTCTGTTCTTAAACACAATCAGTGGTATACAGAATCCAGAGGGACTGAGAGCACGGTAGTTTAAATTCACAGAATACATGTTTAGATGGGTCGCATGTTAGAGCCTCCGTGCTCAGGAAGGTACTTGTTTGTTGTTACCCAAAATCACACAGGTATATTCTCAGGATGAACTAGGAGCAAGGAAATGATTGCAGCATTCCATGATGTACACATCAAGGATTCCTAGGTGTGTGCTTAGAAATGACGGGGCTCATTGATTCCATGTACAGAAGGGGCCATTCTCAGATTGTTTAAGCTCAGGATGTCCCACTGGAAGACATTCCATGGCCTAGGGGATACATTTTCTGAAGTGTGTCATTCTCGGAGCCATTCCAATTAAAAAGGCTCCGAGGTCAGTAGACTCCACGCTCAGGAAAGCATGGGTTATTATATTACACATAATGTAGAGGGTACATACTCAAGTGGGGCTATGTTAAGGGGAGATGAATATCAAAGCAAGCCATGATCAGGAGAGTCTACAGTTAGGGGTTCCATGCTCAAGAAGGTACATGTACACGGTTACACAAAAGTCAGAAAACAACATTCTCAGAGGAAACAAGGGCCAAAGAAATGAATACTTACAGAATCCCATGAACAGCAACTCAAGAAGTGTGGACACTTCTGGATCTTGGTACATGCTTAGATGTTTTCGTGCTCATTGATTCCATGTCCAGGAGGGTCCATGCTCAGGTTGTTGAAGCTCGGGATGTTCCACATGAGCATGGTTAGGGCGTTTCATTATCCAAAGTGCATTATCCTTAGAGGGGTCCATATGCAAATGGTTCCATGCACAGCAGAATCCATGCTCAGCAATGTACATGTTCAGATTGAACATATAATCAAGACGGTACATGCTCAAAGGGAACTAACTAGAAGGGAGATTAACATCAAAGCGAGGCAGGAGAACAATTGTCTACAATTAGTGATTACATGTTCGAGTACTTACATGTACAGGGTTCAGACAAAATCACAACAGAACATTCTCTGGGCAAAAAACAATCAAGGAATTTAGTACTCACGGTATTCTATGAGCGGCAATCTCCACTCTTCTTAGATTCATGGTTAGATCTGCTTGCGGAAATTGATTCCACGTTCAGGCAATCCATGTTCACAGTGTGGATCCTCAAGTTATCCACCCAAGAGGGGCCAAAGATAGGGTACTTATTCTCACGAGTGTTTTATTCTTGGTGTGGGTCATTATTCAAATGTTTCCATGCACATAATTTTACATGTTCAGGCATTAAACATCAAGAAGTGGGTGTATTCTCAAGTGGCGTGACATTCAAGTGAGATTAAAAAAGCAGTATGTCACGGTCAGTAGGCTTCATGCTGAGGGTTTTGATGCTCATGCTGGTACACATTCAGGGCATAAACAAGTAGGCACATACTGCAAAGTGGCTCTAAGGAAGGAAGTTGACTCTCGGTGCTGCCCATGATCAGAAGTGTCCACACTTCTTGAGTTGCTGTTTATCACTGATCACGTCCAAGGGTTCCATGATCAAGAGTATATAATCCCCGGACCTTTCTGTTCAGGATATTCAACACTCAGGGGTCGATGCTGAGTGTCGGTATTTCTCAAAATGCTTCCATTATAAGAGGACATGCGTACTCAAAATGTTGTAAAATCACATGGGTTCATGCCCGTGAGGAAGGCTCTATGGTCTGAAGGTACATAGCCAGCTCTCTGATCAGGCCTTCCATGCTTAGAAAACTATATATTCTGGTCTTATACACAATCGGTGGTATACATGATCAAGAGGGGCTTAAGATCACGGTAGCTTAAATTCACAGAATACATGAATAGAGGCGTCGACCTTCAAAGCCTCCATACTCAGGAAGGTACTTGTATGTTGTTACTCAAAATCACACAGGTATATTCTCAGGGTGAACGAGGATCAAGGAAATTATGGCAGCATTCCATGGATGTACAGGTCAAGGATTCCTAGGGATATGCTTAGAAATGACGGGGCTCACTGATTCCATATTTCGAAGGGTCCATTCTCAGAGTGATGAAGCTCAAGCTGTCACACAGGCAGATACCCCATGGTCTTGGGGATACATTTTCTGAAGCGTGTCATTCTCAGAGTCGTTCAAATTCAAAAGGCTCCATGGTCAACAGAATGCATGCTCAGGAAAGTATGAGTTATTAAATTACACATAATCTACAAGATACATGCTCAAGTGGGCTACATTAAGGGGAGGTTACAATCAAAGAAGGTCAGGATCAGGGGAATATACAATTAGGCTTTTCATGCAAACGAAGGTACAGGAAAAGGGATTACACAAAACCGCAAAATAACATTTCCAAGTTAAACTAGGATCAAGGAAATTAAGACTTACAGAATTCCAATTGAAAAATGTCCACTCTTCTTACGTTCATGCATACATGTAATTGAGGTCATTCATTCCACGTTCAGGGGATCCATGTCCCCGGTGTTGATCCTCAAGTTATGCACACTAGAGTGGCCATGGGTAAGCTGTTTGTTCTCCTAAGCGTTTTATTCTCAGTGTGTGTCCTTACTGAAACCTTTCCATGCACAGAATTTACATGTTTAGGTTTTAAATATCAAGAAAAGGGTACATGCTCAAGTGACGCGATACTCAAGGGAGATTCAAATCGAAGTATGTCACGGTCCGTAGGCTCCATCCGGAGGGTTTTGATGCTCAGGCTGGTACACATACAGAGGATAAACGACCAAGTAGATACTTGGAAATTGGCTCTAATTAGGGAAGTAGATTCTTAGGGCAGTCCATCATCAGAAGAGCCCATGCTTATTGAGTTTCTGTGTATCACTGGCTACACACAAGGATTCCATGATCAAGAGTGTATATTCCTTGAACCTTTATGTTCAGGATATTCCACACTCATTGGTCCATGCAGAGTGTTGGTGTTTCTCAAAATGGCTCCATTATCAGAGGATATTCATATTCAGAAAAGTGTAGGATCCCATGATGTCATGCTCATGAGGTAGGGTCTACGGTCTGAAGTAGCAGAGTCAGCCAGGTTGCTGATCAGGGGCCGAGAAGAACATTTTCAGTTGTTATACATGTTCAGTGTTATACATGATCAAGAGGGGCTAAGATCACGGTAGTTTAGATTCACAGAATACATGATTAGGGGGATGGACTATTAAGAGCGTCCATGCTCAGGAAGGTACTCGTATGTTGTTACACAAATTCACAATGGTACAGCCCCAGGATGAACTAAGATCAAGGAAATGACAGAATTCCATGTATTTACGTCAACAATTCTATGGATATGCTTAGAAATGACTTCAGTGCGTGATTCCATGTTCAGAAGGGTCCTTTCTCAGATTCTTTAAGCTCAGGATGTCCCACAGGAAAGAATTCCATGTTCTTGTGGATACATTTTCTGAAGCGTGTCATTCTCAGAGTCGTTCACATTCAAAAGGCTACATGCTCAGCAGAATCAGCACTCAAGAAAGTATGAGTTATTATATCAAACACAATCAAGAGGATACATGCTCAAGTGGGGCTGTGTTAAGGGGAGGTTACAATCAAAGCAAGCCATGATTAAGGGAAGAGACAATTAGAGGATTCATGTTCAGGAAGGTACAGGGAAAGGGGTTCCATAAAATCACAACAGAACATTCTCTAGGTAAACAACAATCAGGGAAATTCATACTTACAGAATTCCATGAACAGAAATGTCCACTCTTCGTCGAAGATTCATGCTTAGATGTCATTGTGGTCATTGATTCCATGTTGAGGAGATTCATGTTCATGATGTTAATCCTCAAGTTATCCACACAACAGAGGCCATGGATAGGGTGTTTATTGTCAGGAGTGTTTCACTCTTAGTGCGGGTCATCATTCAAACGTGTCCATGCGCATAATTTTACACGTTCAGGCACTAAACATCAAGAAGAGGGTATATTCTCAAGTGGCGCGATATTCAAGTGAGATTTAAATAGTAGTATGTCCCAGTCGGTAGGGTTCATGCGCAGGCTGGTACACATTCGTGGCATAAGCAAGTAGGTACATATGGAAAGTATCTCCAATTAGACAAGTCGATTCTTAGTGCAGCCCCTGATCAGAAGTGTCCACACTTCTTGAGTTGCTGTTTATCATTGATTACGCCCAAGGATTCCATGATCAGGAGTGTATATTCCCTGGACCTTTCTGTTCAGGATATTCCACACTCATGGGTCCATGTTGAGTGTCGGTTTTCTCAGAATGGTTGCATTAGAAGGGCACATCCATATTCAGAATGGTGTAGGATCACATGGGTTCACGACCATGGGGACGGGTCTATGGTCTGAAGGTACATAGCCAGCTCTCTGCTCAGGCCTTTCATGCTCAGAAAACCACATATTCTGTTCTTAAACACAATCAGTGGTATACAGAATCCAGAGGGACTGAGAGCACGGTAGTTTAAATTCACAGAATACATGTTTAGATGGGTCGCATGTTAGAGCCTCCGTGCTCAGGAAGGTACTTGTTTGTTGTTACCCAAAATCACACAGGTATATTCTCAGGATGAACTAGGAGCAAGGAAATGATTGCAGCATTCCATGATGTACACATCAAGGATTCCTAGGTGTGTGCTTAGAAATGACGGGGCTCATTGATTCCATGTACAGAAGGGGCCATTCTCAGATTGTTTAAGCTCAGGATGTCCCACTGGAAGACATTCCATGGCCTAGGGGATACATTTTCTGAAGTGTGTCATTCTCGGAGCCATTCCAATTAAAAAGGCTCCGAGGTCAGTAGACTCCACGCTCAGGAAAGCATGGGTTATTATATTACACATAATGTAGAGGGTACATACTCAAGTGGGGCTATGTTAAGGGGAGATGAATATCAAAGCAAGCCATGATCAGGAGAGTCTACAGTTAGGGGTTCCATGCTCAAGAAGGTACATGTACACGGTTACACAAAAGTCAGAAAACAACATTCTCAGAGGAAACAAGGGCCAAAGAAATGAATACTTACAGAATCCCATGAACAGCAACTCAAGAAGTGTGGACACTTCTGGATCTTGGTACATGCTTAGATGTTTTCGTGCTCATTGATTCCATGTCCAGGAGGGTCCATGCTCAGGTTGTTGAAGCTCGGGATGTTCCACATGAGCATGGTTAGGGCGTTTCATTATCCAAAGTGCATTATCCTTAGAGGGGTCCATATGCAAATGGTTCCATGCACAGCAGAATCCATGCTCAGCAATGTACATGTTCAGATTGAACATATAATCAAGACGGTACATGCTCAAAGGGAACTAACTAGAAGGGAGATTAACATCAAAGCGAGGCAGGAGAACAATTGTCTACAATTAGTGATTACATGTTCGAGTACTTACATGTACAGGGTTCAGACAAAATCACAACAGAACATTCTCTGGGCAAAAAACAATCAAGGAATTTAGTACTCACGGTATTCTATGAGCGGCAATCTCCACTCTTCTTAGATTCATGGTTAGATCTGCTTGCGGAAATTGATTCCACGTTCAGGCAATCCATGTTCACAGTGTGGATCCTCAAGTTATCCACCCAAGAGGGGCCAAAGATAGGGTACTTATTCTCACGAGTGTTTTATTCTTGGTGTGGGTCATTATTCAAATGTTTCCATGCACATAATTTTACATGTTCAGGCATTAAACATCAAGAAGTGGGTGTATTCTCAAGTGGCGTGACATTCAAGTGAGATTAAAAAAGCAGTATGTCACGGTCAGTAGGCTTCATGCTGAGGGTTTTGATGCTCATGCTGGTACACATTCAGGGCATAAACAAGTAGGCACATACTGCAAAGTGGCTCTAAGGAAGGAAGTTGACTCTCGGTGCTGCCCATGATCAGAAGTGTCCACACTTCTTGAGTTGCTGTTTATCACTGATCACGTCCAAGGGTTCCATGATCAAGAGTATATAATCCCCGGACCTTTCTGTTCAGGATATTCAACACTCAGGGGTCGATGCTGAGTGTCGGTATTTCTCAAAATGCTTCCATTATAAGAGGACATGCGTACTCAAAATGTTGTAAAATCACATGGGTTCATGCCCGTGAGGAAGGCTCTATGGTCTGAAGGTACATAGCCAGCTCTCTGATCAGGCCTTCCATGCTTAGAAAACTATATATTCTGGTCTTATACACAATCGGTGGTATACATGATCAAGAGGGGCTTAAGATCACGGTAGCTTAAATTCACAGAATACATGAATAGAGGCGTCGACCTTCAAAGCCTCCATACTCAGGAAGGTACTTGTATGTTGTTACTCAAAATCACACAGGTATATTCTCAGGGTGAACGAGGATCAAGGAAATTATGGCAGCATTCCATGGATGTACAGGTCAAGGATTCCTAGGGATATGCTTAGAAATGACGGGGCTCACTGATTCCATATTTCGAAGGGTCCATTCTCAGAGTGATGAAGCTCAAGCTGTCACACAGGCAGATACCCCATGGTCTTGGGGATACATTTTCTGAAGCGTGTCATTCTCAGAGTCGTTCAAATTCAAAAGGCTCCATGGTCAACAGAATGCATGCTCAGGAAAGTATGAGTTATTAAATTACACATAATCTACAAGATACATGCTCAAGTGGGCTACATTAAGGGGAGGTTACAATCAAAGAAGGTCAGGATCAGGGGAATATACAATTAGGCTTTTCATGCAAACGAAGGTACAGGAAAAGGGATTACACAAAACCGCAAAATAACATTTCCAAGTTAAACTAGGATCAAGGAAATTAAGACTTACAGAATTCCAATTGAAAAATGTCCACTCTTCTTACGTTCATGCATACATGTAATTGAGGTCATTCATTCCACGTTCAGGGGATCCATGTCCCCGGTGTTGATCCTCAAGTTATGCACACTAGAGTGGCCATGGGTAAGCTGTTTGTTCTCCTAAGCGTTTTATTCTCAGTGTGTGTCCTTACTGAAACCTTTCCATGCACAGAATTTACATGTTTAGGTTTTAAATATCAAGAAAAGGGTATATGCTCAAGTGACGCGATACTCAAGGGAGATTCAAATCGAAGTATGTCACGGTCCGTAGGCTCCATCCGGAGGGTTTTGATGCTCAGGCTGGTACACATACAGAGGATAAACGACCAAGTAGATACTTGGAAATTGGCTCTAATTAGGGAAGTAGATTCTTAGGGCAGTCCATCATCAGAAGAGTCCATGCTTATTGAGTTTCTGTGTATCACTGGCTACACACAAGGATTCCATGATCAAGAGTGTATATTCCTTGAACCTTTATGTTCAGGATATTCCACACTCATTGGTCCATGCAGAGTGTTGGTGTTTCTCAAAATGGCTCCATTATCAGAGGATATTCATATTCAGAAAAGTGTAGGATCCCATGATGTCATGCTCATGAGGTAGGGTCTACGGTCTGAAGTAGCAGAGTCAGCCAGGTTGCTGATCAGGGGCCGAGAAGAACATTTTCAGTTGTTATACATGTTCAGTGTTATACATGATCAAGAGGGGCTAAGATCACGGTAGTTTAGATTCACAGAATACATGATTAGGGGGATGGACTATTAAGAGCGTCCATGCTCAGGAAGGTACTCGTATGTTGTTACACAAATTCACAATGGTACAGCCCCAGGATGAACTAAGATCAAGGAAATGACAGAATTCCATGTATTTACGTCAACAATTCTATGGATATGCTTAGAAATGACTTCAGTGCGTGATTCCATGTTCAGAAGGGTCCTTTCTCAGATTCTTTAAGCTCAGGATGTCCCACAGGAAAGAATTCCATGTTCTTGTGGATACATTTTCTGAAGCGTGTCATTCTCAGAGTCGTTCACATTCAAAAGGCTACATGCTCAGCAGAATCAGCACTCAAGAAAGTATGAGTTATTATATCAAACACAATCAAGAGGATACATGCTCAAGTGGGGCTGTGTTAAGGGGAGGTTACAATCAAAGCAAGCCATGATTAAGGGAAGAGACAATTAGAGGATTCATGTTCAGGAAGGTACAGGGAAAGGGGTTCCATAAAATCACAACAGAACATTCTCTAGGTAAACAACAATCAGGGAAATTCATACTTACAGAATTCCATGAACAGAAATGTCCACTCTTCGTCGAAGATTCATGCTTAGATGTCATTGTGGTCATTGATTCCATGTTGAGGAGATTCATGTTCATGATGTTAATCCTCAAGTTATCCACACAACAGAGGCCATGGATAGGGTGTTTATTGTCAGGAGTGTTTCACTCTTAGTGCGGGTCATCATTCAAACGTGTCCATGCGCATAATTTTACACGTTCAGGCACTAAACATCAAGAAGAGGGTATATTCTCAAGTGGCGCGATATTCAAGTGAGATTGAAATAGTAGTATGTCCCAGTCGGTAGGGTTCATGCGCAGGCTGGTACACATTCGTGGCATAAGCAAGTAGGTACATATGGAAAGTATCTCCAATTAGACAAGTCGATTCTTAGTGCAGCCCCTGATCAGAAGTGTCCACACTTCTTGAGTTGCTGTTTATCATTGATTACGCCCAAGGATTCCATGATCAGGAGTGTATATTCCCTGGACCTTTCTGTTCAGGATATTCCACACTCATGGGTCCATGTTGAGTGTCGGTTTTCTCAGAATGGTTGCATTAGAAGGGCACATCCATATTCAGAATGGTGTAGGATCACATGGGTTCACGACCATGGGGACGGGTCTATGGTCTGAAGGTACATAGCCAGCTCTCTGCTCAGGCCTTTCATGCTCAGAAAACCACATATTCTGTTCTTAAACACAATCAGTGGTATACAGAATCCAGAGGGACTGAGAGCACGGTAGTTTAAATTCACAGAATACATGTTTAGATGGGTCGCATGTTAGAGCCTCCGTGCTCAGGAAGGTACTTGTTTGTTGTTACCCAAAATCACACAGGTATATTCTCAGGATGAACTAGGAGCAAGGAAATGATTGCAGCATTCCATGATGTACACATCAAGGATTCCTAGGTGTGTGCTTAGAAATGACGGGGCTCATTGATTCCATGTACAGAAGGGGCCATTCTCAGATTGTTTAAGCTCAGGATGTCCCACTGGAAGACATTCCATGGCCTAGGGGATACATTTTCTGAAGTGTGTCATTCTCGGAGCCATTCCAATTAAAAAGGCTCCGAGGTCAGTAGACTCCACGCTCAGGAAAGCATGGGTTATTATATTACACATAATGTAGAGGGTACATACTCAAGTGGGGCTATGTTAAGGGGAGATGAATATCAAAGCAAGCCATGATCAGGAGAGTCTACAGTTAGGGGTTCCATGCTCAAGAAGGTACATGTACACGGTTACACAAAAGTCAGAAAACAACATTCTCAGAGGAAACAAGGGCCAAAGAAATGAATACTTACAGAATCCCATGAACAGCAACTCAAGAAGTGTGGACACTTCTGGATCTTGGTACATGCTTAGATGTTTTCGTGCTCATTGATTCCATGTCCAGGAGGGTCCATGCTCAGGTTGTTGAAGCTCGGGATGTTCCACATGAGCATGGTTAGGGCGTTTCATTATCCAAAGTGCATTATCCTTAGAGGGGTCCATATGCAAATGGTTCCATGCACAGCAGAATCCATGCTCAGCAATGTACATGTTCAGATTGAACATATAATCAAGACGGTACATGCTCAAAGGGAACTAACTAGAAGGGAGATTAACATCAAAGCGAGGCAGGAGAACAATTGTCTACAATTAGTGATTACATGTTCGAGTACTTACATGTACAGGGTTCAGACAAAATCACAACAGAACATTCTCTGGGCAAAAAACAATCAAGGAATTTAGTACTCACGGTATTCTATGAGCGGCAATCTCCACTCTTCTTAGATTCATGGTTAGATCTGCTTGCGGAAATTGATTCCACGTTCAGGCAATCCATGTTCACAGTGTGGATCCTCAAGTTATCCACCCAAGAGGGGCCAAAGATAGGGTACTTATTCTCACGAGTGTTTTATTCTTGGTGTGGGTCATTATTCAAATGTTTCCATGCACATAATTTTACATGTTCAGGCATTAAACATCAAGAAGTGGGTGTATTCTCAAGTGGCGTGACATTCAAGTGAGATTAAAAAAGCAGTATGTCACGGTCAGTAGGCTTCATGCTGAGGGTTTTGATGCTCATGCTGGTACACATTCAGGGCATAAACAAGTAGGCACATACTGCAAAGTGGCTCTAAGGAAGGAAGTTGACTCTCGGTGCTGCCCATGATCAGAAGTGTCCACACTTCTTGAGTTGCTGTTTATCACTGATCACGTCCAAGGGTTCCATGATCAAGAGTATATAATCCCCGGACCTTTCTGTTCAGGATATTCAACACTCAGGGGTCGATGCTGAGTGTCGGTATTTCTCAAAATGCTTCCATTATAAGAGGACATGCGTACTCAAAATGTTGTAAAATCACATGGGTTCATGCCCGTGAGGAAGGCTCTATGGTCTGAAGGTACATAGCCAGCTCTCTGATCAGGCCTTCCATGCTTAGAAAACTATATATTCTGGTCTTATACACAATCGGTGGTATACATGATCAAGAGGGGCTTAAGATCACGGTAGCTTAAATTCACAGAATACATGAATAGAGGCGTCGACCTTCAAAGCCTCCATACTCAGGAAGGTACTTGTATGTTGTTACTCAAAATCACACAGGTATATTCTCAGGGTGAACGAGGATCAAGGAAATTATGGCAGCATTCCATGGATGTACAGGTCAAGGATTCCTAGGGATATGCTTAGAAATGACGGGGCTCACTGATTCCATATTTCGAAGGGTCCATTCTCAGAGTGATGAAGCTCAAGCTGTCACACAGGCAGATACCCCATGGTCTTGGGGATACATTTTCTGAAGCGTGTCATTCTCAGAGTCGTTCAAATTCAAAAGGCTCCATGGTCAACAGAATGCATGCTCAGGAAAGTATGAGTTATTAAATTACACATAATCTACAAGATACATGCTCAAGTGGGCTACATTAAGGGGAGGTTACAATCAAAGAAGGTCAGGATCAGGGGAATATACAATTAGGCTTTTCATGCAAACGAAGGTACAGGAAAAGGGATTACACAAAACCGCAAAATAACATTTCCAAGTTAAACTAGGATCAAGGAAATTAAGACTTACAGAATTCCAATTGAAAAATGTCCACTCTTCTTACGTTCATGCATACATGTAATTGAGGTCATTCATTCCACGTTCAGGGGATCCATGTCCCCGGTGTTGATCCTCAAGTTATGCACACTAGAGTGGCCATGGGTAAGCTGTTTGTTCTCCTAAGCGTTTTATTCTCAGTGTGTGTCCTTACTGAAACCTTTCCATGCACAGAATTTACATGTTTAGGTTTTAAATATCAAGAAAAGGGTATATGCTCAAGTGACGCGATACTCAAGGGAGATTCAAATCGAAGTATGTCACGGTCCGTAGGCTCCATCCGGAGGGTTTTGATGCTCAGGCTGGTACACATACAGAGGATAAACGACCAAGTAGATACTTGGAAATTGGCTCTAATTAGGGAAGTAGATTCTTAGGGCAGTCCATCATCAGAAGAGTCCATGCTTATTGAGTTTCTGTGTATCACTGGCTACACACAAGGATTCCATGATCAAGAGTGTATATTCCTTGAACCTTTATGTTCAGGATATTCCACACTCATTGGTCCATGCAGAGTGTTGGTGTTTCTCAAAATGGCTCCATTATCAGAGGATATTCATATTCAGAAAAGTGTAGGATCCCATGATGTCATGCTCATGAGGTAGGGTCTACGGTCTGAAGTAGCAGAGTCAGCCAGGTTGCTGATCAGGGGCCGAGAAGAACATTTTCAGTTGTTATACATGTTCAGTGTTATACATGATCAAGAGGGGCTAAGATCACGGTAGTTTAGATTCACAGAATACATGATTAGGGGGATGGACTATTAAGAGCGTCCATGCTCAGGAAGGTACTCGTATGTTGTTACACAAATTCACAATGGTACAGCCCCAGGATGAACTAAGATCAAGGAAATGACAGAATTCCATGTATTTACGTCAACAATTCTATGGATATGCTTAGAAATGACTTCAGTGCGTGATTCCATGTTCAGAAGGGTCCTTTCTCAGATTCTTTAAGCTCAGGATGTCCCACAGGAAAGAATTCCATGTTCTTGTGGATACATTTTCTGAAGCGTGTCATTCTCAGAGTCGTTCACATTCAAAAGGCTACATGCTCAGCAGAATCAGCACTCAAGAAAGTATGAGTTATTATATCAAACACAATCAAGAGGATACATGCTCAAGTGGGGCTGTGTTAAGGGGAGGTTACAATCAAAGCAAGCCATGATTAAGGGAAGAGACAATTAGAGGATTCATGTTCAGGAAGGTACAGGGAAAGGGGTTCCATAAAATCACAACAGAACATTCTCTAGGTAAACAACAATCAGGGAAATTCATACTTACAGAATTCCATGAACAGAAATGTCCACTCTTCGTCGAAGATTCATGCTTAGATGTCATTGTGGTTATTGATTCCATGTTGAGGAGATTCATGTTCATGATGTTAATCCTCAAGTTATCCACACAACAGAGGCCATGGATAGGGTGTTTATTGTCAGGAGTGTTTCACTCTTAGTGCGGGTCATCATTCAAACGTGTCCATGCGCATAATTTTACACGTTCAGGCACTAAACATCAAGAAGAGGGTATATTCTCAAGTGGCGCGATATTCAAGTGAGATTGAAATAGTAGTATGTCCCAGTCGGTAGGGTTCATGCGCAGGCTGGTACACATTCGTGGCATAAGCAAGTAGGTACATATGGAAAGTATCTCCAATTAGACAAGTCGATTCTTAGTGCAGCCCCTGATCAGAAGTGTCCACACTTCTTGAGTTGCTGTTTATCATTGATTACGCCCAAGGATTCCATGATCAGGAGTGTATATTCCCTGGACCTTTCTGTTCAGGATATTCCACACTCATGGGTCCATGTTGAGTGTCGGTTTTCTCAGAATGGTTGCATTAGAAGGGCACATCCATATTCAGAATGGTGTAGGATCACATGGGTTCACGACCATGGGGACGGGTCTATGGTCTGAAGGTACATAGCCAGCTCTCTGCTCAGGCCTTTCATGCTCAGAAAACCACATATTCTGTTCTTAAACACAATCAGTGGTATACAGAATCCAGAGGGACTGAGAGCACGGTAGTTTAAATTCACAGAATACATGTTTAGATGGGTCGCATGTTAGAGCCTCCGTGCTCAGGAAGGTACTTGTTTGTTGTTACCCAAAATCACACAGGTATATTCTCAGGATGAACTAGGAGCAAGGAAATGATTGCAGCATTCCATGATGTACACATCAAGGATTCCTAGGTGTGTGCTTAGAAATGACGGGGCTCATTGATTCCATGTACAGAAGGGGCCATTCTCAGATTGTTTAAGCTCAGGATGTCCCACTGGAAGACATTCCATGGCCTAGGGGATACATTTTCTGAAGTGTGTCATTCTCGGAGCCATTCCAATTAAAAAGGCTCCGAGGTCAGTAGACTCCACGCTCAGGAAAGCATGGGTTATTATATTACACATAATGTAGAGGGTACATACTCAAGTGGGGCTATGTTAAGGGGAGATGAATATCAAAGCAAGCCATGATCAGGAGAGTCTACAGTTAGGGGTTCCATGCTCAAGAAGGTACATGTACACGGTTACACAAAAGTCAGAAAACAACATTCTCAGAGGAAACAAGGGCCAAAGAAATGAATACTTACAGAATCCCATGAACAGCAACTCAAGAAGTGTGGACACTTCTGGATCTTGGTACATGCTTAGATGTTTTCGTGCTCATTGATTCCATGTCCAGGAGGGTCCATGCTCAGGTTGTTGAAGCTCGGGATGTTCCACATGAGCATGGTTAGGGCGTTTCATTATCCAAAGTGCATTATCCTTAGAGGGGTCCATATGCAAATGGTTCCATGCACAGCAGAATCCATGCTCAGCAATGTACATGTTCAGATTGAACATATAATCAAGACGGTACATGCTCAAAGGGAACTAACTAGAAGGGAGATTAACATCAAAGCGAGGCAGGAGAACAATTGTCTACAATTAGTGATTACATGTTCGAGTACTTACATGTACAGGGTTCAGACAAAATCACAACAGAACATTCTCTGGGCAAAAAGCAATCAAGGAATTTAGTACCCACGGTATTCTATGAGCGGCAATCTCCACTCTTCTTAGATTCATGGTTAGATCTGCTTGCGGAAATTGATTCCACGTTCAGGCAATCCATGTTCACAGTGTGGATCCTCAAGTTATCCACCCAAGAGGGGCCAAAGATAGGGTACTTATTCTCACGAGTGTTTTATTCTTGGTGTGGGTCATTATTCAAATGTTTCCATGCACATAATTTTACATGTTCAGGCATTAAACATCAAGAAGTGGGTGTATTCTCAAGTGGCGTGACATTCAAGTGAGATTAAAAAAGCAGTATGTCACGGTCAGTAGGCTTCATGCTGAGGGTTTTGATGCTCATGCTGGTACACATTCAGGGCATAAACAAGTAGGCACATACTGCAAAGTGGCTCTAAGGAAGGAAGTTGACTCTCGGTGCTGCCCATGATCAGAAGTGTCCACACTTCTTGAGTTGCTGTTTATCACTGATCACGTCCAAGGGTTCCATGATCAAGAGTATATAATCCCCGGACCTTTCTGTTCAGGATATTCAACACTCAGGGGTCGATGCTGAGTGTCGGTATTTCTCAAAATGCTTCCATTATAAGAGGACATGCGTACTCAAAATGTTGTAAAATCACATGGGTTCATGCCCGTGAGGAAGGCTCTATGGTCTGAAGGTACATAGCCAGCTCTCTGATCAGGCCTTCCATGCTTAGAAAACTATATATTCTGGTCTTATACACAATCGGTGGTATACATGATCAAGAGGGGCTTAAGATCACGGTAGCTTAAATTCACAGAATACATGAATAGAGGCGTCGACCTTCAAAGCCTCCATACTCAGGAAGGTACTTGTATGTTGTTACTCAAAATCACACAGGTATATTCTCAGGGTGAACGAGGATCAAGGAAATTATGGCAGCATTCCATGGATGTACAGGTCAAGGATTCCTAGGGATATGCTTAGAAATGACGGGGCTCACTGATTCCATATTTCGAAGGGTCCATTCTCAGAGTGATGAAGCTCAAGCTGTCACACAGGCAGATACCCCATGGTCTTGGGGATACATTTTCTGAAGCGTGTCATTCTCAGAGTCGTTCAAATTCAAAAGGCTCCATGGTCAACAGAATGCATGCTCAGGAAAGTATGAGTTATTAAATTACACATAATCTACAAGATACATGCTCAAGTGGGCTACATTAAGGGGAGGTTACAATCAAAGAAGGTCAGGATCAGGGGAATATACAATTAGGCTTTTCATGCAAACGAAGGTACAGGAAAAGGGATTACACAAAACCGCAAAATAACATTTCCAAGTTAAACTAGGATCAAGGAAATTAAGACTTACAGAATTCCAATTGAAAAATGTCCACTCTTCTTACGTTCATGCATACATGTAATTGAGGTCATTCATTCCACGTTCAGGGGATCCATGTCCCCGGTGTTGATCCTCAAGTTATGCACACTAGAGTGGCCATGGGTAAGCTGTTTGTTCTCCTAAGCGTTTTATTCTCAGTGTGTGTCCTTACTGAAACCTTTTCATGCACAGAATTTACATGTTTAGGTTTTAAATATCAAGAAAAGGGTACATGCTCAAGTGACGCGATACTCAAGGGAGATTCAAATCGAAGTATGTCACGGTCCGTAGGCTCCATCCGGAGGGTTTTGATGCTCAGGCTGGTACACATACAGAGGATAAACGACCAAGTAGATACTTGGAAATTGGCTCTAATTAGGGAAGTAGATTCTTAGGGCAGTCCATCATCAGAAGAGCCCATGCTTATTGAGTTTCTGTGTATCACTGGCTACACACAAGGATTCCATGATCAAGAGTGTATATTCCTTGAACCTTTATGTTCAGGATATTCCACGCTCATTGGTCCATGCAGAGTGTTGGTGTTTCTCAAAATGGCTCCATTATCAGAGGATATTCATATTCAGAAAAGTGTAGGATCCCATGATGTCATGCTCATGAGGTAGGGTCTACGGTCTGAAGTAGCAGAGTCAGCCAGGTTGCTGATCAGGGGCCGAGAAGAACATTTTCAGTTGTTATACATGTTCAGTGTTATACATGATCAAGAGGGGCTAAGATCACGGTAGTTTAGATTCACAGAATACATGATTAGGGGGATGGACTATTAAGAGCGTCCATGCTCAGGAAGGTACTCGTATGTTGTTACACAAATTCACAATGGTACAGCCCCAGGATGAACTAAGATCAAGGAAATGACAGAATTCCATGTATTTACGTCAACAATTCTATGGATATGCTTAGAAATGACTTCAGTGCGTGATTCCATGTTCAGAAGGGTCCTTTCTCAGATTCTTTAAGCTCAGGATGTCCCACAGGAAAGAATTCCATGTTCTTGTGGATACATTTTCTGAAGCGTGTCATTCTCAGAGTCGTTCACATTCAAAAGGCTACATGCTCAGCAGAATCAGCACTCAAGAAAGTATGAGTTATTATATCAAACACAATCAAGAGGATACATGCTCAAGTGGGGCTGTGTTAAGGGGAGGTTACAATCAAAGCAAGCCATGATTAAGGGAAGAGACAATTAGAGGATTCATGTTCAGGAAGGTACAGGGAAAGGGGTTCCATAAAATCACAACAGAACATTCTCTAGGTAAACAACAATCAGGGAAATTCATACTTACAGAATTCCATGAACAGAAATGTCCACTCTTCGTCGAAGATTCATGCTTAGATGTCATTGTGGTCATTGATTCCATGTTGAGGAGATTCATGTTCATGATGTTAATCCTCAAGTTATCCACACAACAGAGGCCATGGATAGGGTGTTTATTGTCAGGAGTGTTTCACTCTTAGTGCGGGTCATCATTCAAACGTGTCCATGCGCATAATTTTACACGTTCAGGCACTAAACATCAAGAAGAGGGTATATTCTCAAGTGGCGCGATATTCAAGTGAGATTGAAATAGTAGTATGTCCCAGTCGGTAGGGTTCATGCGCAGGCTGGTACACATTCGTGGCATAAGCAAGTAGGTACATATGGAAAGTATCTCCAATTAGACAAGTCGATTCTTAGTGCAGCCCCTGATCAGAAGTGTCCACACTTCTTGAGTTGCTGTTTATCATTGATTACGCCCAAGGATTCCATGATCAGGAGTGTATATTCCCTGGACCTTTCTGTTCAGGATATTCCACACTCATGGGTCCATGTTGAGTGTCGGTTTTCTCAGAATGGTTGCATTAGAAGGGCACATCCATATTCAGAATGGTGTAGGATCACATGGGTTCACGACCATGGGGACGGGTCTATGGTCTGAAGGTACATAGCCAGCTCTCTGCTCAGGCCTTTCATGCTCAGAAAACCACATATTCTGTTCTTAAACACAATCAGTGGTATACAGAATCCAGAGGGACTGAGAGCACGGTAGTTTATATTCACAGAATACATGTTTAGATGGGTCGCATGTTAGAGCCTCCGTGCTCAGGAAGGTACTTGTTTGTTGTTACCCAAAATCACACAGGTATATTCTCAGGATGAACTAGGAGCAAGGAAATGATTGCAGCATTCCATGATGTACACATCAAGGATTCCTAGGTGTGTGCTTAGAAATGACGGGGCTCATTGATTCCATGTACAGAAGGGGCCATTCTCAGATTGTTTAAGCTCAGGATGTCCCACTGGAAGACATTCCATGGCCTAGGGGATACATTTTCTGAAGTGTGTCATTCTCGGAGCCATTCCAATTAAAAAGGCTCCGAGGTCAGTAGACTCCACGCTCAGGAAAGCATGGGTTATTATAATTACACATAATGTAGAGGGTACATACTCAAGTGGGGCTATGTTAAGGGGAGATGAATATCAAAGCAAGCCATGATCAGGAGAGTCTACAGTTAGGGGTTCCATGCTCAAGAAGGTACATGTACACGGTTACACAAAAGTCAGAAAACAACATTCTCAGAGGAAACAAGGGCCAAAGAAATGAATACTTACAGAATCCCATGAACAGCAACTCAAGAAGTGTGGACACTTCTGGATCTTGGTACATGCTTAGATGTTTTCGTGCTCATTGATTCCATGTCCAGGAGGGTCCATGCTCAGGTTGTTGAAGCTCGGGATGTTCCACATGAGCATGGTTAGGGCGTTTCATTATCCAAAGTGCATTATCCTTAGAGGGGTCCATATGCAAATGGTTCCATGCACAGCAGAATCCATGCTCAGCAATGTACATGTTCAGATTGAACATATAATCAAGACGGTACATGCTCAAAGGGAACTAACTAGAAGGGAGATTAACATCAAAGCGAGGCAGGAGAACAATTGTCTACAATTAGTGATTACATGTTCGAGTACTTACATGTACAGGGTTCAGACAAAATCACAACAGAACATTCTCTGGGCAAAAAACAATCAAGGAATTTAGTACTCACGGTATTCTATGAGCGGCAATCTCCACTCTTCTTAGATTCATGGTTAGATCTGCTTGCGGAAATTGATTCCACGTTCAGGCAATCCATGTTCACAGTGTGGATCCTCAAGTTATCCACCCAAGAGGGGCCAAAGATAGGGTACTTATTCTCACGAGTGTTTTATTCTTGGTGTGGGTCATTATTCAAATGTTTCCATGCACATAATTTTACATGTTCAGGCATTAAACATCAAGAAGTGGGTGTATTCTCAAGTGGCGTGACATTCAAGTGAGATTAAAAAAGCAGTATGTCACGGTCAGTAGGCTTCATGCTGAGGGTTTTGATGCTCATGCTGGTACACATTCAGGGCATAAACAAGTAGGCACATACTGCAAAGTGGCTCTAAGGAAGGAAGTTGACTCTCGGTGCTGCCCATGATCAGAAGTGTCCACACTTCTTGAGTTGCTGTTTATCACTGATCACGTCCAAGGGTTCCATGATCAAGAGTATATAATCCCCGGACCTTTCTGTTCAGGATATTCAACACTCAGGGGTCGATGCTGAGTGTCGGTATTTCTCAAAATGCTTCCATTATAAGAGGACATGCGTACTCAAAATGTTGTAAAATCACATGGGTTCATGCCCGTGAGGAAGGCTCTATGGTCTGAAGGTACATAGCCAGCTCTCTGATCAGGCCTTCCATGCTTAGAAAACTATATATTCTGGTCTTATACACAATCGGTGGTATACATGATCAAGAGGGGCTTAAGATCACGGTAGCTTAAATTCACAGAATACATGAATAGAGGCGTCGACCTTCAAAGCCTCCATACTCAGGAAGGTACTTGTATGTTGTTACTCAAAATCACACAGGTATATTCTCAGGGTGAACGAGGATCAAGGAAATTATGGCAGCATTCCATGGATGTACAGGTCAAGGATTCCTAGGGATATGCTTAGAAATGACGGGGCTCACTGATTCCATATTTCGAAGGGTCCATTCTCAGAGTGATGAAGCTCAAGCTGTCACACAGGCAGATACCCCATGGTCTTGGGGATACATTTTCTGAAGCGTGTCATTCTCAGAGTCGTTCAAATTCAAAAGGCTCCATGGTCAACAGAATGCATGCTCAGGAAAGTATGAGTTATTAAATTACACATAATCTACAAGATACATGCTCAAGTGGGCTACATTAAGGGGAGGTTACAATCAAAGAAGGTCAGGATCAGGGGAATATACAATTAGGCTTTTCATGCAAACGAAGGTACAGGAAAAGGGATTACACAAAACCGCAAAATAACATTTCCAAGTTAAACTAGGATCAAGGAAATTAAGACTTACAGAATTCCAATTGAAAAATGTCCACTCTTCTTACGTTCATGCATACATGTAATTGAGGTCATTCATTCCACGTTCAGGGGATCCATGTCCCCGGTGTTGATCCTCAAGTTATGCACACTAGAGTGGCCATGGGTAAGCTGTTTGTTCTCCTAAGCGTTTTATTCTCAGTGTGTGTCCTTACTGAAACCTTTTCATGCACAGAATTTACATGTTTAGGTTTTAAATATCAAGAAAAGGGTACATGCTCAAGTGACGCGATACTCAAGGGAGATTCAAATCGAAGTATGTCACGGTCCGTAGGCTCCATCCGGAGGGTTTTGATGCTCAGGCTGGTACACATACAGAGGATAAACGACCAAGTAGATACTTGGAAATTGGCTCTAATTAGGGAAGTAGATTCTTAGGGCAGTCCATCATCAGAAGAGCCCATGCTTATTGAGTTTCTGTGTATCACTGGCTACACACAAGGATTCCATGATCAAGAGTGTATATTCCTTGAACCTTTATGTTCAGGATATTCCACACTCATTGGTCCATGCAGAGTGTTGGTGTTTCTCAAAATGGCTCCATTATCAGAGGATATTCATATTCAGAAAAGTGTAGGATCCCATGATGTCATGCTCATGAGGTAGGGTCTACGGTCTGAAGTAGCAGAGTCAGCCAGGTTGCTGATCAGGGGCCGAGAAGAACATTTTCAGTTGTTATACATGTTCAGTGTTATACATGATCAAGAGGGGCTAAGATCACGGTAGTTTAGATTCACAGAATACATGATTAGGGGGATGGACTATTAAGAGCGTCCATGCTCAGGAAGGTACTCGTATGTTGTTACACAAATTCACAATGGTACAGCCCCAGGATGAACTAAGATCAAGGAAATGACAGAATTCCATGTATTTACGTCAACAATTCTATGGATATGCTTAGAAATGACTTCAGTGCGTGATTCCATGTTCAGAAGGGTCCTTTCTCAGATTCTTTAAGCTCAGGATGTCCCACAGGAAAGAATTCCATGTTCTTGTGGATACATTTTCTGAAGCGTGTCATTCTCAGAGTCGTTCACATTCAAAAGGCTACATGCTCAGCAGAATCAGCACTCAAGAAAGTATGAGTTATTATATCAAACACAATCAAGAGGATACATGCTCAAGTGGGGCTGTGTTAAGGGGAGGTTACAATCAAAGCAAGCCATGATTAAGGGAAGAGACAATTAGAGGATTCATGTTCAGGAAGGTACAGGGAAAGGGGTTCCATAAAATCACAACAGAACATTCTCTAGGTAAACAACAATCAGGGAAATTCATACTTACAGAATTCCATGAACAGAAATGTCCACTCTTCGTCGAAGATTCATGCTTAGATGTCATTGTGGTCATTGATTCCATGTTGAGGAGATTCATGTTCATGATGTTAATCCTCAAGTTATCCACACAACAGAGGCCATGGATAGGGTGTTTATTGTCAGGAGTGTTTCACTCTTAGTGCGGGTCATCATTCAAACGTGTCCATGCGCATAATTTTACACGTTCAGGCACTAAACATCAAGAAGAGGGTATATTCTCAAGTGGCGCGATATTCAAGTGAGATTGAAATAGTAGTATGTCCCAGTCGGTAGGGTTCATGCGCAGGCTGGTACACATTCGTGGCATAAGCAAGTAGGTACATATGGAAAGTATCTCCAATTAGACAAGTCGATTCTTAGTGCAGCCCCTGATCAGAAGTGTCCACACTTCTTGAGTTGCTGTTTATCATTGATTACGCCCAAGGATTCCATGATCAGGAGTGTATATTCCCTGGACCTTTCTGTTCAGGATATTCCACACTCATGGGTCCATGTTGAGTGTCGGTTTTCTCAGAATGGTTGCATTAGAAGGGCACATCCATATTCAGAATGGTGTAGGATCACATGGGTTCACGACCATGGGGACGGGTCTATGGTCTGAAGGTACATAGCCAGCTCTCTGCTCAGGCCTTTCATGCTCAGAAAACCACATATTCTGTTCTTAAACACAATCAGTGGTATACAGAATCCAGAGGGACTGAGAGCACGGTAGTTTAAATTCACAGAATACATGTTTAGATGGGTCGCATGTTAGAGCCTCCGTGCTCAGGAAGGTACTTGTTTGTTGTTACCCAAAATCACACAGGTATATTCTCAGGATGAACTAGGAGCAAGGAAATGATTGCAGCATTCCATGATGTACACATCAAGGATTCCTAGGTGTGTGCTTAGAAATGACGGGGCTCATTGATTCCATGTACAGAAGGGGCCATTCTCAGATTGTTTAAGCTCAGGATGTCCCACTGGAAGACATTCCATGGCCTAGGGGATACATTTTCTGAAGTGTGTCATTCTCGGAGCCATTCCAATTAAAAAGGCTCCGAGGTCAGTAGACTCCACGCTCAGGAAAGCATGGGTTATTATAATTACACATAATGTAGAGGGTACATACTCAAGTGGGGCTATGTTAAGGGGAGATGAATATCAAAGCAAGCCATGATCAGGAGAGTCTACAGTTAGGGGTTCCATGCTCAAGAAGGTACATGTACACGGTTACACAAAAGTCAGAAAACAACATTCTCAGAGGAAACAAGGGCCAAAGAAATGAATACTTACAGAATCCCATGAACAGCAACTCAAGAAGTGTGGACACTTCTGGATCTTGGTACATGCTTAGATGTTTTCGTGCTCATTGATTCCATGTCCAGGAGGGTCCATGCTCAGGTTGTTGAAGCTCGGGATGTTCCACATGAGCATGGTTAGGGCGTTTCATTATCCAAAGTGCATTATCCTTAGAGGGGTCCATATGCAAATGGTTCCATGCACAGCAGAATCCATGCTCAGCAATGTACATGTTCAGATTGAACATATAATCAAGACGGTACATGCTCAAAGGGAACTAACTAGAAGGGAGATTAACATCAAAGCGAGGCAGGAGAACAATTGTCTACAATTAGTGATTACATGTTCGAGTACTTACATGTACAGGGTTCAGACAAAATCACAACAGAACATTCTCTGGGCAAAAAGCAATCAAGGAATTTAGTACTCACGGTATTCTATGAGCGGCAATCTCCACTCTTCTTAGATTCATGGTTAGATCTGCTTGCGGAAATTGATTCCACGTTCAGGCAATCCATGTTCACAGTGTGGATCCTCAAGTTATCCACCCAAGAGGGGCCAAAGATAGGGTACTTATTCTCACGAGTGTTTTATTCTTGGTGTGGGTCATTATTCAAATGTTTCCATGCACATAATTTTACATGTTCAGGCATTAAACATCAAGAAGTGGGTGTATTCTCAAGTGGCGTGACATTCAAGTGAGATTAAAAAAGCAGTATGTCACGGTCAGTAGGCTTCATGCTGAGGGTTTTGATGCTCATGCTGGTACACATTCAGGGCATAAACAAGTAGGCACATACTGCAAAGTGGCTCTAAGGAAGGAAGTTGACTCTCGGTGCTGCCCATGATCAGAAGTGTCCACACTTCTTGAGTTGCTGTTTATCACTGATCACGTCCAAGGGTTCCATGATCAAGAGTATATAATCCCCGGACCTTTCTGTTCAGGATATTCAACACTCAGGGGTCGATGCTGAGTGTCGGTATTTCTCAAAATGCTTCCATTATAAGAGGACATGCGTACTCAAAATGTTGTAAAATCACATGGGTTCATGCCCGTGAGGAAGGCTCTATGGTCTGAAGGTACATAGCCAGCTCTCTGATCAGGCCTTCCATGCTTAGAAAACTATATATTCTGGTCTTATACACAATCGGTGGTATACATGATCAAGAGGGGCTTAAGATCACGGTAGCTTAAATTCACAGAATACATGAATAGAGGCGTCGACCTTCAAAGCCTCCATACTCAGGAAGGTACTTGTATGTTGTTACTCAAAATCACACAGGTATATTCTCAGGGTGAACGAGGATCAAGGAAATTATGGCAGCATTCCATGGATGTACAGGTCAAGGATTCCTAGGGATATGCTTAGAAATGACGGGGCTCACTGATTCCATATTTCGAAGGGTCCATTCTCAGAGTGATGAAGCTCAAGCTGTCACACAGGCAGATACCCCATGGTCTTGGGGATACATTTTCTGAAGCGTGTCATTCTCAGAGTCGTTCAAATTCAAAAGGCTCCATGGTCAACAGAATGCATGCTCAGGAAAGTATGAGTTATTAAATTACACATAATCTACAAGATACATGCTCAAGTGGGCTACATTAAGGGGAGGTTACAATCAAAGAAGGTCAGGATCAGGGGAATATACAATTAGGCTTTTCATGCAAACGAAGGTACAGGAAAAGGGATTACACAAAACCGCAAAATAACATTTCCAAGTTAAACTAGGATCAAGGAAATTAAGACTTACAGAATTCCAATTGAAAAATGTCCACTCTTCTTACGTTCATGCATACATGTAATTGAGGTCATTCATTCCACGTTCAGGGGATCCATGTCCCCGGTGTTGATCCTCAAGTTATGCACACTAGAGTGGCCATGGGTAAGCTGTTTGTTCTCCTAAGCGTTTTATTCTCAGTGTGTGTCCTTACTGAAACCTTTTCATGCACAGAATTTACATGTTTAGGTTTTAAATATCAAGAAAAGGGTACATGCTCAAGTGACGCGATACTCAAGGGAGATTCAAATCGAAGTATGTCACGGTCCGTAGGCTCCATCCGGAGGGTTTTGATGCTCAGGCTGGTACACATACAGAGGATAAACGACCAAGTAGATACTTGGAAATTGGCTCTAATTAGGGAAGTAGATTCTTAGGGCAGTCCATCATCAGAAGAGCCCATGCTTATTGAGTTTCTGTGTATCACTGGCTACACACAAGGATTCCATGATCAAGAGTGTATATTCCTTGAACCTTTATGTTCAGGATATTCCACGCTCATTGGTCCATGCAGAGTGTTGGTGTTTCTCAAAATGGCTCCATTATCAGAGGATATTCATATTCAGAAAAGTGTAGGATCCCATGATGTCATGCTCATGAGGTAGGGTCTACGGTCTGAAGTAGCAGAGTCAGCCAGGTTGCTGATCAGGGGCCGAGAAGAACATTTTCAGTTGTTATACATGTTCAGTGTTATACATGATCAAGAGGGGCTAAGATCACGGTAGTTTAGATTCACAGAATACATGATTAGGGGGATGGACTATTAAGAGCGTCCATGCTCAGGAAGGTACTCGTATGTTGTTACACAAATTCACAATGGTACAGCCCCAGGATGAACTAAGATCAAGGAAATGACAGAATTCCATGTATTTACGTCAACAATTCTATGGATATGCTTAGAAATGACTTCAGTGCGTGATTCCATGTTCAGAAGGGTCCTTTCTCAGATTCTTTAAGCTCAGGATGTCCCACAGGAAAGAATTCCATGTTCTTGTGGATACATTTTCTGAAGCGTGTCATTCTCAGAGTCGTTCACATTCAAAAGGCTACATGCTCAGCAGAATCAGCACTCAAGAAAGTATGAGTTATTATATCAAACACAATCAAGAGGATACATGCTCAAGTGGGGCTGTGTTAAGGGGAGGTTACAATCAAAGCAAGCCATGATTAAGGGAAGAGACAATTAGAGGATTCATGTTCAGGAAGGTACAGGGAAAGGGGTTCCATAAAATCACAACAGAACATTCTCTAGGTAAACAACAATCAGGGAAATTCATACTTACAGAATTCCATGAACAGAAATGTCCACTCTTCGTCGAAGATTCATGCTTAGATGTCATTGTGGTCATTGATTCCATGTTGAGGAGATTCATGTTCATGATGTTAATCCTCAAGTTATCCACACAACAGAGGCCATGGATAGGGTGTTTATTGTCAGGAGTGTTTCACTCTTAGTGCGGGTCATCATTCAAACGTGTCCATGCGCATAATTTTACACGTTCAGGCACTAAACATCAAGAAGAGGGTATATTCTCAAGTGGCGCGATATTCAAGTGAGATTGAAATAGTAGTATGTCCCAGTCGGTAGGGTTCATGCGCAGGCTGGTACACATTCGTGGCATAAGCAAGTAGGTACATATGGAAAGTATCTCCAATTAGACAAGTCGATTCTTAGTGCAGCCCCTGATCAGAAGTGTCCACACTTCTTGAGTTGCTGTTTATCATTGATTACGCCCAAGGATTCCATGATCAGGAGTGTATATTCCCTGGACCTTTCTGTTCAGGATATTCCACACTCATGGGTCCATGTTGAGTGTCGGTTTTCTCAGAATGGTTGCATTAGAAGGGCACATCCATATTCAGAATGGTGTAGGATCACATGGGTTCACGACCATGGGGACGGGTCTATGGTCTGAAGGTACATAGCCAGCTCTCTGCTCAGGCCTTTCATGCTCAGAAAACCACATATTCTGTTCTTAAACACAATCAGTGGTATACAGAATCCAGAGGGACTGAGAGCACGGTAGTTTAAATTCACAGAATACATGTTTAGATGGGTCGCATGTTAGAGCCTCCGTGCTCAGGAAGGTACTTGTTTGTTGTTACCCAAAATCACACAGGTATATTCTCAGGATGAACTAGGAGCAAGGAAATGATTGCAGCATTCCATGATGTACACATCAAGGATTCCTAGGTGTGTGCTTAGAAATGACGGGGCTCATTGATTCCATGTACAGAAGGGGCCATTCTCAGATTGTTTAAGCTCAGGATGTCCCACTGGAAGACATTCCATGGCCTAGGGGATACATTTTCTGAAGTGTGTCATTCTCGGAGCCATTCCAATTAAAAAGGCTCCGAGGTCAGTAGACTCCACGCTCAGGAAAGCATGGGTTATTATAATTACACATAATGTAGAGGGTACATACTCAAGTGGGGCTATGTTAAGGGGAGATGAATATCAAAGCAAGCCATGATCAGGAGAGTCTACAGTTAGGGGTTCCATGCTCAAGAAGGTACATGTACACGGTTACACAAAAGTCAGAAAACAACATTCTCAGAGGAAACAAGGGCCAAAGAAATGAATACTTACAGAATCCCATGAACAGCAACTCAAGAAGTGTGGACACTTCTGGATCTTGGTACATGCTTAGATGTTTTCGTGCTCATTGATTCCATGTCCAGGAGGGTCCATGCTCAGGTTGTTGAAGCTCGGGATGTTCCACATGAGCATGGTTAGGGCGTTTCATTATCCAAAGTGCATTATCCTTAGAGGGGTCCATATGCAAATGGTTCCATGCACAGCAGAATCCATGCTCAGCAATGTACATGTTCAGATTGAACATATAATCAAGACGGTACATGCTCAAAGGGAACTAACTAGAAGGGAGATTAACATCAAAGCGAGGCAGGAGAACAATTGTCTACAATTAGTGATTACATGTTCGAGTACTTACATGTACAGGGTTCAGACAAAATCACAACAGAACATTCTCTGGGCAAAAAACAATCAAGGAATTTAGTACTCACGGTATTCTATGAGCGGCAATCTCCACTCTTCTTAGATTCATGGTTAGATCTGCTTGCGGAAATTGATTCCACGTTCAGGCAATCCATGTTCACAGTGTGGATCCTCAAGTTATCCACCCAAGAGGGGCCAAAGATAGGGTACTTATTCTCACGAGTGTTTTATTCTTGGTGTGGGTCATTATTCAAATGTTTCCATGCACATAATTTTACATGTTCAGGCATTAAACATCAAGAAGTGGGTGTATTCTCAAGTGGCGTGACATTCAAGTGAGATTAAAAAAGCAGTATGTCACGGTCAGTAGGCTTCATGCTGAGGGTTTTGATGCTCATGCTGGTACACATTCAGGGCATAAACAAGTAGGCACATACTGCAAAGTGGCTCTAAGGAAGGAAGTTGACTCTCGGTGCTGCCCATGATCAGAAGTGTCCACACTTCTTGAGTTGCTGTTTATCACTGATCACGTCCAAGGGTTCCATGATCAAGAGTATATAATCCCCGGACCTTTCTGTTCAGGATATTCAACACTCAGGGGTCGATGCTGAGTGTCGGTATTTCTCAAAATGCTTCCATTATAAGAGGACATGCGTACTCAAAATGTTGTAAAATCACATGGGTTCATGCCCGTGAGGAAGGCTCTATGGTCTGAAGGTACATAGCCAGCTCTCTGATCAGGCCTTCCATGCTTAGAAAACTATATATTCTGGTCTTATACACAATCGGTGGTATACATGATCAAGAGGGGCTTAAGATCACGGTAGCTTAAATTCACAGAATACATGAATAGAGGCGTCGACCTTCAAAGCCTCCATACTCAGGAAGGTACTTGTATGTTGTTACTCAAAATCACACAGGTATATTCTCAGGGTGAACGAGGATCAAGGAAATTATGGCAGCATTCCATGGATGTACAGGTCAAGGATTCCTAGGGATATGCTTAGAAATGACGGGGCTCACTGATTCCATATTTCGAAGGGTCCATTCTCAGAGTGATGAAGCTCAAGCTGTCACACAGGCAGATACCCCATGGTCTTGGGGATACATTTTCTGAAGCGTGTCATTCTCAGAGTCGTTCAAATTCAAAAGGCTCCATGGTCAACAGAATGCATGCTCAGGAAAGTATGAGTTATTAAATTACACATAATCTACAAGATACATGCTCAAGTGGGCTACATTAAGGGGAGGTTACAATCAAAGAAGGTCAGGATCAGGGGAATATACAATTAGGCTTTTCATGCAAACGAAGGTACAGGAAAAGGGATTACACAAAACCGCAAAATAACATTTCCAAGTTAAACTAGGATCAAGGAAATTAAGACTTACAGAATTCCAATTGAAAAATGTCCACTCTTCTTACGTTCATGCATACATGTAATTGAGGTCATTCATTCCACGTTCAGGGGATCCATGTCCCCGGTGTTGATCCTCAAGTTATGCACACTAGAGTGGCCATGGGTAAGCTGTTTGTTCTCCTAAGCGTTTTATTCTCAGTGTGTGTCCTTACTGAAACCTTTTCATGCACAGAATTTACATGTTTAGGTTTTAAATATCAAGAAAAGGGTACATGCTCAAGTGACGCGATACTCAAGGGAGATTCAAATCGAAGTATGTCACGGTCCGTAGGCTCCATCCGGAGGGTTTTGATGCTCAGGCTGGTACACATACAGAGGATAAACGACCAAGTAGATACTTGGAAATTGGCTCTAATTAGGGAAGTAGATTCTTAGGGCAGTCCATCATCAGAAGAGCCCATGCTTATTGAGTTTCTGTGTATCACTGGCTACACACAAGGATTCCATGATCAAGAGTGTATATTCCTTGAACCTTTATGTTCAGGATATTCCACACTCATTGGTCCATGCAGAGTGTTGGTGTTTCTCAAAATGGCTCCATTATCAGAGGATATTCATATTCAGAAAAGTGTAGGATCCCATGATGTCATGCTCATGAGGTAGGGTCTACGGTCTGAAGTAGCAGAGTCAGCCAGGTTGCTGATCAGGGGCCGAGAAGAACATTTTCAGTTGTTATACATGTTCAGTGTTATACATGATCAAGAGGGGCTAAGATCACGGTAGTTTAGATTCACAGAATACATGATTAGGGGGATGGACTATTAAGAGCGTCCATGCTCAGGAAGGTACTCGTATGTTGTTACACAAATTCACAATGGTACAGCCCCAGGATGAACTAAGATCAAGGAAATGACAGAATTCCATGTATTTACGTCAACAATTCTATGGATATGCTTAGAAATGACTTCAGTGCGTGATTCCATGTTCAGAAGGGTCCTTTCTCAGATTCTTTAAGCTCAGGATGTCCCACAGGAAAGAATTCCATGTTCTTGTGGATACATTTTCTGAAGCGTGTCATTCTCAGAGTCGTTCACATTCAAAAGGCTACATGCTCAGCAGAATCAGCACTCAAGAAAGTATGAGTTATTATATCAAACACAATCAAGAGGATACATGCTCAAGTGGGGCTGTGTTAAGGGGAGGTTACAATCAAAGCAAGCCATGATTAAGGGAAGAGACAATTAGAGGATTCATGTTCAGGAAGGTACAGGGAAAGGGGTTCCATAAAATCACAACAGAACATTCTCTAGGTAAACAACAATCAGGGAAATTCATACTTACAGAATTCCATGAACAGAAATGTCCACTCTTCGTCGAAGATTCATGCTTAGATGTCATTGTGGTCATTGATTCCATGTTGAGGAGATTCATGTTCATGATGTTAATCCTCAAGTTATCCACACAACAGAGGCCATGGATAGGGTGTTTATTGTCAGGAGTGTTTCACTCTTAGTGCGGGTCATCATTCAAACGTGTCCATGCGCATAATTTTACACGTTCAGGCACTAAACATCAAGAAGAGGGTATATTCTCAAGTGGCGCGATATTCAAGTGAGATTGAAATAGTAGTATGTCCCAGTCGGTAGGGTTCATGCGCAGGCTGGTACACATTCGTGGCATAAGCAAGTAGGTACATATGGAAAGTATCTCCAATTAGACAAGTCGATTCTTAGTGCAGCCCCTGATCAGAAGTGTCCACACTTCTTGAGTTGCTGTTTATCATTGATTACGCCCAAGGATTCCATGATCAGGAGTGTATATTCCCTGGACCTTTCTGTTCAGGATATTCCACACTCATGGGTCCATGTTGAGTGTCGGTTTTCTCAGAATGGTTGCATTAGAAGGGCACATCCATATTCAGAATGGTGTAGGATCACATGGGTTCACGACCATGGGGACGGGTCTATGGTCTGAAGGTACATAGCCAGCTCTCTGCTCAGGCCTTTCATGCTCAGAAAACCACATATTCTGTTCTTAAACACAATCAGTGGTATACAGAATCCAGAGGGACTGAGAGCACGGTAGTTTAAATTCACAGAATACATGTTTAGATGGGTCGCATGTTAGAGCCTCCGTGCTCAGGAAGGTACTTGTTTGTTGTTACCCAAAATCACACAGGTATATTCTCAGGATGAACTAGGAGCAAGGAAATGATTGCAGCATTCCATGATGTACACATCAAGGATTCCTAGGTGTGTGCTTAGAAATGACGGGGCTCATTGATTCCATGTACAGAAGGGGCCATTCTCAGATTGTTTAAGCTCAGGATGTCCCACTGGAAGACATTCCATGGCCTAGGGGATACATTTTCTGAAGTGTGTCATTCTCGGAGCCATTCCAATTAAAAAGGCTCCGAGGTCAGTAGACTCCACGCTCAGGAAAGCATGGGTTATTATAATTACACATAATGTAGAGGGTACATACTCAAGTGGGGCTATGTTAAGGGGAGATGAATATCAAAGCAAGCCATGATCAGGAGAGTCTACAGTTAGGGGTTCCATGCTCAAGAAGGTACATGTACACGGTTACACAAAAGTCAGAAAACAACATTCTCAGAGGAAACAAGGGCCAAAGAAATGAATACTTACAGAATCCCATGAACAGCAACTCAAGAAGTGTGGACACTTCTGGATCTTGGTACATGCTTAGATGTTTTCGTGCTCATTGATTCCATGTCCAGGAGGGTCCATGCTCAGGTTGTTGAAGCTCGGGATGTTCCACATGAGCATGGTTAGGGCGTTTCATTATCCAAAGTGCATTATCCTTAGAGGGGTCCATATGCAAATGGTTCCATGCACAGCAGAATCCATGCTCAGCAATGTACATGTTCAGATTGAACATATAATCAAGACGGTACATGCTCAAAGGGAACTAACTAGAAGGGAGATTAACATCAAAGCGAGGCAGGAGAACAATTGTCTACAATTAGTGATTACATGTTCGAGTACTTACATGTACAGGGTTCAGACAAAATCACAACAGAACATTCTCTGGGCAAAAAGCAATCAAGGAATTTAGTACTCACGGTATTCTATGAGCGGCAATCTCCACTCTTCTTAGATTCATGGTTAGATCTGCTTGCGGAAATTGATTCCACGTTCAGGCAATCCATGTTCACAGTGTGGATCCTCAAGTTATCCACCCAAGAGGGGCCAAAGATAGGGTACTTATTCTCACGAGTGTTTTATTCTTGGTGTGGGTCATTATTCAAATGTTTCCATGCACATAATTTTACATGTTCAGGCATTAAACATCAAGAAGTGGGTGTATTCTCAAGTGGCGTGACATTCAAGTGAGATTAAAAAAGCAGTATGTCACGGTCAGTAGGCTTCATGCTGAGGGTTTTGATGCTCATGCTGGTACACATTCAGGGCATAAACAAGTAGGCACATACTGCAAAGTGGCTCTAAGGAAGGAAGTTGACTCTCGGTGCTGCCCATGATCAGAAGTGTCCACACTTCTTGAGTTGCTGTTTATCACTGATCACGTCCAAGGGTTCCATGATCAAGAGTATATAATCCCCGGACCTTTCTGTTCAGGATATTCAACACTCAGGGGTCGATGCTGAGTGTCGGTATTTCTCAAAATGCTTCCATTATAAGAGGACATGCGTACTCAAAATGTTGTAAAATCACATGGGTTCATGCCCGTGAGGAAGGCTCTATGGTCTGAAGGTACATAGCCAGCTCTCTGATCAGGCCTTCCATGCTTAGAAAACTATATATTCTGGTCTTATACACAATCGGTGGTATACATGATCAAGAGGGGCTTAAGATCACGGTAGCTTAAATTCACAGAATACATGAATAGAGGCGTCGACCTTCAAAGCCTCCATACTCAGGAAGGTACTTGTATGTTGTTACTCAAAATCACACAGGTATATTCTCAGGGTGAACGAGGATCAAGGAAATTATGGCAGCATTCCATGGATGTACAGGTCAAGGATTCCTAGGGATATGCTTAGAAATGACGGGGCTCACTGATTCCATATTTCGAAGGGTCCATTCTCAGAGTGATGAAGCTCAAGCTGTCACACAGGCAGATACCCCATGGTCTTGGGGATACATTTTCTGAAGCGTGTCATTCTCAGAGTCGTTCAAATTCAAAAGGCTCCATGGTCAACAGAATGCATGCTCAGGAAAGTATGAGTTATTAAATTACACATAATCTACAAGATACATGCTCAAGTGGGCTACATTAAGGGGAGGTTACAATCAAAGAAGGTCAGGATCAGGGGAATATACAATTAGGCTTTTCATGCAAACGAAGGTACAGGAAAAGGGATTACACAAAACCGCAAAATAACATTTCCAAGTTAAACTAGGATCAAGGAAATTAAGACTTACAGAATTCCAATTGAAAAATGTCCACTCTTCTTACGTTCATGCATACATGTAATTGAGGTCATTCATTCCACGTTCAGGGGATCCATGTCCCCGGTGTTGATCCTCAAGTTATGCACACTAGAGTGGCCATGGGTAAGCTGTTTGTTCTCCTAAGCGTTTTATTCTCAGTGTGTGTCCTTACTGAAACCTTTTCATGCACAGAATTTACATGTTTAGGTTTTAAATATCAAGAAAAGGGTACATGCTCAAGTGACGCGATACTCAAGGGAGATTCAAATCGAAGTATGTCACGGTCCGTAGGCTCCATCCGGAGGGTTTTGATGCTCAGGCTGGTACACATACAGAGGATAAACGACCAAGTAGATACTTGGAAATTGGCTCTAATTAGGGAAGTAGATTCTTAGGGCAGTCCATCATCAGAAGAGCCCATGCTTATTGAGTTTCTGTGTATCACTGGCTACACACAAGGATTCCATGATCAAGAGTGTATATTCCTTGAACCTTTATGTTCAGGATATTCCACACTCATTGGTCCATGCAGAGTGTTGGTGTTTCTCAAAATGGCTCCATTATCAGAGGATATTCATATTCAGAAAAGTGTAGGATCCCATGATGTCATGCTCATGAGGTAGGGTCTACGGTCTGAAGTAGCAGAGTCAGCCAGGTTGCTGATCAGGGGCCGAGAAGAACATTTTCAGTTGTTATACATGTTCAGTGTTATACATGATCAAGAGGGGCTAAGATCACGGTAGTTTAGATTCACAGAATACATGATTAGGGGGATGGACTATTAAGAGCGTCCATGCTCAGGAAGGTACTCGTATGTTGTTACACAAATTCACAATGGTACAGCCCCAGGATGAACTAAGATCAAGGAAATGACAGAATTCCATGTATTTACGTCAACAATTCTATGGATATGCTTAGAAATGACTTCAGTGCGTGATTCCATGTTCAGAAGGGTCCTTTCTCAGATTCTTTAAGCTCAGGATGTCCCACAGGAAAGAATTCCATGTTCTTGTGGATACATTTTCTGAAGCGTGTCATTCTCAGAGTCGTTCACATTCAAAAGGCTACATGCTCAGCAGAATCAGCACTCAAGAAAGTATGAGTTATTATATCAAACACAATCAAGAGGATACATGCTCAAGTGGGGCTGTGTTAAGGGGAGGTTACAATCAAAGCAAGCCATGATTAAGGGAAGAGACAATTAGAGGATTCATGTTCAGGAAGGTACAGGGAAAGGGGTTCCATAAAATCACAACAGAACATTCTCTAGGTAAACAACAATCAGGGAAATTCATACTTACAGAATTCCATGAACAGAAATGTCCACTCTTCGTCGAAGATTCATGCTTAGATGTCATTGTGGTCATTGATTCCATGTTGAGGAGATTCATGTTCATGATGTTAATCCTCAAGTTATCCACACAACAGAGGCCATGGATAGGGTGTTTATTGTCAGGAGTGTTTCACTCTTAGTGCGGGTCATCATTCAAACGTGTCCATGCGCATAATTTTACACGTTCAGGCACTAAACATCAAGAAGAGGGTATATTCTCAAGTGGCGCGATATTCAAGTGAGATTGAAATAGTAGTATGTCCCAGTCGGTAGGGTTCATGCGCAGGCTGGTACACATTCGTGGCATAAGCAAGTAGGTACATATGGAAAGTATCTCCAATTAGACAAGTCGATTCTTAGTGCAGCCCCTGATCAGAAGTGTCCACACTTCTTGAGTTGCTGTTTATCATTGATTACGCCCAAGGATTCCATGATCAGGAGTGTATATTCCCTGGACCTTTCTGTTCAGGATATTCCACACTCATGGGTCCATGTTGAGTGTCGGTTTTCTCAGAATGGTTGCATTAGAAGGGCACATCCATATTCAGAATGGTGTAGGATCACATGGGTTCACGACCATGGGGACGGGTCTATGGTCTGAAGGTACATAGCCAGCTCTCTGCTCAGGCCTTTCATGCTCAGAAAACCACATATTCTGTTCTTAAACACAATCAGTGGTATACAGAATCCAGAGGGACTGAGAGCACGGTAGTTTAAATTCACAGAATACATGTTTAGATGGGTCGCATGTTAGAGCCTCCGTGCTCAGGAAGGTACTTGTTTGTTGTTACCCAAAATCACACAGGTATATTCTCAGGATGAACTAGGAGCAAGGAAATGATTGCAGCATTCCATGATGTACACATCAAGGATTCCTAGGTGTGTGCTTAGAAATGACGGGGCTCATTGATTCCATGTACAGAAGGGGCCATTCTCAGATTGTTTAAGCTCAGGATGTCCCACTGGAAGACATTCCATGGCCTAGGGGATACATTTTCTGAAGTGTGTCATTCTCGGAGCCATTCCAATTAAAAAGGCTCCGAGGTCAGTAGACTCCACGCTCAGGAAAGCATGGGTTATTATATTACACATAATGTAGAGGGTACATACTCAAGTGGGGCTATGTTAAGGGGAGATGAATATCAAAGCAAGCCATGATCAGGAGAGTCTACAGTTAGGGGTTCCATGCTCAAGAAGGTACATGTACACGGTTACACAAAAGTCAGAAAACAACATTCTCAGAGGAAACAAGGGCCAAAGAAATGAATACTTACAGAATCCCATGAACAGCAACTCAAGAAGTGTGGACACTTCTGGATCTTGGTACATGCTTAGATGTTTTCGTGCTCATTGATTCCATGTCCAGGAGGGTCCATGCTCAGGTTGTTGAAGCTCGGGATGTTCCACATGAGCATGGTTAGGGCGTTTCATTATCCAAAGTGCATTATCCTTAGAGGGGTCCATATGCAAATGGTTCCATGCACAGCAGAATCCATGCTCAGCAATGTACATGTTCAGATTGAACATATAATCAAGACGGTACATGCTCAAAGGGAACTAACTAGAAGGGAGATTAACATCAAAGCGAGGCAGGAGAACAATTGTCTACAATTAGTGATTACATGCTCGAGTACTTACATGTACAGGGTTCAGACAAAATCACAACAGAACATTCTCTGGGCAAAAAACAATCAAGGAATTTAGTACTCACGGTATTCTATGAGCGGCAATCTCCACTCTTCTTAGATTCATGGTTAGATCTGCTTGCGGAAATTGATTCCACGTTCAGGCAATCCATGTTCACAGTGTGGATCCTCAAGTTATCCACCCAAGAGGGGCCAAAGATAGGGTACTTATTCTCACGAGTGTTTTATTCTTGGTGTGGGTCATTATTCAAATGTTTCCATGCACATAATTTTACATGTTCAGGCATTAAACATCAAGAAGTGGGTGTATTCTCAAGTGGCGTGACATTCAAGTGAGATTAAAAAAGCAGTATGTCACGGTCAGTAGGCTTCATGCTGAGGGTTTTGATGCTCATGCTGGTACACATTCAGGGCATAAACAAGTAGGCACATACTGCAAAGTGGCTCTAAGGAAGGAAGTTGACTCTCGGTGCTGCCCATGATCAGAAGTGTCCACACTTCTTGAGTTGCTGTTTATCACTGATCACGTCCAAGGGTTCCATGATCAAGAGTATATAATCCCCGGACCTTTCTGTTCAGGATATTCAACACTCAGGGGTCGATGCTGAGTGTCGGTATTTCTCAAAATGCTTCCATTATAAGAGGACATGCGTACTCAAAATGTTGTAAAATCACATGGGTTCATGCCCGTGAGGAAGGCTCTATGGTCTGAAGGTACATAGCCAGCTCTCTGATCAGGCCTTCCATGCTTAGAAAACTATATATTCTGGTCTTATACACAATCGGTGGTATACATGATCAAGAGGGGCTTAAGATCACGGTAGCTTAAATTCACAGAATACATGAATAGAGGCGTCGACCTTCAAAGCCTCCATACTCAGGAAGGTACTTGTATGTTGTTACTCAAAATCACACAGGTATATTCTCAGGGTGAACGAGGATCAAGGAAATTATGGCAGCATTCCATGGATGTACAGGTCAAGGATTCCTAGGGATATGCTTAGAAATGACGGGGCTCACTGATTCCATATTTCGAAGGGTCCATTCTCAGAGTGATGAAGCTCAAGCTGTCACACAGGCAGATACCCCATGGTCTTGGGGATACATTTTCTGAAGCGTGTCATTCTCAGAGTCGTTCAAATTCAAAAGGCTCCATGGTCAACAGAATGCATGCTCAGGAAAGTATGAGTTATTAAATTACACATAATCTACAAGATACATGCTCAAGTGGGCTACATTAAGGGGAGGTTACAATCAAAGAAGGTCAGGATCAGGGGAATATACAATTAGGCTTTTCATGCAAACGAAGGTACAGGAAAAGGGATTACACAAAACCGCAAAATAACATTTCCAAGTTAAACTAGGATCAAGGAAATTAAGACTTACAGAATTCCAATTGAAAAATGTCCACTCTTCTTACGTTCATGCATACATGTAATTGAGGTCATTCATTCCACGTTCAGGGGATCCATGTCCCCGGTGTTGATCCTCAAGTTATGCACACTAGAGTGGCCATGGGTAAGCTGTTTGTTCTCCTAAGCGTTTTATTCTCAGTGTGTGTCCTTACTGAAACCTTTCCATGCACAGAATTTACATGTTTAGGTTTTAAATATCAAGAAAAGGGTATATGCTCAAGTGACGCGATATTCAAGGGAGATTCAAATCGAAGTATGTCACGGTCCGTAGGCTCCATCCGGAGGGTTTTGATGCTCAGGCTGGTACACATACAGAGGATAAACGACCAAGTAGATACTTGGAAATTGGCTCTAATTAGGGAAGTAGATTCTTAGGGCAGTCCATCATCAGAAGAGTCCATGCTTATTGAGTTTCTGTGTATCACTGGCTACACACAAGGATTCCATGATCAAGAGTGTATATTCCTTGAACCTTTATGTTCAGGATATTCCACACTCATTGGTCCATGCAGAGTGTTGGTGTTTCTCAAAATGGCTCCATTATCAGAGGATATTCATATTCAGAAAAGTGTAGGATCCCATGATGTCATGCTCATGAGGTAGGGTCTACGGTCTGAAGTAGCAGAGTCAGCCAGGTTGCTGATCAGGGGCCGAGAAGAACATTTTCAGTTGTTATACATGTTCAGTGTTATACATGATCAAGAGGGGCTAAGATCACGGTAGTTTAGATTCACAGAATACATGATTAGGGGGATGGACTATTAAGAGCGTCCATGCTCAGGAAGGTACTCGTATGTTGTTACACAAATTCACAATGGTACAGCCCCAGGATGAACTAAGATCAAGGAAATGACAGAATTCCATGTATTTACGTCAACAATTCTATGGATATGCTTAGAAATGACTTCAGTGCGTGATTCCATGTTCAGAAGGGTCCTTTCTCAGATTCTTTAAGCTCAGGATGTCCCACAGGAAAGAATTCCATGTTCTTGTGGATACATTTTCTGAAGCGTGTCATTCTCAGAGTCGTTCACATTCAAAAGGCTACATGCTCAGCAGAATCAGCACTCAAGAAAGTATGAGTTATTATATCAAACACAATCAAGAGGATACATGCTCAAGTGGGGCTGTGTTAAGGGGAGGTTACAATCAAAGCAAGCCATGATTAAGGGAAGAGACAATTAGAGGATTCATGTTCAGGAAGGTACAGGGAAAGGGGTTCCATAAAATCACAACAGAACATTCTCTAGGTAAACAACAATCAGGGAAATTCATACTTACAGAATTCCATGAACAGAAATGTCCACTCTTCGTCGAAGATTCATGCTTAGATGTCATTGTGGTCATTGATTCCATGTTGAGGAGATTCATGTTCATGATGTTAATCCTCAAGTTATCCACACAACAGAGGCCATGGATAGGGTGTTTATTGTCAGGAGTGTTTCACTCTTAGTGCGGGTCATCATTCAAACGTGTCCATGCGCATAATTTTACACGTTCAGGCACTAAACATCAAGAAGGGGGTATATTCTCAAGTGGCGCGATATTCAAGTGAGATTTAAATAGTAGTATGTCCCAGTCGGTAGGGTTCATGCGCAGGCTGGTACACATTCGTGGCATAAGCAAGTAGGTACATATGGAAAGTATCTCCAATTAGACAAGTCGATTCTTAGTGCAGCCCCTGATCAGAAGTGTCCACACTTCTTGAGTTGCTGTTTATCATTGATTACGCCCAAGGATTCCATGATCAGGAGTGTATATTCCCTGGACCTTTCTGTTCAGGATATTCCACACTCATGGGTCCATGTTGAGTGTCGGTTTTCTCAGAATGGTTGCATTAGAAGGGCACATCCATATTCAGAATGGTGTAGGATCACATGGGTTCACGACCATGGGGACGGGTCTATGGTCTGAAGGTACATAGCCAGCTCTCTGCTCAGGCCTTTCATGCTCAGAAAACCACATATTCTGTTCTTAAACACAATCAGTGGTATACAGAATCCAGAGGGACTGAGAGCACGGTAGTTTAAATTCACAGAATACATGTTTAGATGGGTCGCATGTTAGAGCCTCCGTGCTCAGGAAGGTACTTGTTTGTTGTTACCCAAAATCACACAGGTATATTCTCAGGATGAACTAGGAGCAAGGAAATGATTGCAGCATTCCATGATGTACACATCAAGGATTCCTAGGTGTGTGCTTAGAAATGACGGGGCTCATTGATTCCATGTACAGAAGGGGCCATTCTCAGATTGTTTAAGCTCAGGATGTCCCACTGGAAGACATTCCATGGCCTAGGGGATACATTTTCTGAAGTGTGTCATTCTCGGAGCCATTCCAATTAAAAAGGCTCCGAGGTCAGTAGACTCCACGCTCAGGAAAGCATGGGTTATTATATTACACATAATGTAGAGGGTACATACTCAAGTGGGGCTATGTTAAGGGGAGATGAATATCAAAGCAAGCCATGATCAGGAGAGTCTACAGTTAGGGGTTCCATGCTCAAGAAGGTACATGTACACGGTTACACAAAAGTCAGAAAACAACATTCTCAGAGGAAACAAGGGCCAAAGAAATGAATACTTACAGAATCCCATGAACAGCAACTCAAGAAGTGTGGACACTTCTGGATCTTGGTACATGCTTAGATGTTTTCGTGCTCATTGATTCCATGTCCAGGAGGGTCCATGCTCAGGTTGTTGAAGCTCGGGATGTTCCACATGAGCATGGTTAGGGCGTTTCATTATCCAAAGTGCATTATCCTTAGAGGGGTCCATATGCAAATGGTTCCATGCACAGCAGAATCCATGCTCAGCAATGTACATGTTCAGATTGAACATATAATCAAGACGGTACATGCTCAAAGGGAACTAACTAGAAGGGAGATTAACATCAAAGCGAGGCAGGAGAACAATTGTCTACAATTAGTGATTACATGTTCGAGTACTTACATGTACAGGGTTCAGACAAAATCACAACAGAACATTCTCTGGGCAAAAAACAATCAAGGAATTTAGTACTCACGGTATTCTATGAGCGGCAATCTCCACTCTTCTTAGATTCATGGTTAGATCTGCTTGCGGAAATTGATTCCACGTTCAGGCAATCCATGTTCACAGTGTGGATCCTCAAGTTATCCACCCAAGAGGGGCCAAAGATAGGGTACTTATTCTCACGAGTGTTTTATTCTTGGTGTGGGTCATTATTCAAATGTTTCCATGCACATAATTTTACATGTTCAGGCATTAAACATCAAGAAGTGGGTGTATTCTCAAGTGGCGTGACATTCAAGTGAGATTAAAAAAGCAGTATGTCACGGTCAGTAGGCTTCATGCTGAGGGTTTTGATGCTCATGCTGGTACACATTCAGGGCATAAACAAGTAGGCACATACTGCAAAGTGGCTCTAAGGAAGGAAGTTGACTCTCGGTGCTGCCCATGATCAGAAGTGTCCACACTTCTTGAGTTGCTGTTTATCACTGATCACGTCCAAGGGTTCCATGATCAAGAGTATATAATCCCCGGACCTTTCTGTTCAGGATATTCAACACTCAGGGGTCGATGCTGAGTGTCGGTATTTCTCAAAATGCTTCCATTATAAGAGGACATGCGTACTCAAAATGTTGTAAAATCACATGGGTTCATGCCCGTGAGGAAGGCTCTATGGTCTGAAGGTACATAGCCAGCTCTCTGATCAGGCCTTCCATGCTTAGAAAACTATATATTCTGGTCTTATACACAATCGGTGGTATACATGATCAAGAGGGGCTTAAGATCACGGTAGCTTAAATTCACAGAATACATGAATAGAGGCGTCGACCTTCAAAGCCTCCATACTCAGGAAGGTACTTGTATGTTGTTACTCAAAATCACACAGGTATATTCTCAGGGTGAACGAGGATCAAGGAAATTATGGCAGCATTCCATGGATGTACAGGTCAAGGATTCCTAGGGATATGCTTAGAAATGACGGGGCTCACTGATTCCATATTTCGAAGGGTCCATTCTCAGAGTGATGAAGCTCAAGCTGTCACACAGGCAGATACCCCATGGTCTTGGGGATACATTTTCTGAAGCGTGTCATTCTCAGAGTCGTTCAAATTCAAAAGGCTCCATGGTCAACAGAATGCATGCTCAGGAAAGTATGAGTTATTAAATTACACATAATCTACAAGATACATGCTCAAGTGGGCTACATTAAGGGGAGGTTACAATCAAAGAAGGTCAGGATCAGGGGAATATACAATTAGGCTTTTCATGCAAACGAAGGTACAGGAAAAGGGATTACACAAAACCGCAAAATAACATTTCCAAGTTAAACTAGGATCAAGGAAATTAAGACTTACAGAATTCCAATTGAAAAATGTCCACTCTTCTTACGTTCATGCATACATGTAATTGAGGTCATTCATTCCACGTTCAGGGGATCCATGTCCCCGGTGTTGATCCTCAAGTTATGCACACTAGAGTGGCCATGGGTAAGCTGTTTGTTCTCCTAAGCGTTTTATTCTCAGTGTGTGTCCTTACTGAAACCTTTCCATGCACAGAATTTACATGTTTAGGTTTTAAATATCAAGAAAAGGGTATATGCTCAAGTGACGCGATACTCAAGGGAGATTCAAATCGAAGTATGTCACGGTCCGTAGGCTCCATCCGGAGGGTTTTGATGCTCAGGCTGGTACACATACAGAGGATAAACGACCAAGTAGATACTTGGAAATTGGCTCTAATTAGGGAAGTAGATTCTTAGGGCAGTCCATCATCAGAAGAGTCCATGCTTATTGAGTTTCTGTGTATCACTGGCTACACACAAGGATTCCATGATCAAGAGTGTATATTCCTTGAACCTTTATGTTCAGGATATTCCACACTCATTGGTCCATGCAGAGTGTTGGTGTTTCTCAAAATGGCTCCATTATCAGAGGATATTCATATTCAGAAAAGTGTAGGATCCCATGATGTCATGCTCATGAGGTAGGGTCTACGGTCTGAAGTAGCAGAGTCAGCCAGGTTGCTGATCAGGGGCCGAGAAGAACATTTTCAGTTGTTATACATGTTCAGTGTTATACATGATCAAGAGGGGCTAAGATCACGGTAGTTTAGATTCACAGAATACATGATTAGGGGGATGGACTATTAAGAGCGTCCATGCTCAGGAAGGTACTCGTATGTTGTTACACAAATTCACAATGGTACAGCCCCAGGATGAACTAAGATCAAGGAAATGACAGAATTCCATGTATTTACGTCAACGATTCTATGGATATGCTTAGAAATGACTTCAGTGCGTGATTCCATGTTCAGAAGGGTCCTTTCTCAGATTCTTTAAGCTCAGGATGTCCCACAGGAAAGAATTCCATGTTCTTGTGGATACATTTTCTGAAGCGTGTCATTCTCAGAGTCGTTCACATTCAAAAGGCTACATGCTCAGCAGAATCAGCACTCAAGAAAGTATGAGTTATTATATCAAACACAATCAAGAGGATACATGCTCAAGTGGGGCTGTGTTAAGGGGAGGTTACAATCAAAGCAAGCCATGATTAAGGGAAGAGACAATTAGAGGATTCATGTTCAGGAAGGTACAGGGAAAGGGGTTCCATAAAATCACAACAGAACATTCTCTAGGTAAACAACAATCAGGGAAATTCATACTTACAGAATTCCATGAACAGAAATGTCCACTCTTCGTCGAAGATTCATGCTTAGATGTCATTGTGGTCATTGATTCCATGTTGAGGAGATTCATGTTCATGATGTTAATCCTCAAGTTATCCACACAACAGAGGCCATGGATAGGGTGTTTATTGTCAGGAGTGTTTCACTCTTAGTGCGGGTCATCATTCAAACGTGTCCATGCGCATAATTTTACACGTTCAGGCACTAAACATCAAGAAGAGGGTATATTCTCAAGTGGCGCGATATTCAAGTGAGATTGAAATAGTAGTATGTCCCAGTCGGTAGGGTTCATGCGCAGGCTGGTACACATTCGTGGCATAAGCAAGTAGGTACATATGGAAAGTATCTCCAATTAGACAAGTCGATTCTTAGTGCAGCCCCTGATCAGAAGTGTCCACACTTCTTGAGTTGCTGTTTATCATTGATTACGCCCAAGGATTCCATGATCAGGAGTGTATATTCCCTGGACCTTTCTGTTCAGGATATTCCACACTCATGGGTCCATGTTGAGTGTCGGTTTTCTCAGAATGGTTGCATTAGAAGGGCACATCCATATTCAGAATGGTGTAGGATCACATGGGTTCACGACCATGGGGACGGGTCTATGGTCTGAAGGTACATAGCCAGCTCTCTGCTCAGGCCTTTCATGCTCAGAAAACCACATATTCTGTTCTTAAACACAATCAGTGGTATACAGAATCCAGAGGGACTGAGAGCACGGTAGTTTAAATTCACAGAATACATGTTTAGATGGGTCGCATGTTAGAGCCTCCGTGCTCAGGAAGGTACTTGTTTGTTGTTACCCAAAATCACACAGGTATATTCTCAGGATGAACTAGGAGCAAGGAAATGATTGCAGCATTCCATGATGTACACATCAAGGATTCCTAGGTGTGTGCTTAGAAATGACGGGGCTCATTGATTCCATGTACAGAAGGGGCCATTCTCAGATTGTTTAAGCTCAGGATGTCCCACTGGAAGACATTCCATGGCCTAGGGGATACATTTTCTGAAGTGTGTCATTCTCGGAGCCATTCCAATTAAAAAGGCTCCGAGGTCAGTAGACTCCACGCTCAGGAAAGCATGGGTTATTATATTACACATAATGTAGAGGGTACATACTCAAGTGGGGCTATGTTAAGGGGAGATGAATATCAAAGCAAGCCATGATCAGGAGAGTCTACAGTTAGGGGTTCCATGCTCAAGAAGGTACATGTACACGGTTACACAAAAGTCAGAAAACAACATTCTCAGAGGAAACAAGGGCCAAAGAAATGAATACTTACAGAATCCCATGAACAGCAACTCAAGAAGTGTGGACACTTCTGGATCTTGGTACATGCTTAGATGTTTTCGTGCTCATTGATTCCATGTCCAGGAGGGTCCATGCTCAGGTTGTTGAAGCTCGGGATGTTCCACATGAGCATGGTTAGGGCGTTTCATTATCCAAAGTGCATTATCCTTAGAGGGGTCCATATGCAAATGGTTCCATGCACAGCAGAATCCATGCTCAGCAATGTACATGTTCAGATTGAACATATAATCAAGACGGTACATGCTCAAAGGGAACTAACTAGAAGGGAGATTAACATCAAAGCGAGGCAGGAGAACAATTGTCTACAATTAGTGATTACATGTTCGAGTACTTACATGTACAGGGTTCAGACAAAATCACAACAGAACATTCTCTGGGCAAAAAACAATCAAGGAATTTAGTACTCACGGTATTCTATGAGCGGCAATCTCCACTCTTCTTAGATTCATGGTTAGATCTGCTTGCGGAAATTGATTCCACGTTCAGGCAATCCATGTTCACAGTGTGGATCCTCAAGTTATCCACCCAAGAGGGGCCAAAGATAGGGTACTTATTCTCACGAGTGTTTTATTCTTGGTGTGGGTCATTATTCAAATGTTTCCATGCACATAATTTTACATGTTCAGGCATTAAACATCAAGAAGTGGGTGTATTCTCAAGTGGCGTGACATTCAAGTGAGATTAAAAAAGCAGTATGTCACGGTCAGTAGGCTTCATGCTGAGGGTTTTGATGCTCATGCTGGTACACATTCAGGGCATAAACAAGTAGGCACATACTGCAAAGTGGCTCTAAGGAAGGAAGTTGACTCTCGGTGCTGCCCATGATCAGAAGTGTCCACACTTCTTGAGTTGCTGTTTATCACTGATCACGTCCAAGGGTTCCATGATCAAGAGTATATAATCCCCGGACCTTTCTGTTCAGGATATTCAACACTCAGGGGTCGATGCTGAGTGTCGGTATTTCTCAAAATGCTTCCATTATAAGAGGACATGCGTACTCAAAATGTTGTAAAATCACATGGGTTCATGCCCGTGAGGAAGGCTCTATGGTCTGAAGGTACATAGCCAGCTCTCTGATCAGGCCTTCCATGCTTAGAAAACTATATATTCTGGTCTTATACACAATCGGTGGTATACATGATCAAGAGGGGCTTAAGATCACGGTAGCTTAAATTCACAGAATACATGAATAGAGGCGTCGACCTTCAAAGCCTCCATACTCAGGAAGGTACTTGTATGTTGTTACTCAAAATCACACAGGTATATTCTCAGGGTGAACGAGGATCAAGGAAATTATGGCAGCATTCCATGGATGTACAGGTCAAGGATTCCTAGGGATATGCTTAGAAATGACGGGGCTCACTGATTCCATATTTCGAAGGGTCCATTCTCAGAGTGATGAAGCTCAAGCTGTCACACAGGCAGATACCCCATGGTCTTGGGGATACATTTTCTGAAGCGTGTCATTCTCAGAGTCGTTCAAATTCAAAAGGCTCCATGGTCAACAGAATGCATGCTCAGGAAAGTATGAGTTATTAAATTACACATAATCTACAAGATACATGCTCAAGTGGGCTACATTAAGGGGAGGTTACAATCAAAGAAGGTCAGGATCAGGGGAATATACAATTAGGCTTTTCATGCAAACGAAGGTACAGGAAAAGGGATTACACAAAACCGCAAAATAACATTTCCAAGTTAAACTAGGATCAAGGAAATTAAGACTTACAGAATTCCAATTGAAAAATGTCCACTCTTCTTACGTTCATGCATACATGTAATTGAGGTCATTCATTCCACGTTCAGGGGATCCATGTCCCCGGTGTTGATCCTCAAGTTATGCACACTAGAGTGGCCATGGGTAAGCTGTTTGTTCTCCTAAGCGTTTTATTCTCAGTGTGTGTCCTTACTGAAACCTTTCCATGCACAGAATTTACATGTTTAGGTTTTAAATATCAAGAAAAGGGTATATGCTCAAGTGACGCGATACTCAAGGGAGATTCAAATCGAAGTATGTCACGGTCCGTAGGCTCCATCCGGAGGGTTTTGATGCTCAGGCTGGTACACATACAGAGGATAAACGACCAAGTAGATACTTGGAAATTGGCTCTAATTAGGGAAGTAGATTCTTAGGGCAGTCCATCATCAGAAGAGTCCATGCTTATTGAGTTTCTGTGTATCACTGGCTACACACAAGGATTCCATGATCAAGAGTGTATATTCCTTGAACCTTTATGTTCAGGATATTCCACACTCATTGGTCCATGCAGAGTGTTGGTGTTTCTCAAAATGGCTCCATTATCAGAGGATATTCATATTCAGAAAAGTGTAGGATCCCATGATGTCATGCTCATGAGGTAGGGTCTACGGTCTGAAGTAGCAGAGTCAGCCAGGTTGCTGATCAGGGGCCGAGAAGAACATTTTCAGTTGTTATACATGTTCAGTGTTATACATGATCAAGAGGGGCTAAGATCACGGTAGTTTAGATTCACAGAATACATGATTAGGGGGATGGACTATTAAGAGCGTCCATGCTCAGGAAGGTACTCGTATGTTGTTACACAAATTCACAATGGTACAGCCCCAGGATGAACTAAGATCAAGGAAATGACAGAATTCCATGTATTTACGTCAACAATTCTATGGATATGCTTAGAAATGACTTCAGTGCGTGATTCCATGTTCAGAAGGGTCCTTTCTCAGATTCTTTAAGCTCAGGATGTCCCACAGGAAAGAATTCCATGTTCTTGTGGATACATTTTCTGAAGCGTGTCATTCTCAGAGTCGTTCACATTCAAAAGGCTACATGCTCAGCAGAATCAGCACTCAAGAAAGTATGAGTTATTATATCAAACACAATCAAGAGGATACATGCTCAAGTGGGGCTGTGTTAAGGGGAGGTTACAATCAAAGCAAGCCATGATTAAGGGAAGAGACAATTAGAGGATTCATGTTCAGGAAGGTACAGGGAAAGGGGTTCCATAAAATCACAACAGAACATTCTCTAGGTAAACAACAATCAGGGAAATTCATACTTACAGAATTCCATGAACAGAAATGTCCACTCTTCGTCGAAGATTCATGCTTAGATGTCATTGTGGTCATTGATTCCATGTTGAGGAGATTCATGTTCATGATGTTAATCCTCAAGTTATCCACACAACAGAGGCCATGGATAGGGTGTTTATTGTCAGGAGTGTTTCACTCTTAGTGCGGGTCATCATTCAAACGTGTCCATGCGCATAATTTTACACGTTCAGGCACTAAACATCAAGAAGAGGGTATATTCTCAAGTGGCGCGATATTCAAGTGAGATTGAAATAGTAGTATGTCCCAGTCGGTAGGGTTCATGCGCAGGCTGGTACACATTCGTGGCATAAGCAAGTAGGTACATATGGAAAGTATCTCCAATTAGACAAGTCGATTCTTAGTGCAGCCCCTGATCAGAAGTGTCCACACTTCTTGAGTTGCTGTTTATCATTGATTACGCCCAAGGATTCCATGATCAGGAGTGTATATTCCCTGGACCTTTCTGTTCAGGATATTCCACACTCATGGGTCCATGTTGAGTGTCGGTTTTCTCAGAATGGTTGCATTAGAAGGGCACATCCATATTCAGAATGGTGTAGGATCACATGGGTTCACGACCATGGGGACGGGTCTATGGTCTGAAGGTACATAGCCAGCTCTCTGCTCAGGCCTTTCATGCTCAGAAAACCACATATTCTGTTCTTAAACACAATCAGTGGTATACAGAATCCAGAGGGACTGAGAGCACGGTAGTTTAAATTCACAGAATACATGTTTAGATGGGTCGCATGTTAGAGCCTCCGTGCTCAGGAAGGTACTTGTTTGTTGTTACCCAAAATCACACAGGTATATTCTCAGGATGAACTAGGAGCAAGGAAATGATTGCAGCATTCCATGATGTACACATCAAGGATTCCTAGGTGTGTGCTTAGAAATGACGGGGCTCATTGATTCCATGTACAGAAGGGGCCATTCTCAGATTGTTTAAGCTCAGGATGTCCCACTGGAAGACATTCCATGGCCTAGGGGATACATTTTCTGAAGTGTGTCATTCTCGGAGCCATTCCAATTAAAAAGGCTCCGAGGTCAGTAGACTCCACGCTCAGGAAAGCATGGGTTATTATATTACACATAATGTAGAGGGTACATACTCAAGTGGGGCTATGTTAAGGGGAGATGAATATCAAAGCAAGCCATGATCAGGAGAGTCTACAGTTAGGGGTTCCATGCTCAAGAAGGTACATGTACACGGTTACACAAAAGTCAGAAAACAACATTCTCAGAGGAAACAAGGGCCAAAGAAATGAATACTTACAGAATCCCATGAACAGCAACTCAAGAAGTGTGGACACTTCTGGATCTTGGTACATGCTTAGATGTTTTCGTGCTCATTGATTCCATGTCCAGGAGGGTCCATGCTCAGGTTGTTGAAGCTCGGGATGTTCCACATGAGCATGGTTAGGGCGTTTCATTATCCAAAGTGCATTATCCTTAGAGGGGTCCATATGCAAATGGTTCCATGCACAGCAGAATCCATGCTCAGCAATGTACATGTTCAGATTGAACATATAATCAAGACGGTACATGCTCAAAGGGAACTAACTAGAAGGGAGATTAACATCAAAGCGAGGCAGGAGAACAATTGTCTACAATTAGTGATTACATGTTCGAGTACTTACATGTACAGGGTTCAGACAAAATCACAACAGAACATTCTCTGGGCAAAAAACAATCAAGGAATTTAGTACTCACGGTATTCTATGAGCGGCAATCTCCACTCTTCTTAGATTCATGGTTAGATCTGCTTGCGGAAATTGATTCCACGTTCAGGCAATCCATGTTCACAGTGTGGATCCTCAAGTTATCCACCCAAGAGGGGCCAAAGATAGGGTACTTATTCTCACGAGTGTTTTATTCTTGGTGTGGGTCATTATTCAAATGTTTCCATGCACATAATTTTACATGTTCAGGCATTAAACATCAAGAAGTGGGTGTATTCTCAAGTGGCGTGACATTCAAGTGAGATTAAAAAAGCAGTATGTCACGGTCAGTAGGCTTCATGCTGAGGGTTTTGATGCTCATGCTGGTACACATTCAGGGCATAAACAAGTAGGCACATACTGCAAAGTGGCTCTAAGGAAGGAAGTTGACTCTCGGTGCTGCCCATGATCAGAAGTGTCCACACTTCTTGAGTTGCTGTTTATCACTGATCACGTCCAAGGGTTCCATGATCAAGAGTATATAATCCCCGGACCTTTCTGTTCAGGATATTCAACACTCAGGGGTCGATGCTGAGTGTCGGTATTTCTCAAAATGCTTCCATTATAAGAGGACATGCGTACTCAAAATGTTGTAAAATCACATGGGTTCATGCCCGTGAGGAAGGCTCTATGGTCTGAAGGTACATAGCCAGCTCTCTGATCAGGCCTTCCATGCTTAGAAAACTATATATTCTGGTCTTATACACAATCGGTGGTATACATGATCAAGAGGGGCTTAAGATCACGGTAGCTTAAATTCACAGAATACATGAATAGAGGCGTCGACCTTCAAAGCCTCCATACTCAGGAAGGTACTTGTATGTTGTTACTCAAAATCACACAGGTATATTCTCAGGGTGAACGAGGATCAAGGAAATTATGGCAGCATTCCATGGATGTACAGGTCAAGGATTCCTAGGGATATGCTTAGAAATGACGGGGCTCACTGATTCCATATTTCGAAGGGTCCATTCTCAGAGTGATGAAGCTCAAGCTGTCACACAGGCAGATACCCCATGGTCTTGGGGATACATTTTCTGAAGCGTGTCATTCTCAGAGTCGTTCAAATTCAAAAGGCTCCATGGTCAACAGAATGCATGCTCAGGAAAGTATGAGTTATTAAATTACACATAATCTACAAGATACATGCTCAAGTGGGCTACATTAAGGGGAGGTTACAATCAAAGAAGGTCAGGATCAGGGGAATATACAATTAGGCTTTTCATGCAAACGAAGGTACAGGAAAAGGGATTACACAAAACCGCAAAATAACATTTCCAAGTTAAACTAGGATCAAGGAAATTAAGACTTACAGAATTCCAATTGAAAAATGTCCACTCTTCTTACGTTCATGCATACATGTAATTGAGGTCATTCATTCCACGTTCAGGGGATCCATGTCCCCGGTGTTGATCCTCAAGTTATGCACACTAGAGTGGCCATGGGTAAGCTGTTTGTTCTCCTAAGCGTTTTATTCTCAGTGTGTGTCCTTACTGAAACCTTTTCATGCACAGAATTTACATGTTTAGGTTTTAAATATCAAGAAAAGGGTATATGCTCAAGTGACGCGATACTCAAGGGAGATTCAAATCGAAGTATGTCACGGTCCGTAGGCTCCATCCGGAGGGTTTTGATGCTCAGGCTGGTACACATACAGAGGATAAACGACCAAGTAGATACTTGGAAATTGGCTCTAATTAGGGAAGTAGATTCTTAGGGCAGTCCATCATCAGAAGAGTCCATGCTTATTGAGTTTCTGTGTATCACTGGCTACACACAAGGATTCCATGATCAAGAGTGTATATTCCTTGAACCTTTATGTTCAGGATATTCCACACTCATTGGTCCATGCAGAGTGTTGGTGTTTCTCAAAATGGCTCCATTATCAGAGGATATTCATATTCAGAAAAGTGTAGGATCCCATGATGTCATGCTCATGAGGTAGGGTCTACGGTCTGAAGTAGCAGAGTCAGCCAGGTTGCTGATCAGGGGCCGAGAAGAACATTTTCAGTTGTTATACATGTTCAGTGTTATACATGATCAAGAGGGGCTAAGATCACGGTAGTTTAGATTCACAGAATACATGATTAGGGGGATGGACTATTAAGAGCGTCCATGCTCAGGAAGGTACTCGTATGTTGTTACACAAATTCACAATGGTACAGCCCCAGGATGAACTAAGATCAAGGAAATGACAGAATTCCATGTATTTACGTCAACAATTCTATGGATATGCTTAGAAATGACTTCAGTGCGTGATTCCATGTTCAGAAGGGTCCTTTCTCAGATTCTTTAAGCTCAGGATGTCCCACAGGAAAGAATTCCATGTTCTTGTGGATACATTTTCTGAAGCGTGTCATTCTCAGAGTCGTTCACATTCAAAAGGCTACATGCTCAGCAGAATCAGCACTCAAGAAAGTATGAGTTATTATATCAAACACAATCAAGAGGATACATGCTCAAGTGGGGCTGTGTTAAGGGGAGGTTACAATCAAAGCAAGCCATGATTAAGGGAAGAGACAATTAGAGGATTCATGTTCAGGAAGGTACAGGGAAAGGGGTTCCATAAAATCACAACAGAACATTCTCTAGGTAAACAACAATCAGGGAAATTCATACTTACAGAATTCCATGAACAGAAATGTCCACTCTTCGTCGAAGATTCATGCTTAGATGTCATTGTGGTCATTGATTCCATGTTGAGGAGATTCATGTTCATGATGTTAATCCTCAAGTTATCCACACAACAGAGGCCATGGATAGGGTGTTTATTGTCAGGAGTGTTTCACTCTTAGTGCGGGTCATCATTCAAACGTGTCCATGCGCATAATTTTACACGTTCAGGCACTAAACATCAAGAAGAGGGTATATTCTCAAGTGGCGCGATATTCAAGTGAGATTGAAATAGTAGTATGTCCCAGTCGGTAGGGTTCATGCGCAGGCTGGTACACATTCGTGGCATAAGCAAGTAGGTACATATGGAAAGTATCTCCAATTAGACAAGTCGATTCTTAGTGCAGCCCCTGATCAGAAGTGTCCACACTTCTTGAGTTGCTGTTTATCATTGATTACGCCCAAGGATTCCATGATCAGGAGTGTATATTCCCTGGACCTTTCTGTTCAGGATATTCCACACTCATGGGTCCATGTTGAGTGTCGGTTTTCTCAGAATGGTTGCATTAGAAGGGCACATCCATATTCAGAATGGTGTAGGATCACATGGGTTCACGACCATGGGGACGGGTCTATGGTCTGAAGGTACATAGCCAGCTCTCTGCTCAGGCCTTTCATGCTCAGAAAACCACATATTCTGTTCTTAAACACAATCAGTGGTATACAGAATCCAGAGGGACTGAGAGCACGGTAGTTTAAATTCACAGAATACATGTTTAGATGGGTCGCATGTTAGAGCCTCCGTGCTCAGGAAGGTACTTGTTTGTTGTTACCCAAAATCACACAGGTATATTCTCAGGATGAACTAGGAGCAAGGAAATGATTGCAGCATTCCATGATGTACACATCAAGGATTCCTAGGTGTGTGCTTAGAAATGACGGGGCTCATTGATTCCATGTACAGAAGGGGCCATTCTCAGATTGTTTAAGCTCAGGATGTCCCACTGGAAGACATTCCATGGCCTAGGGGATACATTTTCTGAAGTGTGTCATTCTCGGAGCCATTCCAATTAAAAAGGCTCCGAGGTCAGTAGACTCCACGCTCAGGAAAGCATGGGTTATTATATTACACATAATGTAGAGGGTACATACTCAAGTGGGGCTATGTTAAGGGGAGATGAATATCAAAGCAAGCCATGATCAGGAGAGTCTACAGTTAGGGGTTCCATGCTCAAGAAGGTACATGTACACGGTTACACAAAAGTCAGAAAACAACATTCTCAGAGGAAACAAGGGCCAAAGAAATGAATACTTACAGAATCCCATGAACAGCAACTCAAGAAGTGTGGACACTTCTGGATCTTGGTACATGCTTAGATGTTTTCGTGCTCATTGATTCCATGTCCAGGAGGGTCCATGCTCAGGTTGTTGAAGCTCGGGATGTTCCACATGAGCATGGTTAGGGCGTTTCATTATCCAAAGTGCATTATCCTTAGAGGGGTCCATATGCAAATGGTTCCATGCACAGCAGAATCCATGCTCAGCAATGTACATGTTCAGATTGAACATATAATCAAGACGGTACATGCTCAAAGGGAACTAACTAGAAGGGAGATTAACATCAAAGCGAGGCAGGAGAACAATTGTCTACAATTAGTGATTACATGTTCGAGTACTTACATGTACAGGGTTCAGACAAAATCACAACAGAACATTCTCTGGGCAAAAAACAATCAAGGAATTTAGTACTCACGGTATTCTATGAGCGGCAATCTCCACTCTTCTTAGATTCATGGTTAGATCTGCTTGCGGAAATTGATTCCACGTTCAGGCAATCCATGTTCACAGTGTGGATCCTCAAGTTATCCACCCAAGAGGGGCCAAAGATAGGGTACTTATTCTCACGAGTGTTTTATTCTTGGTGTGGGTCATTATTCAAATGTTTCCATGCACATAATTTTACATGTTCAGGCATTAAACATCAAGAAGTGGGTGTATTCTCAAGTGGCGTGACATTCAAGTGAGATTAAAAAAGCAGTATGTCACGGTCAGTAGGCTTCATGCTGAGGGTTTTGATGCTCATGCTGGTACACATTCAGGGCATAAACAAGTAGGCACATACTGCAAAGTGGCTCTAAGGAAGGAAGTTGACTCTCGGTGCTGCCCATGATCAGAAGTGTCCACACTTCTTGAGTTGCTGTTTATCACTGATCACGTCCAAGGGTTCCATGATCAAGAGTATATAATCCCCGGACCTTTCTGTTCAGGATATTCAACACTCAGGGGTCGATGCTGAGTGTCGGTATTTCTCAAAATGCTTCCATTATAAGAGGACATGCGTACTCAAAATGTTGTAAAATCACATGGGTTCATGCCCGTGAGGAAGGCTCTATGGTCTGAAGGTACATAGCCAGCTCTCTGATCAGGCCTTCCATGCTTAGAAAACTATATATTCTGGTCTTATACACAATCGGTGGTATACATGATCAAGAGGGGCTTAAGATCACGGTAGCTTAAATTCACAGAATACATGAATAGAGGCGTCGACCTTCAAAGCCTCCATACTCAGGAAGGTACTTGTATGTTGTTACTCAAAATCACACAGGTATATTCTCAGGGTGAACGAGGATCAAGGAAATTATGGCAGCATTCCATGGATGTACAGGTCAAGGATTCCTAGGGATATGCTTAGAAATGACGGGGCTCACTGATTCCATATTTCGAAGGGTCCATTCTCAGAGTGATGAAGCTCAAGCTGTCACACAGGCAGATACCCCATGGTCTTGGGGATACATTTTCTGAAGCGTGTCATTCTCAGAGTCGTTCAAATTCAAAAGGCTCCATGGTCAACAGAATGCATGCTCAGGAAAGTATGAGTTATTAAATTACACATAATCTACAAGATACATGCTCAAGTGGGCTACATTAAGGGGAGGTTACAATCAAAGAAGGTCAGGATCAGGGGAATATACAATTAGGCTTTTCATGCAAACGAAGGTACAGGAAAAGGGATTACACAAAACCGCAAAATAACATTTCCAAGTTAAACTAGGATCAAGGAAATTAAGACTTACAGAATTCCAATTGAAAAATGTCCACTCTTCTTACGTTCATGCATACATGTAATTGAGGTCATTCATTCCACGTTCAGGGGATCCATGTCCCCGGTGTTGATCCTCAAGTTATGCACACTAGAGTGGCCATGGGTAAGCTGTTTGTTCTCCTAAGCGTTTTTATTCTCAGTGTGTGTCCTTACTGAAACCTTTTCATGCACAGAATTTACATGTTTAGGTTTTTAAATATCAAGAAAAGGGTATATGCTCAAGTGACGCGATACTCAAGGGAGATTCAAATCGAAGTATGTCACGGTCCGTAGGCTCCATCCGGAGGGTTTTGATGCTCAGGCTGGTACACATACAGAGGGATAAACGACCAAGTAGATACTTGGAAATTGGCTCTAATTAGGGAAGTAGATTCTTAGGGCAGTCCATCATCAGAAGAGTCCATGCTTATTGAGTTTCTGTGTATCACTGGCTACACACAAGGATTCCATGATCAAGAGTGTATATTCCTTGAACCTTTATGTTCAGGATATTCCACACTCATTGGTCCATGCAGAGTGTTGGTGTTTCTCAAAAATGGCTCCATTATCAGAGGATATTCATATTCAGAAAAGTGTAGGATCCCATGATGTCATGCTCATGAGGTAGGGTCTACGTCTGAGTAGCAGAGTCCAGCCAGGTTGCTGATCAGGGGGGCCGAGAGAACATTTTCAGTTGTTATACATGTTCAGTGTTATACATGATCAAGAGGAGGGGCTAAGATCACGGTAGTTTAGATTCACAGAATACATGATTAGGGGGATGGACTATTAAGAGCGTCCATGCTCAGGAAGGTACTCGTATGTTGTTACACAAATTCACAATGGTACAGCCCCAGGATGAACTAAGATCAAGGAAATGACAGAATTCCATGTATTTACGTCAACAATTCTATGGATATGCTTAGAAATGACTTCAGTGCGTGATTCCATGTTCAGAAGGGTCCTTTCTCAGATTCTTTAAGCTCAGGATGTCCCACAGGAAAGAATTCCATGTTCTTGTGGATACATTTTCTGAAGCGTGTCATTCTCAGAGTCGTTCACATTCAAAAGGCTACATGCTCAGCAGAATCAGCACTCAAGAAAGTATGAGTTATTATATCAAACACAATCAAGAGGATACATGCTCAAGTGGGGCTGTGTTAAGGGGAGGTTACAATCAAAGCAAGCATGATTAAGGGAAGAGACAATTAGAGGATTCATGTTCAGGAAGGTACAGGGAAAGGGGTTCCATAAAATCACAACAGAACATTCTCTAGGTAAACAACAATCAGGGAATTCATACTTACAGAATTCCATGAACAGAAATGTTCACTCTTCGTCGAAGATTCATGCTTAGATGTCATTGTGGTCATTGATTCCATGTTGAGGAGATTCATGTTCATGATGTTAATCCTCAAGTTATCCACACAACAGAGGCCATGGATAGGGTGTTTATTGTCAGGAGTGTTTCACTCTTAGTGCGGGTCATCATTCAAACGTGTCCATGCGCATAATTTTACACGTTCAGGCACTAAACATCAAGAAGAGGGTATATTCTCAAGTGCGCGATATTCAAGTGAGATTGAAATAGTAGTATGTCCCAGTCGGTAGGGTTCATGCGCAGGCTGGTACACATTCGTGCATAAGCAAGTAGGTACATATGGAAAGTATCTCCAATTAGACAAGTCGATTCTTAGTGCAGCCCCTGATCAGAAGTGTCCACACTTCTTGAGTTGCTGTTTATCATTGATTACGCCCAAGGATTCCATGATCAGGAGTGTATATTCCCTGGACCTTCTGTTCAGGATATTCCACACTCATGGGTCCATGTTGAGTGTCGGTTTTCTCAGAATGGTTGCATTAGAAGGGCACATCCATATTCAGAATGGTGTAGGATCACATGGGTTCACGACCATGGGGACGGGTCTATGGTCTGAAGGTACATAGCCAGCTCTCTGCTCAGGCCTTTCATGCTCAGAAAACCACATATTCTGTTCTAAAACACAATCAGTGGTATACAGAATCCAGAGGGACTGAGAGCACGGTAGTTTAAATTCACAGAATACATGTTTAGATGGGGTCGCATGTTAGAGCCTCCGTGCTCAGGAAGGTACTTGTTTGTTGTTACCCAAAATCACACAGGTATATTCTCAGGATGAACTAGGAGCAAGGAAATGATTGCAGCATTCCATGATGTACACATCAAGGATTCCTAGGTGTGTGCTTAGAAATGACGGGGCTCATTGATTCCATGTACAGAAGGGGCCATTCTCAGATTGTTTAAGCTCAGGATGTCCCACTGGAAGACATTCCATGCCTAGGGGATACATTTTCTGAAGTGTGTCATTCTCGGAGCCATTCCAATTAAAAAGGCTCCGAGGGTCAGTAGACTCCACGCTCAGGAAAGCATGGGTTATTATATTACACATAATGTAGAGGGTACATACTCAAGTGGGGCTATGTTAAGGGGAGATGAATATCAAAGCAAGCCATGATCAGGAGAGTCTACAGTTAGGGGTTCCATGCTCAAGAAGGTACATGTACACGGTTACACAAAAAGTCAGAAAACAACATTCTCAGAGGAAACAAGGGCCAAAGAAATGAATACTTACAGAATCCCATGAACAGCAACTCAAGAAGTGTGGACACTTCTGGATCTTGGTACATGCTTAGATGTTTTCGTGCTCATTGATTCCATGTCCAGGAGGGTCCATGCTCAGGTTGTTGAAGCTCGGGATGTTCCACATGAGCATGGTTAGGGCGTTTCATTATCCAAAGTGCATTATCCTTAGAGGGGTCCATATGCAAATGGTTCCATGCACAGCAGAATCCATGCTCAGCAATGTACATGTTCAGATTGAACATATAATCAAGACGGTACATGCTCAAAGGGAACTAACTAGAAGGGAGATTAACATCAAAGCGAGGCAGGAGAACAATTGTCTACAATTAGTGATTACATGTTCGAGTACTTACATGTACAGGGTTCAGACAAAATCACAACAGAACATTCTCTGGGCAAAAAACAATCAAGGAATTTAGTACTCACGGTATTCTATGAGCGGCAATCTCCACTCTTCTTAGATTCATGGTTAGATCTGCTTGCGGAAATTGATTCCACGTTCAGGCAATCCATGTTCACAGTGTGGATCCTCAAGTTATCCACCCAAGAGGGGCCAAAGATAGGGTACTTATTCTCACGAGTGTTTTATTCTTGGTGTGGGTCATTATTCAAATGTTTCCATGCACATAATTTTACATGTTCAGGCATTAAACATCAAGAAGTGGGTGTATTCTCAAGTGGCGTGACATTCAAGTGAGATTAAAAAAGCAGTATGTCCACGGTCAGTAGGCTTCATGCTGAGGGTTTTTGATGCTCATGCTGGTACACATTCAGGCATAAACAAGTAGGCACATACTGCAAAGTGGCTCTAAGGAAGGAAGTTGACTCTCGGTGCTGCCCATGATCAGAAGTGTCCACACTTCTTGAGTTGCTGTTTATCACTGATCACGTCCAAGGGGTTCCATGATCAAGAGTATATAATCCCCGGACCTTTCTGTTCAGGATATTCAACACTCAGGGGTCGATGCTGAGTGTCGGTATTTCTCAAAATGCTTCCATTATAAGAGGACATGCGTACTCAAAATGTTGTAAAATCACATGGGTTCATGCCCGTGAGGAAGGCTCTATGGTCTGAAGGTACATAGCCAGCTCTCTGATCAGGCCTTCCATGCTTAGAAAACTATATATTCTGGTCTTATACACAATCGGTGGTATACATGATCAAGAGGGGCTTAAGATCACGGTAGCTTAAATTCACAGAATACATGAATAGAGGCGTCGACCTCAAAGCCTCCATACTCAGGAAGGTACTTGTATGTTGTTACTCAAAATCACACAGGTATATTCTCAGGGTGAACGAGGATCAAGGAAATTATGGCAGCATTCCATGGATGTACAGGTCAAGGATTCCTAGGGATATGCTTAGAAATGACGGGGCTCACTGATTCCATATTTCGAAGGGTCCATTCTCAGAGTGATGAAGCTCAAGCTGTCACACAGCAGATACCCCATGGTCTTGGGGATACATTTTCTGAAGCGTGTCATTCTCAGAGTCGTTCAAATTCAAAAGGCTCCATGGTCAACAGAATGCATGCTCAGGAAAGTATGAGTTATTAAATTACACATAATCTACAAGATACATGCTCAAGTGGGGCTACATTAAGGGGAGGTTACAATCAAAGAAGGTCAGGATCAGGGGAATATACAATTAGGCTTTTCATGCAAACGAAGGTACAGGAAAAGGGATTACACAAACCCGCAAAATAACATTTCCAAGTTAAACTAGGATCAAGGAAATTAAGACTTACAGAATTCCAATTGAAAAATGTCCACTCTCTTACGTTCATGCATACATGTAATTGAGGTCATTCATTCCACGTTCAGGGGGATCCATGTCCCCGGTGTTGATCCTCAAGTTATGCACACTAGAGTGGCCATGGGTAAGCTGTTTGTTCTCCTAAGCGTTTTATTCTCAGTGTGTGTCCTTACTGAAACCTTTTCATGCACAGAATTTACATGTTTAGGTTTTAAATATCAAGAAAAGGGTATATGCTCAAGTGACGCGATACTCAAGGAGATTCAAATCGGAAGTAGTCACGGTCCGTAGGCTCCATCCGGAGGGTTTTGATGCTCAGGCTGGTACACATACAGAGGATAAACGACCAAGTAGATACTTGGAAATTGGCTCTAATTAGGGAAGTAGATTCTTAGGGCAGTCCATCATCAGAAGAGTCCATGCTTATTGATTTTCTGTGTATCACTGGCTACACACAAGGATTCCATGATCAAGAGTGTATATTCCTTGAACCTTTATGTTCAGGATATTCCACACTCATTGGTCCATGCAGAGTGTTGGTGTTTCTCAAAATGGCTCCATTATCAGAGGATATTCATATTCAGAAAAGTGTAGGATCCCATGATGTCATGCTCATGAGGTAGGGTCTACGGTCTGAAGTAGCAGAGTCAGCCAGGTTGCTGATCAGGGGCCGAGAAGAACATTTTCAGTTGTTATACATGTTCAGTGTTCATACATGATCAAGAGGGGCTAAGATCACGTAGTTTAGATTCACAGAATACATGATTAGGGGGATGGACTATTAAGAGCGTCCATGCTCAGGAAGGTACTCGTATGTTGTTACACAAATTCACAATGGTACAGCCCAGGATGAACTAAGATCAAGGAAATGACAGAATTCCCATGTATTTACGTCAACAATTCTATGGATATGCTTAGAAATGACTTCAGTGCGTGATTCCATGTTCAGAAGGGTCCTTTCTCAGATTCTTTAAGCTCAGGATGTCCACAGGAAAGAATTCCATGTTCTTGTGGATACATTTCTGAAGCGTGTCATTCTCAGAGTCGTTCACATTCAAAAGGCTACATGCTCAGCAGAATCAGCACTCAAGAAAGTATGAGTTATTATATCAAACACAATCAAGAGGATACATGCTCAAGTGGGGCTGTGTTAAGGGGAGGTTACAATCAAAGCAAGCCATGATTAAGGGAAGAGACAATTAGAGGATTCATGTTCAGGAAGGTACAGGGAAAGGGGTTCCATAAAATCACAACAGAACATTCTCTAGGTAAAACAACAATCAGGGAAATTCATACTTACAGAATTCCATGAACAGAAATGTCCACTCTTCGTCGAAGAATTCATGCTTAGATGTCATTGTGGTCATTGATTCCATGTTGAGGAGATTCATGTTCATGATGTTAATCCTCAAGTTATCCACACAACAGAGGCCATGGATAGGGTGTTTATTGTCAGGAGTGTTTCACTCTTAGTGCGGGTCATCATTCAAACGTGTCCATGCGCATAATTTTTACACGTTCAGGCACTAAACATCAAGAAGAGGGTATATTCTCAAGTGGCGCGATATTCAAGTGAGATTGAAATAGTAGTATGTCCCAGTCGGTAGGGTTCATGCGCAGGCTGGTACACATTCGTGGCATAAGCAAGTAGGTACATATGGAAAGTATCTCCAATTAGACAAGTCGATTCTTAGTGCAGCCCCTGATCAGAAGTGTCCACACTTCTTGAGTTGCTTGTTTATCATTGATTACGCCCAAGGATTCCATGATCAGGAGTGTATATTCCCTGGACCTTTCTGTTCAGGATATTCCACACTCATGGGTCCATGTTGAGTGTCGGTTTTCTCAGAATGGTTGCATTAGAAGGGCACATCCATATTTCAGAATGGTGTAGGATCACATGGGTTCAACGACCATGGGGACGGGTCTATGGTCTGAAGGTACATAGCCAGCTCTCTGCTCAGGCCTTTCATGCTCAGAAAAACCACATATTCTGTTCTTAAACACAATCAGTGGTATACAGAATCCAGAGGGACTGAGAGCACGGTAGTTTAAATTCACAGAATACATGTTTAGATGGGTCGCATGTTAGAGCCTCCGTGCTCAGGAAGGTACTTGTTTGTTGTTACCCAAAATCACACAGGTATATTCTCAGGATGAACTAGGAGCAAGGAAATGATTGCAGCATTCCATGATGTACACATCAAGGATTCCTAGGTGTGTGCTTAGAAATGACGGGGGCTCATTGATTCATGTACAGAAGGGGCCATTCTCAGATTGTTTAAGCTCAGGATGTCCCACTGGAAGACATTCCATGGCCTAGGGGATACATTTTCTGAAGTGTGTCATTCTCGGGAGCCATTCCAATTAAAAAGGCTCCGAGGTCAGTAGACTCCACGCTCAGGAAAGCATGGGTTATTATATTTACACATAATGTAGAGGGTACATACTCAAGTGGGGCTATGTTAAGGGGAGATGAATATCAAAGCAAGCCATGATCAGGAGAGTCTACAGTTAGGGGTTCCATGCTCAAGAAGGTACATGTACACGGTTACACAAAAGTCAGAAAACAACATTCTCAGAGGAAACAAGGCCAAAGAAATGAATACTTACAGAATCCCATGAACAGCAACTCAAGAAGTGTGGACACTTCTGGATCTTGGTACATGCTTAGATGTTTTCGTGCTCATTGATTCCATGTCCAGGAGGGTCCATGCTCAGGTTGTTGAAGCTCGGGATGTTCCACATGAGCATGGTTAGGGCGTTTCATTATCCAAAGTGCATTATCCTTAGAGGGGTCCATATGCAAAATGGTTCCATGCACAGCAGAATCCCATGCTCAGCAATGTACATGTTCAGATTGAGCATATAATCAAGACGGTACATGCTCAAGGGGAACTAACTAGAAGGGAGATTAACATCAAAGCGAGGCAGGAGAACAATTGTCTACAATTAGTGATTACATGTTCGAGTACTTACATGTACAGGGTTCAGACAAAATCACAACAGAACATTCTCTGGGCAAAAAACAATCAAGGAATTTAGTACTCACGGTATTCTATGAGCGGCAATCTCCACTCTTCTTAGATTCATGGTTAGATCTGCTTGCGGAAATTGATTCCACGTTCAGGCAATCCATGTTCACAGTGTGGATCCTCAAGTTATCCACCCAAGAGGGGCCAAAGAATAGGGTACTTATTCTCACGAGTGTTTTATTCTTGGTGTGGGTCATTATTCAAATGTTTCCATGCACATAATTTTACATGTTCAGGCATTAAACATCAAGAAGTGGGTGTATTCTCAAGTGGCGTGACATTCAAGTGAGATTAAAAAGCAGTATGTCACGGTCAGTAGGCTTCATGCTGAG